>NC_091200.1:23782906-23975406 GCF_040958095.1 Procambarus clarkii
ATTTCAAATTCTAGTTATTTCTATGCATTACAGTAGTTCTATTTTCAATCAGGAGCAAAAACCTTTCAGAATCTTTATTTTCATTATTTTTTATGTAATAATAGTCACACACATATAAGTTGCTGCATGGATGCCACTATGATAACAGTATCCGATAAATTGCTGAGAATGTAATAGTTTATGATTCAAAACTTCTAAAGAAAATCAGTTATCATTAATAGTGACTGCACGACCTACATGTTCATAAAAGGCCTTACGTTCAACATTGTCATTAGTCTAAACGATAAATTAATATTTATATATTAAAGAGACGGAGAAACTTTTGAAAATATTTGGTTACGTTAATTTACCCAGATTCATTGGCATAGTTTGAACGAACTCAACACCTGAAGCAGCCTGTGTAAGAGTTGCTCTACACCTGAAGCAGTCTGTGTAAGAATTGGTCTACACCTGAAGCAGCCTGTGTAAGAGTTGTTCTACACCTGAAGCAGCCTGTGTAAGAATTGTTCTACACCTGAAGCAGCCTGTGTAAGAATTGTTCTACACCTGAAGCAGCCTGTGTAAGAGTTGCTCTACACCTGAAGCAGCCTGTGTAAGAATTGTTCTACACCTGAAGCAGCCTGTGTAAGAGTTGCTCTACACCTGAAGCAGTCTGTGTAAGAATTGTTCTACACCTGAAGCAGCCTGTGTAAGAGTTGTTCTACACCTGAAGCAGCCTGTGTAAGAGTTGCTCTACACCTGAAGCAGTCTGTGTAAGAATTGTTCTACACCTGAAGCAGCCTGTGTAAGAGTTGTTCTACACCTGAAGCAGCCTGTGTAAGAATTGTTCTACACCTGAAGCAGCCTGTGTAAGAATTGTTCTACACCTGAAGCAGCCTGTGTAAGAGTTGCTCTACACCTGAAGCAGCCTGTGTAAGAATTGTTCTACACCTGAAGCAGCCTGTGTAAGAGTTGCTCTACACCTGAAGCAGTCTGTGTAAGAATTGTTCTACACCTGAAGCAGCCTGTGTAAGAGTTGTTCTACACCTGAAGCAGCCTGTGTAAGAATTGTTCTACACCTGAAGCAGCCTGTGTAAGAATTGTTCTACACCTGAAGCAGCCTGTGTAAGAGTTGCTCTACACCTGAAGCAGCCTGTGTAAGAATTGTTCTACACCTGAAGCAGCCTGTGTAAGAGTTGCTCTACACCTGAAGCAGCCTGTGTAAGAATTGTTCTACACCTGAAGCAGCCTGTGTAAGAATTGTTCTACACCTGAAGCAGCCTGTGTAAGAGTTGCTCTACACCTGAAGCAGCCTGTGTAAGAATTGTTCTACACCTGAAGCAGCCTGTGTAAGAGTTGTTCTACACCTGAAGCAGCCTGTGTAAGAATTGTTCTACACCTGAAGCAGCCTGTGTAAGAATTGTTCTACACCTGAAGCAGCCTGTGTAAGAATTGTTCTACACCTGAAGCATCCTGTGTAAGAGTTGTTCTACACCTGAAGCAGCCTGTATAAGAATTGTTCTACACCTGAAGCAGCCTGTGGAAGAATTGTTCTACACCTGAAGCAGCCTGTGTAAGAATTGTTCTACACCTGAAGCAGCCAGTGTAAGAGTTGTTCTACACCTGAAGCAGCCTGTGTAAGAATTGTTCTACACCTGAAGCAGCCTGTGTAAGAATTGTTCTACACCTGAAGCAGCCTGTGTAAGAATTGTTCTACACCTGAAGCAGCCTGTGTAAGAATTGTTCTACACCTGAAGCAGCCTGTGTAAGAATTGTTCTACACCTGAAGCAGCCTGTGTAAGAATTGTTCTACACCTGAAGCAGCCTGTGTAAGAATTGTTCTACACCTGAAGCAGCCTGTGTAAGAATTGTTCTACACCTGAAGCAGCCTGTGTAAGAATTGTTCTACACCTGAAGCAGCCTGTGTAAGAATTGTTCTACACCTGAAGCAGCCTGTGAAAGAATTGTTTTACACCTGAAGCAGCCTGTGTAAGAATTGTTCTGCACCTGTAGTAGCCTGTGTAAGAATTGTTCTACACCTGAAGCAGCCTGTGTAAGAATTGTTCTGAATCTGTAGTAGCCTGTGTAAGAATTGTTCTACACCTGTAGTAGCCTGTGTAAGAATTGCTCTACACCTGTAGTAGCCTGTGTAAGAATTGCTCTACACCTGTAGTAGCCTGTGTAAGAATTGTTCTACACCTGAAGCAGCCTGTGTAAGAATTGTTCTACACCTGAAGCAGCCTGTGTAAGAATTGTTCTACACCTGAAGCAGCCTGTGAAAGAATTGTTTTACACCTGAAGCAGCCTGTGTAAGAATTGTTCTGCACCTGTAGTAGCCTGTGTAAGAATTGTTCTACACCTGAAGCAGCCTGTGTAAGAATTGTTCTGAATCTGTAGTAGCCTGTGTAAGAATTGTTCTACACCTGTAGTAGCCTGTGTAAGAATTGCTCTACACCTGTAGTAGCCTGTGTAAGAATTGCTCTACACCTGTAGTAGCCTGTGTAAGAATTGTTCTACACCTGAAGCAGCCTGTGTAAGAATTGTTCTACACCTGAGGCATCCTGTGTAAGAATTGTTCTACACCTGAAGCAGCCTGTGTAAGAATTGTTATACACCTGTAGTAGCCTGTGTAAGAATTGTTCTACACCTGAAGCAGCCTGTGTAAGAATTGTTCTACACCTGAGGCATCCTGTGTAAGAATTGTTCTACACCTGAAGCAGCCTGTGTAAGAATTGTTCTACACCTGAAGCAGCCTGTGTAAGAGTTGTTCTACACCTGAAGCAGCCTGCGATGTCTGTGAAAATAGTAACATTATTGGTAATATTTACATGAAAACTGGTAAAGGAAAATATATGAACCTAATAACCATCCTACACGCTTATCTCTTAGATATAGATTATATGTTTATTGCATTTGGTGATAACAAAAGCATCAATTACTAATATGGATCTACTTCAAGCTTCTTGCTGCTTATTTTGGAAAAGATGAATTGACATATAATCAAATAGCTGATATATGTAACACGAACGAATCCGTCTTAATTGGTGACGTAAATCTGCCTACACCATACTGGGGAGATCCAATATCTAATACCTATGGACATAGTTTGTTCACAAATTTATTTTAAATCACACTGTGTTAATTGGTTAAGAATCTAACGAGGACCTCAAATGTCCTGGACATAATTTTATCTTCTAATAAAGATTCTATAAATTATGTACAAGTGGACAAAGAATAAAGTTCTAGTGATCATCATTGTTTCATCCTGTTTAACATGGAATAAATGCACAAATAATGAAGAAATACAAAATTTGTAAAAAGCTGATTTAAAGAGTGACAAAAGTTATGCTTCCCGAGCAGGAATTATATCACCATAGAATAAACACAAACGAGGCCAGGACAAAGTTAAGTAGTGCAACAATCAAAACTAATATTGAATTACAATCATTGTGTCATCATGGTGTTGTGTATGTCATCATGCTGAGACACGTTATCATGTCTCAGCATGATCACATGTGGCTGTTGCAGATGTGTTGCTAACCATCAGTGAGGCACATGTGGCTGCTGCAGGTGTGTTGCCGACCACCAGTGAGGCACATGTGGCTGCTGCAGGTGTGTTGCAGTCCATCAGTGAGGCACATGTAGCTGCTGCAGATGTGTTGCAGTCCATCAGTGAAGCACATGTGGCTGCTGCAGGTGTGTTGCAGTCCATCAGTGAGGCACATGTGGCTGCTGCAGATGTGTTGCAGTCCATCAGTGAGGCACATGTGGCTGCTGCAGTCCATCAGTGAGGCACATGTGGCTGTTGCAGTCCATCAGTGAGGCACATGTGGCTGTTGCAGTCCATCAGTGAGGCACATGTTGCTGTTGCAGTCCATCAGTGAGGCACATGTGGCTGTTGCAGTCCATCAGTGAGGCAAATGTGGCTGTTGCAGTCCATCAGTGAGGCAAATGTGGCTGTTGCAGTCCATCAGTGAGGCACATGTGGCTGTTGCAGTCCATCAGTGAGGCACATGTGGCTGCTGCAGTCCATCAGTGAGGCACATGTGGCTGTTGCAGTCCATCAGTGAGGCAAATGTGGCTGTTGCAGTCCATCAGTGAGGCAAATGTGGCTGTTGCAGTCCATCAGTGAGGCACATGTGGGTGCTGCAGTCCATCAGTGAGGCACATGTGGGTGCTGCAGTCCATCAGTGAGGCACATGTGGCTGTTGCAGTCCATCAGTGAGGCAAATGTGGCTGTTGCAGTCCATCAGTGAGGCGCATGTGGCTGCTGCAGTCCATCAGTGAGGCACATGTGGCTGTTGCAGTCCATCAGTGAGGCGCATGTGGCTGCTGCAGTCCATCAGTGAGGCACATGTGGCTGCTGCAGTCCATCAGTGAGGTACATGTGGCTGCTGCAGTCCATCAGTGAGGCACATGTGGCTGTTGCAGTCCATCAGTGAGGCACATGTGGCTGTTGCAGTCCATCAGTGAGGCACATGTGGCTGCTGCAGTCCATCAGTGAGGCACATGTGGCTGTTGCAGTCCATCAGTGAGGAACATGTGGCTGCTGCAGTCCATCAGTGAGGCACATGTGGCTGTTGCAGTCCATCAGTGAGGCGCATGTGGCTGTTGCAGTCCATCAGTGAGGCACATGTGACTGCTGCCGTCCATCAGTGAGGCACATGTGGCTGTTGCAGTCCATCAGTGAGGCACATGTGGCTGCTGCGGATGTGTTGCAGTCCTTCAGTGAGGCACATGTGGCTGATGCAGATATGTTGCAGTCCATCAGTGAGGCACATGTGGCTGCTGCAGATGTGTTGCAGTCCATCAGTGAGGCACATGTGGCTGCTGCAGTCCATCAGTGAGGCACATGTGGCTGCTGCAGATGTGTTACAGTCCTTCAGTGAGGCACATGTGGCTGCTGCAGATGTGTTGAAGTCCATCAGTGAGGTACATGTGGCGGCTGCAGATGTGTTGCAGTCCATCAGTGAGGCACATGTGGCTGCTGCAGTCCATCAGTGAGGCGCATGTGGCTGCTGCAGTCCATCAGTGAGGCACATGTGGCTGCTGCAGTCCATCAGTGAGGCACATGTGGCTGCTGCAGTCCATCAGTGAAGCACCTGTGGCTGTTGCAGTCCATCAGTGAGGCACATGTGGCTGCTGCAGATGTGTTGCAGTCCTTCAGTGAGGCACATGTGGCTGATGCAGATATGTTGCAGTCCATCAGTGAGGCACATGTGGCTGCTGCAGATGTGTTGCAGTCCATCAGTGAGGCACATGTGGCTGCTGTAGTCCATCAGTGAGGCACATGTGGCTGCTGCAGATGTGTTGCAGTCCTTCAGTGAGGCACATGTGGCTGCTGCAGATGTGTTGAAGTCCATCAGTGAGGTACATGTGGCTGCTGCAGATGTGTTGCAGTCCATCAGTGAGGCACATGTGGCTGCTGCAGTCCATCAGTGAGGCGCATGTGGGTGCTGCAGTCCATCAGTGAGGCACATGTGGCTGCTGCAGTCCATCAGTGAGGCACATGTGGCTGCTGCAGTCCATCAGTGAGGCGCATGTGGCTGCTGCAGTCCATCAGTGAGGCACATGTGGCTGCTGCAGTCCATCAGTGAGGCGCATGTGGCTACTGCAGTCCATCAGTGAGGCACATGTGGCTGCTGCAGTCCATCAGTGAGGCACATGTGGATGCTGCAGTCCATCAGTGAGGCACATGTGGCTGCTGCAGTCCATCAGTGAGGCACATGTGGCTGCTGCAGTCCATCAGTGAGGCACATGTGGCTGTTGCAATCCATCAGTGAGGCGCATGTGGCTGTTGCAGTCCATCAGTGAGGCACATGTGGCTGCTGCAGTCCATCAGTGAGGCACATGTGGCTGCTGCAGTCCATCAGTGAGGCACATGTGGCTGCTGCAGTCCATCAGTGAGGCACACGTGGCTGTTGCAGTCCATCAGTGAGGAACATGTGGCTGCTGCAGTCCATCAGTGAGGCACAAGAACAAAGGCAACTGCAGAAGGCCTATTGGCCCATACGAGGCAGCTCCTATTTATAACCACCCAATCCCACTCATATACTTGTCCAACCCGCGCTTGAAACAATCGAGGGACACCACCTCCACCACGTTACGCGGTAATTGGTTCCACAAACCAGCAACCCTGTTACTTAACCAGTATTTACCCAAGTCTTTCCTAAATCTAAACTTATCCAATTTATTCCCATTGTTTCCTGTTCTGTCTTGTGTTCATACTTTTAATACCCTATTAATATCCCCTTTGTTATGTCCATTCACCCACTTGTAAACCTCTATCATGTCACCCCTAACTCTTCGCCTTTCCAGTGAATGCAACTTAAGCTTTGTTAATCTTTCTTCATATGAAAGATTTCTAATTTGGGGAATTAACTTAGTCATCCTACGCTGGACACGTTCAAGTGAATTAATATCCATTCTATAATATGGCGACCAAAACTGAACTGCATAATCTAAATGGGGCCTAACTAGAGCAAGATATAGCTTGAGAACCACACCAGGTGTCTTGTTACTAACGCTGCGATTAATAAATCCAAGTGTCCGATTTGCCTTATTACGATTATTTATTCATTGATCCTTTTGTTTTAAATTCTTACTAATCATAACTCCCAGATCCCAGTAACATTATTATTGCAATAATGGAAGGATTAGTTAATGATTTGGTGAGTTTGGTTTGAGCTCTGAGAGCAGAGATGGATTCCCTGCGGGAGGAGGTACGACGGCTGAGACTTCGAAAGGAAACGAAGGAGGAGACCAGTGTTGACGAGACCTCATCGTGGAGAGTAGTGAAAGACAGGGGTCTTAAGAAGACCTTGACAAGTCCGCCTACAGACGCCCAAAGGACGGCAAATTCATTTGCCGTGTTGGAGGACGAGTGCTGTAGGTCGCCTGCAGCGAGGAAATCAGCGAGGAACGGCGGAGCGCAGGCCACTCAGGCTGCTCAGACAGTTAGGGCGGTACCGAAAAGAATTTAGGTTGTGGTAGATTCCCAGGTGAGGTATTTAGACAGAACGTTTTGTGCCAGAGATAGGGGGAACAGATTAAGGGTTTGCTATCCGGGAGCTGGAATTGGTGATATTGTTGAAAACATGAATGATATTATGACGGGAAATGGGAACAAACCCATTATCTGTATTAGTGCAGGGAGTAATGATGTTGGGCGAGTTAGGAGTGAGGAACTAATACAGAGATTTAGGACAGCCAATAAATTAGTTAGGAGCAAGGGAGGAATCCCGATCATATGTGGCATTCTTCCAAGAAAGGGAGTGGGAAATGAATGGATGTCAAGGGCACTTGGTGTCAATTGCCGGCTGGAAAGATATTGCAAATCAAATGCAATATCTTTCATAGACAACTGGGAACGCTTCTATGGCAGAAATGAAATGTATGCTCGTGATGGGGTGCATCTATCGAGGGCTGGGGTTGTTGCTGTTGCGAACTCGTTGGAACCAGTGGTTAGAGGTGTTTGTTTGAGTTTAAACTGTTAGTAGATAGTGGTATGGGAATTGATTTGGAGGAAGGAGGTAATAAAAGTATGTGTTCGTGGGAGAAAAGAATTGGCAAAATGATCAGGGAATGAAAAGGGCCTCAAAATAACAATTCACTTAGGATATATTACACTAACAGTAGAAGTCTAAGAAATAAAATTAATGAATTAAATGCTCTTGTCTGCACAGAAAAAATAGATATTATTGCACTTACCGAAACGTGGATGACCGTAGAAAATAGAGAACTATTAGATGAATATCAGATACATGGATTTAAACTATTTCACACAGATAGATATATTAGACGAGGAGGGATAGTAGCCATATATGTTAGGGACAATTTGAAATGTAGTCTCAAAGAGGGAATCAAAACTGAGCCACACAGAAACTATTTGGATAGAATTAAACGAAAAAGCAAATAATATTATAATAGGAGTTATATATAGGCCACCAAATTTAGACAGAATCGAAGCAAAGCATCTATGGAATGAAATATCTAGAGCATCTATATCTAACAGTATTTATGTCATGGGTGACTTTAATTTTAGTGAAATAAACTGGGTGAACAAAACAGGGAATAGTGAAGCAGATTTTCTAGAATTAATTGACGATTGCTTTCTTACGCAACACATTAAGGAACCAATACGGGAAAATAATATTTTAGATTTAGTGTTAACTAACAGGGAAACACAAATTAATGACATCGAAATAGGGAGTGAGCTAGGGAACAGTGATCACAAAGAAATCAGATTTAGCATAGAATGGAATAGACCTGTAGGAGAAAATTCTGTTAAAGTGCCAGATTTTCGAAAAGCTGATTTTAATAGCCTAAGAAATTTTTTGGGTCAAATAGATTGGAAACTCTTGGGTATGGGGTGTGGGCCGGTCTTAGAGCGAGACATGAACCCAGCGATAGGTGACGTAAAAGGGGATTTCGATGTGAATTTAATATGTAACTTATTTAAGAATATTCTAAACAAAGCACAGGAACGTAGTATACCATACAAATTGAATAGGTCGAATACTAATGACCCAAAGTGGATAACAAATAATTTAAAGAACCTTATAGGTAAAAAGAGAGCTTGGTACAAAAGTATTAAGAATGGGGAAGTCAGGTTAGAACAGGAATTCATACAACTGGTTAGAAATGTTAAAAAAGAGATAAGGAAAGCAAAAAGAAACTATGAAGTTCGCATAGCAGAGCAAGCAAAGTCAAATCCTAAAGGGTTTTTTCAGTTATATCGAACTAAGACTAGGGAAAGGATAGGTCCATTAAAATCTGAGACAAGTCAAATAACGGATAATGACAAGGAGATGAGTAGTATTTTTAACAAATATTTTATATCTGTATTTACTAAAGAAGAACTTAACAATATGCCTTCAGCCGAACAAGTCTATGTGGGTGGGGATGAGGACAGGTTGACTAGTTTAGCAGTTACCAGGGAGGATGTAATTAAACAATTAGAAAAACTAAAACCAAACAAATCCCCAGGGCCGGATGAAGTGTTTGCCAGGGTGCTTAAAGAATGCAAAGAGGAGCATTCCGAGCCACTGTCTACCATATTTAATAAATCAATAGAGTCAGGCAGAGTGCCAGAGTCATGGAAGGTAGCTAATGTGGTACCAATTTTTAAGAAAGGAGATAGATCACTTGCGTCAAACTATCGGCCAATAAGCCTAACGTCTATTGTAGGAAAGTTACTTGAATCAATAATTGCAAATACAATTCGTCTCCATCTTGAAAAATATAAATTAATAAATGAGTCACAACATGGTTTTACAAATGGCCGTTCAAATTTAACAAATTTGCTAACTTTTTATTCCAGCATAGTTGAGGCAGTTGATAGTGGTAAGGATTGTGATGTTGTGTACCTTGATTTTAGCAAAGCTTTTGATACAGTGCCACATGAAAGACTAATTAAAAAAATAGAGGCTCATGGTATTGGGGGTGCTATATTAACTTGGATTAGGGCATGGCTATTCCAAAGGAAACAGAGAGTTAGTATAAATGGGGTTAAGTCAGAGTGGGATAATGTTGTTAGTGGAGTACCTCAGGGCTCTGTCCTGGGCCCTCTGTTGTTTATAATATATATAAATGATTTAGATTCAGGTTTGAGTAGCAACATTTGCAAATTTGCCGATGATACGAAAATCGGTAGGGAAATTAATTCTGAGGAGGACTTACTATCACTTCAAGTTGATCTAGATAGGGTTTTGAAATGGTCAAATGATTGGCAAATACAGTTTAATGCTGACAAATGTAAAGTTCTGAGGCTAGGTAATGATGATAGAGTTACAAGATACGAGCTAGATGGTGTTGAGATTGCGAAGTCGGATTGCGAAAGGGATCTGGGAGTTATGATTAGTAAGAATTTAAAACAAAAGGATCAATGCATGAATGTTCGTAATAAGGCGAATAGGACACTGGGATTTATTAATCGAAGCGTTAGTAACAAAACACCTGGTGTGGTTCTTAAGCTATATCTTGCTCTGGTTAGGCTCCATTTAGATTATGCAGTTCAGTTTTGGTCGCCGTATTATAGAATGGATATAAATTCACTTGAACGTGTCCAACGTAGGATGACTAAGTTAATTCCCCAAATTAGAAATCTTTCATATGAAGAAAGATTAACAAAGCTTAAGTTGCATTCACTGGAAAGGCGAAGAGTTAGGGGTGACATGATAGAGGTTTACAAGTGGATGAATGGACATAACAGGGGGGATATTAATAGGGTATTAAATATATCAACACAAGACAGAACACGAAACAATGGGTATAAATTGGTTAAGTTTAGATTTAGGAAAGACTTGGGTAAATACTGGTTCAGTAACAGGGTTGTTGATTTGTGGAACCAATTGCCGCGTAACGTGGTAGAGGTGGTGTCCCTCGATTGTTTCAAGCGCGGGTTGGACAAGTATACGAGTGGGATTGGGTGGTTATAGAATAGGAGCTGCCTCGTATGGGCCAATAGGCCTTCTGCAGTTACCTTTGTTCTTATGTTCTTATGATCCCTTTCGCAATCCGACTTCGCAATCTCAACACCATCTAGCTCGTATCTTGTAACTCTATCATCATTACCTAACATCAGAACTTTACATTTATCAGCATTAAACTGCATCTGCCAATCCTTTGACCATTTCAAAACCCTATCTAGATCAACTTGAAGTGATAGTAAGTCCTCCTCCGAATTAATTTCCCTACCGATTTTCGTATCATCGGCAAATTTGCAAATGTTGCTACTCAAACCTGAATCTAAATCATTTATATATATTATAAACAACAGAGGTCCCAGGACAGAGCCTTGAGGCACTCCACTTACAACATTTTCCCACTCTGACTTGATTCCATTTATACTAACTCTGTTTCCTTTGGTATAGCCATGCCCTAATCCAGCTTAATATAGCACCCCCAATATCATGAGACTCTATCTTTTTAATCAGTCTTTCATGTGGCACTGTATCAAAAGCTTTGCTAAAGTCAGGGGACAAAACATCACAATCCTTTCCACTATCAACTGCCTCAACTATGCTAGAATAAAAAGATAACAAATTTGTTAAACATGAACGACCATTTATAAAACCATGTTGCGACTCAATTATTAATTTATGTTTTTCAAGATGAAGACGAATTTTATTTGCTATTATAGATTCGAGTAACTTTCCCACAATAGCCGTTAGGCTAACTGGTTGATAGTTAGACGCAAGTGATCTATCTCCTTTCTTAAAAACTGGTATCACATTAGCAACTTTCCAAAACTCTGGCACTCTGCCTGACTCTATTGATTTATTAAATATGGTTGACAGTGGGTCACAAAGCTCCCCTTTGCATTCTTTAAGCACCCTGGCAAACACTTCATCCGGCCCTGGGGATTTGTTTGGTTTGAGTTTTACTATTTGTTTAAGAACATCCTCCCTGGTAACTGCTAAACTCGTCAACCTGTCCTCGTCCCCACCCACATAGACTTGTTTGGCTGAAGGCATATTGTTAAGTTCCTCTTTAGTAAATACAGATACAAAATATTTATTAAAAGTACTACTCATCTCTTCATCACTATCTGTTATTTGACCTGTCTCAGTTTTTAATGGACCTATCCTTTCCCTAGTCTTAGCACGATATAACTGAAAAAAACCTTTAGGTTTTTGTCTTTAGTCTTTTCTTGCTCTGCTATGCGAACTTCATAGTTTCTTTTTGCTTTCCTTATCTCTTTTTTAACATTTCTAACCAGTTGTACGAATTCCTGTTCTAAAGTGACCTCCCCATTTTTAATCCTTTTGTACCAAACTCTCTTTTTACCTATAAGGTTCTTCAAATTCTTTGTTATCCACTTTGGGTCATTAGTATTCGATCTATTCAATTTGTATGGTATACTACGTTCCTGTGCTTTGTTTAGAATATTCTTAAATATGTTATATATTGAATCATAAGAACATAAGAACATAAGAACAAAGGTAACTGCAGAAGGCCTATTGGCCCATACGAGGCAGCTCCTATTCTATAACCACCCAATCCCACTCATATACTTGTCCAACCCGTGCTTGAAACAATCGAGGGACCCCACCTCCACAATGTTACGCGGCAATTGGTTCCACAAATCAACAACCCTGTTACTGAACCAGTATTTACCCAAGTCTTTCCTAAATCTAAACTTATCCAATTTATACCCATTGTTTCGTGTTCTGTCCTGTGTTGATACTTTTAATACCCTATTAATATCCCCCCGGTTATGTCCATTCATCCACTTGTAAACCTCTATCATGTCACCCCTAACTCTTCGCCTTTCCAGTGAATGCAACTTAAGCTTTGTTAATCTTTCTTCATATGAAAGATTTCTAATTTGGGGAATTAACTTAGTCATCCTACGCTGGACACGTTCAAGTGAATTTATATCCATTCTATAATATGGCGACCAAAACTGAACTGCATAATCTAAATGGGGCCTAACTAGAGCAAGATATAGCTTGAGAACCACACCAGGTGTCTTGTTACTAACGCTGCGATTAATAAATCCAAGTGTCCGATTTGCCTTATTACGAACATTTATGCATTGATCCTTTTGTTTTAAATTCTTACTAATCATAACTCCCAGATCCCTTTCGCAATCCGACTTCGCAATCACAACACCATCTAGCTCGTATCTTGTAACTCTATCATCATTACCTAACCTCAGAACTTTACATTTATCAGCATTAAACTGCATCTGCCAATCCTTTGACCATTTCAAAACCCTATCTAGATCAACTTGAAGTGATAGTGAGTCCTCCTCCGAATTAATTTCCCTACCGATTTTCGTATCATCGGCAAATTTGCAAATGTTGCTACTCAAACCTGAATCTAAATCATTTATATATATTATAAACAACAGAGGTCCCAGGACAGAGCCTTGAGGCACTCCACTTACAACATTTTCCCACTCTGACTTGATTCCATTTATACTAACTCTCTGTTTCCTTTGGTATAGCCATGCCCTAATCCAGCTTAATATAGCACCCCCAATACCATGAGACTCTATTTTTTTAATCAGTCTTTCATGTGGCACTGTATCAAAAGCTTTGCTAAAGTCAAGGTATACAACATCGCAATCCTTACCACTATCAACTGCCTCAACAATGCTAGAATAAAAAGATAACAAATTTGTTAAACATGAACGGCCATTTATAAAACCATGTTGGGACTCAATTATTAATTTATGTTTTTCAAGATGAAGACGAATTTTATTTGCTATTATAGATTCGAGTAACTTTCCCACAATAGACGTTAGGCTAATTGGTCGATAGTTAGACGCAAGTGATCTATCTCCTTTCTTAAAAACTGGTATCACATTAGCAACTTTCCAAAACTCTGGCACTCTGCCTGACTCTATTGATTTATTAAATATGGTTGACAGTGGGTCACAAAGCTCCTCTTTGCATTCTTTAAGCACCCTAGCAAACACTTCATCCGGCCCTGGGGATTTGTTTGGTTTGAGTTTTACTATTTGTTTAAGAACATCCTCCCTGGTAACTGCTAAACTCGTCAACCTGTCCTCGTCCCCACCCACATAGACTTGTTCGGCTGAAGGCATATTGTTAAGTTCCTCTTTAGTAAATACAGATACAAAATATTTATTAAAAATACTACTCATCTCTTCATCACTATCTGTTATTTGACCTGTCTCAGTTTTTAATGGACCTATCCTTTCCCTAGTCTTAGTACGATATAACTGAAAAAACCCTTTAGGATTTGTCTTTGCTTGCCCTGCTATGCGAACTTCATAGTTTCTTTTTGCTTTCCTTATCTCTTTTTTAACATTTCTAACCAGTTGTACGAATTCCTGTTCTAAAGTGACCTCCCCATTTTTAATCCTTTTGTACCAAGCTCTCTTTTTACCTATAAGGTTCTTCAAATTCTTTGTTATCCACTTTGGGTCATTAGTATACGATCTATTCAATTTGTATGGTATACTACGTTCCTGTGCTTTGTTTAGAATATTCTTAAATAAGTTATATATTGAATCCACATCGAAATCCCCATTTAAGTCACCTATCGCTGGGTTCATGTCTCGCTCCAAGACCGGCCCACACCCCATACCCAAGCCTTTCCAATCAATTTGACCCAAAAAATTTCTTAGGCTATTAAAATCAGCTTTTCGAAAATCTGGCACTTTAACAGAATTTTCTCCTACTGGTCTATTCCATTCTATGCTAAATCTGATTTCTTTGTGATCACTGCTCCCTAGCTCACTCCCTATTTCGATGTCATTAATTTGCGTTTCCCTGTTAGTTAACACTAAATCTAAAATATTATTTTCCCGTGTTGGTTCCTTAATGTGTTGCGTAAGAAAGCAATCGTCAATTAATTCTAGAAAATCTTCTGCTTCACTATTCCCTGTTTTGTTCAACCAGTTTATTCCGCTAAAATTAAAGTCACCCATGACATAAATACTGTTAGATCTAGATGCTCTAGATATTTCATCCCATAGATGCTTTGCTTCCATTCTGTCTAAATTTGGTGGCCTATATATTACTCCTATTATAATATTATTAGCTTTTTCGTTTAATTCAATCCAAATAGTTTCTGTGTGTGGCTCTGTTTTGATTCCCTCTTTGAGACTACATTTCAAATTGTCCCTAACATATATGGCTACTCCACCTCCTCGTCTAATATATCTATCTGTGTGAAATAGTTTAAATCCATATATTTGATATTCAGCTAATAGTTCTCTATTTTCTACATTCATCCACGTTTCGGTAAGTGCAATAATATCTATTTTTTCTGTGCAGACAAGAGCATTTAATTCGTTAATTTTATTTCTTAGACTTCTACTGTTAGTGCAATATACCCTAAGTGAATTGTTATTTTGCGGACCTTCTCTTTCCCTGATCGTTTTGCCAATTCCTTTCTCCCACAAACACATACTTTTATTACCTCCTTCCTCCAAATCAATTCCCATACCTCTATCTACTAACAGTTTAAACCCAAACAAACACCTCTAACCACTTCTTCTAGCGAGTTCGCAACAGCAACAACCCCAGCTCTCGATAGATGCACCCCATCACGAGCATACATTTCATTTCTTCCATAGAAGTGTTCCCAGTTGTCTATGAAAGATATTGCATTTGATTTGCAATATCTTTCCAGCCGGCAATTGACACCAAGTGCCCTCGATATCCATTCATTTCCCACTCCCTTTCTTGGAAGAATGCCACATATGATCGGGAATCCACATCGAAATCCCCATTTCCGTCACCTATCGCTGGGTTCATGTCTCGCTCCAAGACCTGCCCCAACCCCATACCCAAGACTTTCCAATCAATTTGACCCAAAAAATTTCTTAGGCTATTAACATAACATAAGAACATAAGAACAAAGGTAACTGCAGAAGGCCTATTGGCCCATACGAGGCAGCTCCTATTCTATAACCACCCAATCCCACTCATATACTTGTCCAACCCGTGCTTGAAACAATCGAGGGACCCCACCTCCACAATGTTACGCGGCAATTGGTTCCACAAATCAACAACCCTGTTACTGAACCAGTATTTACCCAAGTCTTTCCTAAATCTAAACTTATCCAATTTATACCCATTGTTTCGTGTTCTGTCCTGTGTTGATACTTTTAATACCCTACCAATATCCCCCCGGTTATGTCCATTCATCCACTTGTAAACCTCTATCATGTCACCCCTAACTCTTCGCCTTTCCAGTGAATGCAACTTAAGCTTTGTTAATCTTTCTTCATATGAAAGATTTCTAATTTGGGGAATTAACTTAGTCATCCTACGCTGGACACGTTCAAGTGAATTTATATCCATTCTATAATATGGCGACCAAAACTGAACTGCATAATCTAAATGGGGCCTAACTAGAGCAAGATATAGCTTGAGAACCACACCAGGTGTCTTGTTACTAACGCTGCGATTAATAAATCCAAGTGTCCGATTTGCCTTATTACGAACATTTATGCATTGATCCTTTTGTTTTAAATTCTTACTAATCATAACTCCCAGATACCTTTCGCAATCCGACTTCGCAATCACAACACCATCTAGCTCGTATCTTGTAACTCTATCATCATTACCTAACCTCAGAACTTTACATTTATCAGCATTAAACTGCATCTGCCAATCCTTTGACCATTTGAAAACCCTATCTAGATCAACTTGAAGTGATAGTGAGTCCTCCTCCGAATTAATTTCCCTACCGATTTTCGTATCATCGGCAAATTTGCAAATGTTGCTACTCAAACCTGAATCTAAATCATTTATATATATTATAAACAACAGAGGTCCCAGGACAGAGCCTTGAGGCACTCCACTTACAACATTTTCCCACTCTGATTTGATTCCATTTATACTAACTCTCTGTTTCCTTTGGTATAGCCATGCCCTAATCCAGCTTAATATAGCACCCCCAATACCATGAGACTCTATCTTTTTAATCAGTCTTTCATGTGGCACTGTATCAAAAGCTTTGCTAAAGTCAAGGTATACAACATCGCAATCCTTACCACTATCAACTGCCTCAACAATGCTAGAATAAAAAGATAACAAATTTGTTAAACATGAACGGCCATTTATAAAACCATGTTGCGACTCAATTATTAATTTATGTTTTTCAAGATGAAGACGAATTTTATTTGCTATTATAGATTCGAGTAACTTTCCCACAATAGACGTTAGGCTAATTGGTCGATAGTTAGACGCAAGTGATCTATCTCCTTTCTTAAAAACTGGTATCACATTAGCAACTTTCCAAAACTCTGGCACTCTGCCTGACTCTATTGATTTATTAAATATGGTTGACAGTGGGTCACAAAGCTCCTCTTTGCATTCTTTAAGCACCCTGGCAAACACTTCATCCGGCCCTGGGGATTTGTTTGGTTTGAGTTTTACTATTTGTTTAAGAACATCCTCCCTGGTAACTGCTAAACTCGTCAACCTGTCCTCGTCCCCACCCACATAGACTTGTTCGGCTGAAGGCATATTGTTAAGTTCCTCTTTAGTAAATACAGATACAAAATATTTATTAAAAATACTACTCATCTCTTCATCACTATCTGTTATTTGACCTGTCTCAGTTTTTAATGGACCTATCCTTTCCCTAGTCTTAGTACGATATAACTGAAAAAACCCTTTAGGATTTGTCTTTGCTTGCCCTGCTATGCGAACTTCATAGTTTCTTTTTGCTTTCCTTATCTCTTTTTTAACATTTCTAACCAGTTGTACGAATTCCTGTTCTAAAGTGACCTCCCCATTTTTAATCCTTTTGTACCAAGCTCTCTTTTTACCTATAAGGTTCTTCAAATTCTTTGTTATCCACTTTGGGTCATTAGTATACGATCTATTCAATTTGTATGGTATACTACGTTCCTGTGCTTTGTTTAGAATATTCTTAAATAAGTTATATATTGAATCCACATCGAAATCCCCATTTAAGTCACCTATCGCTGGGTTCATGTCTCGCTCCAAGACCGGCCCACACCCCATACCCAAGCCTTTCCAATCAATTTGACCCAAAAAATTTCTTAGGCTATTAAAATCAGCTTTTCGAAAATCTGGCACTTTAACAGAATTTTCTCCTACTGGTCTATTCCATTCTATGCTAAATCTGATTTCTTTGTGATCACTGCTCCCTAGCTCACTCCCTATTTCGATGTCATTAATTTGCGTTTCCCTGTTAGTTAACACTAAATCTAAAATATTATTTTCCCGTGTTGGTTCCTTAATGTGTTGCGTAAGAAAGCAATCGTCAATTAATTCTAGAAAATCTTCTGCTTCACTATTCCCTGTTTTGTTCAACCAGTTTATTCCGCTAAAATTAAAGTCACCCATGACATAAATACTGTTAGATCTAGATGCTCTAGATATTTCATCCCATAGATGCTTTGCTTCCATTCTGTCTAAATTTGGTGGCCTATATATTACTCCTATTATAATATTATTAGCTTTTTCGTTTAATTCAATCCAAATAGTTTCTGTGTGTGGCTCTGTTTTGATTCCCTCTTTGAGACTACATTTCAAATTGTCCCTAACATATATGGCTACTCCACCTCCTCGTCTAATATATCTATCTGTGTGAAATAGTTTAAATCCATATATTTGATATTCAGCTAATAGTTCTCTATTTTCTACATTCATCCACGTTTCGGTAAGTGCAATAATATCTATTTTTTCTGTGCAGACAAGAGCATTTAATTCGTTAATTTTATTTCTTAGACTTCTACTGTTAGTGCAATATACCCTAAGTGAATTGTTATTTTGCGGACCTTCTCTTTCCCTGATCGTTTTGCCAATTCCTTTCTCCCACAAACACATACTTTTATTACCTCCTTCCTCCAAATCAATTCCCATACCTCTATCTACTAACAGTTTAAACCCAAACAAACACCTCTAACCACTTCTTCTAGCGAGTTCGCAACAGCAACAACCCCAGCTCTCGATAGATGCACCCCATCACGAGCATACATTTCATTTCTTCCATAGAAGTGTTCCCAGTTGTCTATGAAAGATATTGCATTTGATTTGCAATATCTTTCCAGCCGGCAATTGACACCAAGTGCCCTCGATATCCATTCATTTCCCACTCCCTTTCTTGGAAGAATGCCACATATGATCGGGAATCCACATCGAAATCCCCATTTCCGTCACCTATCGCTGGGTTCATGTCTCGCTCCAAGACCTGCCCCAACCCCATACCCAAGACTTTCCAATCAATTTGACCCAAAAAATTTCTTAGGCTATTAACATAACATAAGAACATAAGAACAAAGGTAACTGCAGAAGGCCTATTGGCCCATACGAGGCAGCTCCTATTCTATAACCACCCAATCCCACTCATATACTTGTCCAACCCGTGCTTGAAACAATCGAGGGACCCCACCTCCACAATGTTACGCGGCAATTGGTTCCACAAATCAACAACCCTGTTACTGAACCAGTATTTACCCAAGTCTTTCCTAAATCTAAACTTATCCAATTTATACCCATTGTTTCGTGTTCTGTCCTGTGTTGATACTTTTAATACCCTACCAATATCCCCCCGGTTATGTCCATTCATCCACTTGTAAACCTCTATCATGTCACCCCTAACTCTTCGCCTTTCCAGTGAATGCAACTTAAGCTTTGTTAATCTTTCTTCATATGAAAGATTTCTAATTTGGGGAATTAACTTAGTCATCCTACGCTGGACACGTTCAAGTGAATTTATATCCATTCTATAATATGGCGACCAAAACTGAACTGCATAATCTAAATGGGGCCTAACTAGAGCAAGATATAGCTTGAGAACCACACCAGGTGTCTTGTTACTAACGCTGCGATTAATAAATCCAAGTGTCCGATTTGCCTTATTACGAACATTTATGCATTGATCCTTTTGTTTTAAATTCTTACTAATCATAACTCCCAGATACCTTTCGCAATCCGACTTCGCAATCACAACACCATCTAGCTCGTATCTTGTAACTCTATCATCATTACCTAACCTCAGAACTTTACATTTATCAGCATTAAACTGCATCTGCCAATCCTTTGACCATTTGAAAACCCTATCTAGATCAACTTGAAGTGATAGTGAGTCCTCCTCCGAATTAATTTCCCTACCGATTTTCGTATCATCGGCAAATTTGCAAATGTTGCTACTCAAACCTGAATCTAAATCATTTATATATATTATAAACAACAGAGGTCCCAGGACAGAGCCTTGAGGCACTCCACTTACAACATTTTCCCACTCTGATTTGATTCCATTTATACTAACTCTCTGTTTCCTTTGGTATAGCCATGCCCTAATCCAGCTTAATATAGCACCCCCAATACCATGAGACTCTATCTTTTTAATCAGTCTTTCATGTGGCACTGTATCAAAAGCTTTGCTAAAGTCAAGGTATACAACATCGCAATCCTTACCACTATCAACTGCCTCAACAATGCTAGAATAAAAAGATAACAAATTTGTTAAACATGAACGGCCATTTATAAAACCATGTTGCGACTCAATTATTAATTTATGTTTTTCAAGATGAAGACGAATTTTATTTGCTATTATAGATTCGAGTAACTTTCCCACAATAGACGTTAGGCTAATTGGTCGATAGTTAGACGCAAGTGATCTATCTCCTTTCTTAAAAACTGGTATCACATTAGCAACTTTCCAAAACTCTGGCACTCTGCCTGACTCTATTGATTTATTAAATATGGTTGACAGTGGGTCACAAAGCTCCTCTTTGCATTCTTTAAGCACCCTGGCAAACACTTCATCCGGCCCTGGGGATTTGTTTGGTTTGAGTTTTACTATTTGTTTAAGAACATCCTCCCTGGTAACTGCTAAACTCGTCAACCTGTCCTCGTCCCCACCCACATAGACTTGTTCGGCTGAAGGCATATTGTTAAGTTCCTCTTTAGTAAATACAGATACAAAATATTTATTAAATATACTACTCATCTCTTCATCACTATCTGTTATTTGACCTGTCTCAGTTTTTAATGGACCTATCCTTTCCCTAGTCTTAGTACGATATAACTGAAAAAACCCTTTAGGATTTGTCTTTGCTTGCCCTGCTATGCGAACTTCATAGTTTCTTTTTGCTTTCCTTATCTCTTTTTTAACATTTCTAACCAGTTGTACGAATTCCTGTTCTAAAGTGACCTCCCCATTTTTAATTCTTTTGTACCAAGCTCTCTTTTTACCTATAAGGTTCTTCAAATTCTTTGTTATCCACTTTGGGTCATTAGTATTCGATCTATTCAATTTGTATGGTATACTACGTTCCTGTGCTTTGTTTAGAATATTCTTAAATAAGTTATATATTGAATCCACATCGAAATCCCCATTTAAGTCACCTATCGCTGGGTTCATGTCTCGCTCCAAGACCGGCCCACACCCCATACCCAAGACTTTCCAATCAATTTGACCCAAAAAATTTCTTAGGCTATTAAAATCAGCTTTTCGAAAATCTGGCACTTTAACAGAATTTTCTCCTACTGGTCTATTCCATTCTATGCTAAATCTGATTTCTTTGTGATCACTGCTCCCTAGCTCACTCCCTATTTCGATGTCATTAATTTGCGTTTCCCTGTTAGTTAACACTAAATCTAAAATATTATTTTCCCCTGTTGGTTCCTTAATGTGTTGCGTAAGAAAGCAATCGTCAATTAATTCTAGAAAATCTTCTGCTTCACTATTCCCTGTTTTGTTCAACCAGTTTATTCCGCTAAAATTAAAGTCACCCATGACATAAATACTGTTAGATCTAGATGCTCTAGATATTTCATCCCATAGATGCTTTGCTTCCATTCTGTCTAAATTTGGTGGCCTATATATTACTCCTATTATAATATTAGCTTTTTCGTTTAATTCAATCCAAATAGTTTCTGTGTGTGGCTCTGTTTTGATTCCCTCTTTGAGACTACATTTCAAATTGTCCCTAACATATATGGCTACTCCACCTCCTCGTCTAATATATCTATCTGTGTGAAATAGTTTAAATCCATATATTTGATATTCAGCTAATAGTTCTCTATTTTCTACATTCATCCACGTTTCGGTAAGTGCAATAATATCTATTTTTTCTGTGCAGACAAGAGCATTTAATTCGTTAATTTTATTTCTTAGACTTCTACTGTTAGTGTAATATACCCTAAGTGAATTGTTATTTTGCGGACCTTCTCTTTCCCTGATCGTTTTGCCAATTCCTTTCTCCCACAAACACATACTTTTATTACCTCCTTCCTCCAAATCAATTCCCATACCTCTATCTACTAACAGTTTAAACCCAAACAAACACCTCTAACCACTTCTTCTAACGAGTTCGCAACAGCAACAACCCCAGCTCTCGATAGATGCACCCCATCACGAGCATACATTTCATTTCTTCCATAGAAGTGTTCCCAGTTGTCTATGAAAGATATTGCATTTGATTTGCAATATCTTTCCAGCCGGCAATTGACACCAAGTGCCCTCGATATCCATTCATTTCCCACTCCCTTTCTTGGAAGAATGCCACATATGATCGGGATTCCTCCCTTGCTCCTAACTAACTCTATGGCTGTTTTATACCTCTGAATCAGTTCCTCACTCCTAACTCGACCAACATCATTTCCTCCCACGCTAATGCAAATAATGGGATTGTTCCCATTACCAGCCATAATATCATTCATGTTGTTTATAATATCACCAATGCCAGCTCCGGGATAGCAAACCCTTAACCTGTTCCCCCTATCTCTAGCACAAAACGTTCTATCCAAATACCTTATCTGGGAATCTCCCACAACTAATGTTTGCTTAGGTACTTCCTTTACTTTCTGAGGGGCCTGCGCTTCCTTTCTCTTCGTTGCTTTCCCTTTTGCGCGATCCACAGTCTCTCCACAGCACTCGTCCTCCAAAACGTCAAATGAATTAGAAGTTGCTATGGCGTTTGAAGGCGGCTTTATCAAAGTCATTATTAAAATCAGGCTTTATTAAAATCAGCTTTTCGAAAATCTGGCACTTTAACAGAATTTTCTCCTACAGGTCTATTCCATTCTATGCTAAATCTGATTTCTTTGTGATCACTGTTCCCTAGCTCACTCCCTATTTCGATGTCATTAATTTGTGTTTCCCTGTTAGTTAACACTAAATCTAAAATATTATTTTCCCGCGTTGGTTCCTTAATGTGTTGCGTAAGAAAGCAATCGTCAATTAATTCTAGAAAATCTTCTGCTTCACTATTTCCTGTTTTGTTCACCCAGTTTATTCCACTAAAATTAAAGTCACCCATGACGTAAATACTGTTAGATCTAGATGCCCTAGATATTTCATCCCATAGATGCTTTGCTTCCATTCTGTCTAAATTTGGTGCCTATATATAACTCCTATTATAATATTATTTGCTTTTTCGTATAATTCTATCCAAATAGTTTCTGTGTGGCTCAGTTTTGATTCCCTCTTTGAGACTACATTTCAAATTGTCCCTAACATATATGGCTACTCCCCCTCCTCGTCTAATATATCTATTTGTGTGAAATAGTTTAAATCCATTTATTTGATATTCAGATAATAGTTCTCTATTTCTACATTCATCCACGTTTCGGTAAGTGCAATAATATCTATTTTTTCTGTGCAGACAAGAGCATTTAATTCGTTAATTTTATTTCTTAGACTTCTACTGTTAGTGTAATATACCCTAAGTGAATTGCTATTTTGAGGCCCTTCTCTTTCCCTGATCATTTTGCCAATTCCTTTCTCCCACAAACACATACTTTTATTATCTTCTTCCTCCAAATCAATTCCCATACCTCTATCTACTACCAGTTTAAACCCAAACATACACCTCTAACCACTTCTTCCAATGAGTTCGCAACAACAACCCCAGCTCTTGATAGATGCACCCCATCTATCTGTGTACCTAATACTTTATACATTTCAGGTGTAGCAATTTGTGACTGTTAGGTTGACTTTAGATTACATAGGTAATCTAAAGTCAACAATAATATCTATTTTTTCTGTGCAGACAAGAGCATTTAATTCGTTAATTTTATTTCTTAGACTTCTACTGTTAGTGTAATATACCCTAAGTGAATTGTTATTTTGAGGCCCTTCTCTTTCCCTGATCATTTTGCCAATTCCTTTCTCCCACAAACACATACTTTTATTATCTTCTTCCTCCAAATCAATTCCCATACCTCTATCTACTACCAGTTTAAACCCAAACATACACCTCTAACCACTTCTTCCAATGAGTTCGCAACAACAACCCCAGCTCTTGATAGATGCACCCCATCTATCTGTGTACCTAATACTTTATACATTTCAGGTGTAGCAATTTGTGACTGTTAGGTTGACTTTAGATTACATAGGTGTTTTATGAGCAAATGTCGGAAAATCCGACACCATTTAATAATCATACAGATAATAGCTGTATTGTATAAACAAGTTACCCATAGAAAACGTAACTTGTAGTGGAATTACCGCCTATAGAAAACAGGATATCATCACCACATACTATTATAAATTCACCAGCTATTCTGCTGGGAATTATTCTTAAATACATTAGTCTTTGGACTTTACCATCATAAAAACATCTCATATAAATTAACTTAATTATCAATATTAAAGTAGAGTAAATGTGACCTTTCTATCACTTTCTGTCATCTGGACAATGTAAGCCAGGCGTCAGGAGTGAGGAAGGTGGGGCAGCCATTGTTGATACTTAGACCAGAGAGGCTCACGGGAGCAAATTCGGCTCCTGTTAATTTTACTTGGACGAAGTGTTATGGAAACCAAAGGTGTACCATTATAAACACGCTGTCAACAAATCAGGTTAAGTGTTCTATCCGAAACCCGTTTAACTTTCATTTATGGCCATTAATGTCATTATATAGGGTGACCGGTTAGAGCACGACATAGCCTCATACTAAAGGTAATTAAGCCAGGTCTTCATTGTTCCATGTACAGTGTTTCTCTGATATACCTGTCATATATAGGATTCTGGCTTTACAGCTAGCGCCCTTTTAACAGGTCAAGACGAGGAAGCATGCTTTGTGCATCAGTTACCAGGGTGATGGAAGCTACCTCAAAGAGGGAAAATGTGGTGTCTACAACCTAGTTATACCTGGTGGACTAAGACCTGCTGTACTATAAGATAAGGAACCTCTCCAATGTATGTAGTCTAATACTGTAGTTTGATTGGCTGCACATATATAACTTAAATTAATATAAACCCCCCCTAATGTGTAGAGGATCGATTTATGAGATTATGAAATTATTGCAGAAATACAGTCCACTTATCATTATACAAATTGCTATCGAAGTATATAAATTAATGTAAATATAAATTCTATATAAATTCATATAAATTAAATAAATATAAATCTCACAGGTCGGTTCCCACAGCAAATTCATACTCGTAATGGTTTGTCTAATAATCTTTGCTATATCCTGTGTTTTCCACCTTATTCTCGTTCTTACAGAAGAGTTTCTCACTCAGACAGATCACCCCCTTGGGTACTCTGGTAATTTGGTCTGTCTCCGGGCTATTACGCTCAAATCTTTACATTCCAAATGTAGGAAGACGTACCGGACTTTAGTTCCTTTCGCATCTAGGACTTCACTGTATCTTTGGCTCCCGTACAACAGTTCTTGTCAGTACTGACACTCTGCACCCCTACGCATAACTCCCTTAAGGTCAGAGATCATAATACTTACCCGGATAGGGAGTTTACCATTCTTTTCCAGAGAACAAAGAATTGTAACTCTAAGTATTACCAAGTCTTAATAGGACACCTCTTGCCCTTATCATTGTCATTTGTAAAGTACCGGGTATAGAAATTCTTACATCCCTTTGTACTGCCTCGAAACATTTTGTTTCACTGTTCATGATTTAATTACTCCATTTAATTCTTATAATCTTATCTTACCTTATTATAATTGTAATTCCACACAGGATAGTTAAAGTTGACAGTCTTGCCACGTCATTTTGTCAATCTACCAACTCGTACATTGGTTCACTTGCAGAAGGAGATTCTCTATATTTTGCTTGTCTTTAATTCATTCACAAAATTTAAACTCGCAGCATTCCGTCATAACCCAGAAGATGAAGTAGGAACACTGATCCGTGCTACTAAGGCGGAACTGCTGACTCTCACTATTGAATAACACCTTTTTCCTCCTCATGGAGCCACTAAAACTGACCTCCATAATATGATTCTAGATTTCCTGGTAGACAACGACCGATTCACATCGCCGGCGCACGAACAATATTTAATTGCAGATAAGGCCGCTCTGACAGCCATAAAGTTGAAGATATAGTTATCCAACATAGAACGTGAACGACAGAAGGAAGCTCTTCAGGTAGGAGAACGGGAAGCAGAAGCAGCCCTCCAAAAAGAACAACTTGAACTTAAACTCCAAATCGCTGAACAACGAGTTGCATTGGAGCGTTAACGTGACCAAGAGAGACTAGAGCTCCGACGTCAAGAGCTTGTCTTTGAAACCTCCCACGTCACTCAGCGCCAGGAAACAGAAGCTAAACTCCCGGTACATTTCAATGTTTCTCACGCCATTAAGTTAATGCCGCCTTTTGTAGAAACTGAGGTGGATGCATTATTTACCTCATTTGAGGCTCTAGCTAACCAACTCAGCTGACCTCAGGATCAGTGGTCTGTACTTCTCAAATCTCATTTGACAGGTAGAGCTACCTTGATCCTCAGCTCTCTAGCTACAGAGACTGACTATCTTGTGTTGAAACAGGTAGTGCTTGATGCCTACCTTCTATCAGAAGAGAGTTACATAAGTAGATTTAGGAACAACATCAAGTCTAGTGCTACTACGTATTTAGAATTCGCTTAAAATAAAAAAAGATATCTCATGAAGTGGCTGGAATCAGCCCAAATCAACACCTTTGCAGATCTCCTCAACCTCATCTTGATGGAAGAATTCCTTCGTCGTATTCCTACTCCTATACGTCGCTTCCTTTCAGACAAAGGAGAGACCGACCTTACTAAGTGTGCACAGCTGGATGACACCTATAGACTAATTCACCGATCGTCATCAGACACATCTCCCAGTACGTCATCTTGGTCCAGTCCTGCTATAGTGAGTTCTGCTGATGTGGACTACTCCTTATACTGTGGATACTGCAACGTGTATGGGCATTCCATAAAAATGTGTACCAATCTACATTTCCATAAAAATGTGTACCAATCTTGCGTCTAACTATCGACCAATTAGCCTAACGTCTATTGTGGGAAAGTTACTCGAATCTATAATAGCAAATAAAATTCGTCTTCATCTTGAAAAACATAAATTAATAATTGAGTCGCAACATGGTTTTATAAATGGCCGTTCATGTTTAACAAATTTGTTATCTTTTTATTCTAGCATTGTTGAGGCAGGTGATAGTGGTAAGGATTGCGATGTTGTGTACCTTGACTTTAGCAAAGCTTTTGATACAGTGCCACATGAAAGACTGATTAAAAAGATAGAGTCTCATGGTATTGGGGGTGCTATATTAAGCTGGATTAGGGCATGGCTATACCAAAGAAAACAGAGAGTTAGTATAAATGGAGTCAAGTCAGAGTGGGAAAATGTTGTAAGTGGGGTGCCTCAGGGCTCTGTCCTGGGACCTCTGTTGTTTATAATATATGTAAATGATTTAGATTCAGGTTTGAGTAGCAACATTTGCAAATTTGCCGATGATACGAAAATCGGTAAGGAAATTAATTCGGAGGAGGACTTACTATCACTTCAAGTTGATCTAGATAGGGTTTTGAACCTAATTTAAGATAATTTCTACCCAATATACCCAAAATAATTTGTTACATAGCTCAGCCAAAGACCATTTTAGCCAAGTTTTCACATATTCCAACCTACCCTACATAGCCTTACCTATCCCCGACCTAGCAGATTTGATTAAAGTTTGGGAAATTTAAGCTATCGCCACCAAATTGGAGACAATTTCCACCAAATATGCCTAAATGTTGTGTATCATAGCACAGCCAAAACCCATTTTACCCACATTTTCACCAATTCCATCTAAACCTGGACCCAACCTCTGATGTGACATATACTCAGAGAAGTGATGTTTTTTTGGATATGAACCTAAATGCCCATGCCTAACCTGCAAGAGTCTTGGAGCTTTGTTGAATATTTTATCTATTTTTCTTCGAAAACTGAAGTTTTGGATATGAACCTATCCGCACTGTGCCTAACCTGCTAGGTTCTTTGTTGAACAGTGTAACCATATTCATAGAAAAGTGATGTTTTGGATATGGACCTAACAGCCCCTCTCCTTTAAAACTTGGAACTGTGTTCAATATTGTAAATATAGTGTTGGGTAGGTGTTTTGTTTTTACACATCAACCCAACCGTCCTGGACCTAACCTCCCTTCATCTAACTTCAAATTTATCGTAAATATGGAAGGAACGTGTTGTTTGTGCATCAACCCAACCGTCCTCGACCTAACCTCCATTTATCAAACTTCAAATTTATCATAAATATGGGAGGACCGTGTTATTTGTGCATCAACCCTGCCGTCCTGGGCATAACCTCCCTTTATCTAACTTCAAATTTATTGTATTTATGGGAAGAAGGTGTTGTTTATGCATCAACCCAACCTCCCTGGACCTAACCTCTGATACACGAATCTTGGTTCAATATTGCATCATACTTGTAGCATTTTTTTTTCACATAATTCAACCATCCTCAACCAAACCTCTATTACCTGGGGGGAGGGAGGTTAATGGAAAATATGATAATAATGGGAATTTTCTCTACATCAGTTCAACTCAACCATCCTTAACCTAACCTTAGTTAGAAAGGGATATAACTCACCAAAACTATTTAATTACCATTTACCCAATTTTCCTTATCCTAACCTATAACTAAAGGGTTTAGACCCCCCTTTACCTCGAAATTATACTACAGTACCCCATAGGAGGTTGATGCATAATCTGGAGAAACAGGCTGGAGAAACTGGTACCGTACTCCAGTGGATAAGGGAGTACCTAAGCAATAGGAAGCAAAGAGTTACAATAAGGGGTGAAGCCTCAAATTGGCGTGAAGTCCCAAGTGGAGTCCCACAGGGCTCTGTACTCAGACCTATCCTGTTTCTGATATACGTAAATGATCTCCCTGGGGGTATAAAATCATTCCTCTCAATGTTTGTTGACGATACCAAAATTATGAGGAGGATTTAGACAGAGGAGGACAGCTTGAAGCTTCAAGAAGACCTGGACAAGCTGAAGGAATTTTCGAACAAATGGTTGTTAGAATTTAACCCAAGCAAATGTAATGTAATGAAGATAGGTGTAAGGACCAGGACACCAGACACAAGGTATCATTTGGGAGATAAAATTCTTCAAGAGTCAGAGAGAAAGATTTGGGGATTGATATCACGCCAGACCTGTCTCCTGAAGCCCATATCAAGAGAATAACATCAGTGGCATATGCTAGGTTAGCCAATATAAGAACGGACTTTAGAATCTTGTGTGAGGAACCATACAGAACTTTATATACCACGTATGTCAGACCAATCCAGGAATTTGTGGCTCCAGTGTGGAGTTCATATCTACTCAAGCATAAGACTAAATTGGAAAAGTTTCAAAAGTATGTCACTAAACTAGTACCCGAACTGAGGGGAATGAGCTACGAGGAGAGACTATGGGAATTAAACCTCAAGTCACTGGGAGGTAGAAGAGTTATGGGGGACATGATCTCTACATACAAGATTCTCAAATGAATAGATAGGGTAGATAAAGATAGACTATTTAATGCATGGGGCACACACACACTATGGGACACAGGTGGAAATTGAGTGCCTAAATGAGCCATAGAATCATTAGAAAGATTTTTGTCTGAGTAGTTGACAAATGGAATGCATTAAGAAGTGATGTTGTGGAGGCTGACTCCATACACAGTTTCAAGTGTAGATATGATAGAGCCCAATAGGCTCAGGAACCTGTACATCTGATGACTGACAGTTGAGAGGCGGGACCAAAAAGCCAGAGATCAATCCCGCAGTCACAACTAGGTAAGTACAACTAGGTAAGTACACACACACACACACATATGAAGTACTTGTACTTAATTTTAATTAGAAAATTTTTAAATCATCAGTTTTACTATTGCAACTGACTACGATTTGACAGGAAATTTGACCAGGACAACAAATCATGCTGTCTACGATTTGAGTGACAGAAAGTAATGTATTTTATACGTTATTAAAACAACATTATATAAATAGTTTCAGTGCCACCTTTCTGCGACCAATTAAAAACGGTCAAAAATGTTTTTTGTTTGCTGAGTATATCCATTCATCTACTTATCTCTCTGTCATATATATATACCTATTCATCTATCTGTAAATATATTTATCATTGTATCCATCTATCCATCTCTTTATCCACCTATCCATCTATCTATCTATCTGTCTGTCTATTTATCCAGCTACCATCTCATCTTTCTATTCATTTATGTATTTATCAAGCCATTTATCTGCCCATCCATCTATCTATCATATTCAGCTGTTTATCCATACCCCTGTCTGTCTATATCCATAAGTATATCCTTCACGCTATCAGTCCACATCTCTATGCATACATCTACATATATATCTGCTCTCTATCTCTTTTATGTCTTTCTGTCTCTCTTTTCTAGCTCTCTCTTTCTCTGTTTATCAGCCTCTATTTCTTCCCTCTGCCTCTGTGTCTGCCTGTTTCTGACTATGTGTCTCTGTCTTTGTATTTCTCGGTCACTGTCTGTCTGTCTCTCTCTTCCTTATCAACAATATTTTTGTGTAATGTGTGGGTTATCGCATGCGAGAAGAGCTTATGTGACATACTAAAAAATGTATAGTTCCCTTACTCTCATAAAGGGTTGTGTCTTGCAAAACTTTTAAAGTTTTGGAAGAATCGTCTGTTTTATGTGAGTACGAACAAATTATTGACAGCAGGTAATTTGTTAATTTTACCGGAATCAGTGTAAAATGGTACATATTACTATACGAAAAAACGATTGTTCTGAAAGTTTGTTTTGATACTATCTAGCTGAACAGAGGGCGTGCATTGCCAAAAATGTGTGAGGGGGGTCTGAATGTGATCCTGACATGCTCTTACCTATTGAATTCTGACAACCCAAATCATCCATTTTTCATCCTGTACCCCAGATCATTTCTTCTGCCCATATGGATGACGCTAGCTCCATCTGTGTGGCCTCCAACGACGAACAGACAAACAGCCAGACACACACAGATATTCTCTCTCACACTTTGGAGTACGTAACATAATATATGTAATGTGTCTCGACTCAATAAGATTCTTATTTTGAGTTTATATTTCAGGTGAAAATGTCTATAAATATTGAACATTTATTGGTTCTTAGCCTTGGAAACTTTGACCGAATTTGTGCTGTATATTATACTGGATGGGTATCCAGCGATGCCTAGGTCTGTCTGTCCAATTTGACCATATATCTATCCTTCCACCTATCTCTCTATTTATCTATCCGTCCATCCACCTATCTCTCTTATTATTTAGCCATTAATCTATATATATAATCAATGCATCCATCTATCTATCTCTCTATCTCGGTCTATCTATCCATCTATCTCGGTCTATCTATCCATCTATCTATCTACTCATCATATATTTAAGAATCTATATATATTCATCTATCTTTCAATCTACCTATATAGGAATCCATATATTCATTTTTCTATCTTTCTCTCTGTTCACCTGTACGTCTATCCATCTGTCCAAACATCTACACCTCTGCCTGTTTGTCTATACATCTATCTATCCGTCTTTCCCTTTATACATCCATCTATCCATCTATCGACGTGTAGAAGAATGTAAGAACTCTTGTATATATACATAAATAAATAAAATAAATAAATAAATAAAAATACGAAAATATCTATCCATCCATCTACTCATCTATCCATCTACTCATTCATCTATCTATTCATACATCTATCCATTCATCTGCCCTCTCTGTCCATTTATCTATATACATCTGTCCATCTTTCCATCCATCTTTCTCTCCACCTGTGCAGCCATTTATCCATCCATCAATGCAACCATCTATCCATAAATCTTTCCATCTAGCTTTCTATCCATCTATCTCACTATATCTACAGCTTGCTTTCTTTTCATCTATCTATCCATGCACCTAATCAACTTCGTATCCATTAATTCAACCAAATATCTGTTCATTTAACTATCAATCTATATATTAGTCTATATATCATTGTACCTAAACATCCAGCAATCAATGCATCCATACATCTATCAATCCACTTATCTGTCTATTCATGTTTCCAGCCATCTATTCATCCATTAATCTGCTGTCAGTTTCTGTCTCTAGATAGCTTTGTCTCTGTTTCTCTATATCTGTCTGTCTATCTGTTCATCAGAGAGAGAGAGCTCTGATGAGAAATATAATTGTCTGTGTGTTGGGTGTCAACAGTGAGAGGATGTTACGACCCTGGGTCCAGATGGATCCTGGGTCCAGATGGATCCTGGGTCCAGATGGATCCTGGGTCCAGATGACTGTGGCAGATGGAGCGGGATCGAGTGGCATTTGTTGACATACAGATGATGTAGGGACTCTTCACTTATGTGTGCATTTTAGGTGTGATAGGCCTTGAATGTGTTGGATTATACGTTGGATTAGTGATATTTAAATAATAGAGTTTTTAGATTAGTTTGGTTAAAGAATGAATGTTAATTGTGTGGTACGTTTATACACAGGATTGCTCCCAAATTTAAAATGGCGGCCGAATACGTCCTTGCCAGATGTAAGAGCATTTTGATGCTCCTACATCTATAGGTTTCCACTGAACCCGATCCAATGGATTCACTCAAACACCCCCCCCCCCATGCACTGTGGCTCAGTCTTCAGGGTACTCCATTATCAATACACACAGAGTGTGTGCCTGGGAACACCCAGCACATAGGTTCGAACCCTCGCCACGGCTCCTACTGATTTTCTCATTGATACATCACGAGAGTGTGATTACTCTCTGTGTATTAAAGGAAGAGCGTCAGAGGTAGAACATTCCAAGATGACTGAGCCAGAGTGCACGTGGTGGATTGTCTGACACCCTGCATCGGCGTCAATGGAAGGCTCAGGAGTCCTAGAGGGTGCAGTAGTACCCAAGGTTGCAATTGTTTTGACCATGTCGTGGCCTAGTCGTCTGGAACGTGTGCCTGGTAACTCACAGCACATTGGTTAGAACCCTCATGGCGGCTACTACGGCTGATCTATTTATTAATCCGCATCTTCGTCTATCCATCCATCCCTTTAACTACTGTCTGTCTCATTCTCTTCCTCTATCTTTATCTCTGCCTCTCTCTGTCTATCTGTCTCTCTAGCTGTGTTTCTGTTTCTGAGTTTCTGTGTGTGTCTCTCTCTCTATGTTTTTCTGTCCCTCTGTCTTACAATAGTGTTATGTGTGGGTGGTCGGCAGTGGGAGCAGCTCAGTGGTGTGAAGAACTAAACAAACAATAGTTACCCTTACTCTGGTATACAGCAGTTTGCTTGAGAAACTTTGACGCTGTGGGAGAATTGTCTGTTTAATGTGAGTAAAGGCAAATTATTCACAGCTGGAATTTTATGTCAATTTTCACAAATTAATGAATAATGTGGCAGGTTACTATAAAAATATTTTTTTATATGAAAAATTTGGCCCCAACTTTGAACAGACAGACATTCTCTCATATGGTATAATTATAAAATATAAATATTGCATTTTGACACATAAAAATTGTGGTGTGTTGTATGACATCAGTGTTATATAATGTTGGGAGGCATAAATGTCATCCTTACCAAACTTATCTGCAGCGTTAATTTTTGCTCCAGCGTCGAGGAAGACCTTCACAATGTTGTTGTGACCAAGTGCGGCTGCCCCGTGAAGGGCTGTCCAGCCTGTCAACAGATACTACAATTGTTATTATGCATAAACCGTCACGATTCCTGTACTTTATGTAAATATTTAAATAATCTGTTCTAGATGAACATTTTTATATACTAGTAAAGTGTACAGACTAAATAGTATGCAAAATTATTTTCCACCCTAAATTTAAGAGAGAAAGATCATGTTAAAATTTTTAAGAATAGATCACTATTAAAATATCCGACATCTGAACAGTTCTTATTTGATAATGTATTACTTGTGACGAGAGTGACAGTGGTGCTATTGTCAGGCCCGAAACGCTGAGTGTATTAGTGGTTTGAACCATACTACTGTATATTCTTGCCCTATCTAGAGATCCAACATTCTTCTCGTATACCATTTTGTATGTATGTGATTTTCCCTAATAAATATTATTATTATTATGTACATAAGAAGAGCATTACTGGGACTTTAATTATTAAATAATAATAAATAATAATTATTTATTAATTTAATTATTATTATGTACATAAGAAGAAACTTTACTGGGGTGAACCAACAGCTACAGTCTTGCCATCGTCAGTTAACCAATATAACCTTTATAAGCATCGTATGCCATACAAGTTTGTGAATAAAATGTTGGCAATACTTGCTCGAGGAAAGAGAAATATTGTTGCTATCACAATTCAACCAATATAACCATAAATGACATGTAACTGATGATATTTGAGAATGGCTGATGGAGGCATGAGGAACATTGTTGTCGTCGTCAGTTAACAATGACCTTCACAGATACTCTGAACACCACCATTTGCTATCTTATCATGCATGCTTAAGGCATCAGCAACACCATGTTACGCCCGATAAATATTATTATAATTTATGATATCCTGCTTCACTAGTTGTTATTTAACCATACTGACTTGAGAAAAGAGTAACATTGTGGTATCATTGTCAGATAAACAAGATGATTATTGAGGATATCCTTCATCTGGTGATGAGGACATCACCAGATGTCGTTCCATCCCCAGGTTAACCTACTTTCTGAGGTGTTCATCATCCTACAGTAGCCAAAATCTAGGTGAGTATGACCTGTTACTGAAATCAATGTTAGAAAAAGCCCTCAACCTCTCTCCTGATGACCTACAGTGGAAACAAGCCTCTCTTCCCGTAAGACTTGGGGGCGTCGGAGGTAGAACAGCAACGCAAATCACCGTACCAGTCTTCCTGTCCTCCTCCTCGGCATCCGATGACCTTGTGAAGGAAATTCTACCTGCCTACTTACATCAGCTGGCAGGTGTACACGATCCCAATTTTATATGCTGTGCCACAGAGTGGGCCTCTCGTGAAGGCCCATCACCTCAACCACCATCCCCAAAAGCCCACAAGCAATCCAGCTGGGATGGCCCCATTGTAGACCAAGTTGCTGCAACAACACAACACGACATTGCTCTCCTAACAGCAGTAGCAGCCCCATATGCAGGGGATTTCATGTTAGAAACCCCAATGTCATCAACTGCCACGCGTTCCGCACCACACGCCTTCTGAATTGCTGTGGCCCTCCGCCTTGTTGCCCCAATCCACACCATATATAAGTGTATTTGCGGCGAGGTGGTGGCCAACAGATACGGCCACCATGGCCTACTCTGTCAAAGCACAGGGGGATGGCACTCGAGGCACAGTGAAGTTAACGACATCATCAGAAGGAACCTCACCACAGCTGGATGCCCAGTTGAGAGAGAGCCCCGTTACCTTACGCCCCATAACTCTGATGCTCTTATTGGTCGCCCGGATGGTATCACAGTGAACCCCTGGAAGAATGACAAGCAGTTGGTGTGGGACTACACGTGTGTATCAACCCTGGCTAACACTTACATTGATTTCAGTGTTGCACAACCAGGTTGCACTGCCACCCAAAGGGAAGCAGCCAAATCCCGTAAGTATAGAGAACTGGATCACCACTACAATTTTGTCCCCATTGCTTCTGAGACACTAGGCGCCTGGGGTAAAAGTGCCACCAGTTTTATTTAAAGGAACTGGGTTCTATGCTAATTGAAACATTATGAAACCCTAGAGCTGCCAGCTTCCTTTTCCAGCGCCTCAGCGTGGTGATACAAAGGGAAAATGCACACTGCATTCAGGGTTCCTGCCCGCCATCTGAGGAGCTGGAGGAACTCGACAACTTATGATATACATCTTTGTGTTCAGTGAGAATCCACAAGGTCTTCTCTGGAAACTTCTTATTTTCTTCTCCGAGGCAATGGATCCCCACTTTGACCAAAGGTGGTACCCTCACAACTTTATATATATATATATATATATATATATATATATATATATATATATATATATATATATATATATATATATATATATATATATATATATATATATATATATATATATATATATATATATATATATATATATATATATATATATATATATATATATATATATATATATATATAGCTGTGTGTGGGAGCCACCGGCTCCCACACACAGCTTGTATTAATATTTATTGTCTTTGTCATTCTTTATTTCCCTTTGATTTTGTAAATAAAATGCTTAAAGTATATATATATATATATATATATATATATATATATATATATTATACATATTTAGTGGAATACGTTTCTATAAGCCGTATACGTACCCTACACTCGCTCGCTCTCCACCTTCCCCTCCTCGCTGTCGCCACTCCACCTTCGTCGATCACCAAACCACCTCTTCCACCCAGCACGCGTCCCATTGGTAAATTGGCATCTGCACTCGACTTCAGCGCCATCTGCATAGCCGATGACTAAGCATGCACGAGCTATTGGATTTAGATTATTCTGTGCTCTCATAGCTGATAAACCTATCTAATATACGCTCTGTGTAATAGTGGATGTGTTCAGCCAGCCAATATTCTTAGCACCTCTTAATTCATTTTTTGTCTTGTTCAATGTAGAGTAACGTAACCATTGTTTTATTTTATATTATTTTTTGACTTTGTAATCTTGTTTATTTGCACTGCACATAGCCAAGGGATTATCTTTGTTCATATATGTTTTCAAGTTAATTAAAGTTTCATTGTTCATACTATTTGTTTTGCGTGTTTTTCCCTTACTTTACCACAGGAGGCAAAAGCCACGCAGTCAACTTTTTTTGTAAATGTGATTGGCATTGACACCAGTCATAGGGAGGACTGCCGAACACCTACATTTTTTTTCCATCACATTTAATGGGGGCCTGTCCTAGGAGCCTCACTCAGGTACTCATAATAGAACATCAATTTGTGGTAAGTGTACTTGGCTTTGATACAGTTGCTTTTCAATATTTTCATAACTTTCAATATTTATATGGTGCTGTGTATTTTGTGCATTCCATGGGTAACATATTGTGAGTGTTGGATTACTGTGGATTACGTGGTGTCTGGTGGCCACAGTCACTCTCTTAATTGGTCGTTCATCTCTGTGTTATTACTCGTGTATTCCACCTTTTTCGTCCCTAGAATATTTCTTAATTACGACAGATCATCATTTTGGTACCCTGGTACTTTGGTTTGTCTTCGGGCCACGTACCCTATCTTCTGCAATCCAACCACAGGGAGATACAGAGGGCCATAGTTCCTCTAACACGGACTACGCTGTTGAGTTGGGACCTCAACAGCAGTTCTCGTCACCAGTTGACACTCGCACCTCTATACGTCGGTCAGAGATGATGATATTTACTCAGGTAGGGAATTAGCTTTCTTTTTTTCAGAGCACAAGGAACGCTAATTCTGTAAGTATCATATAATTAAGTAGGAAACCCCTTGCTTCTGTCCTATAGAGACTCGGCAAGGTATCCCTACATTCTTCGACTACCCTTTCACTTTTGAAACAATTAAAAGTTTCATTTGTTTTTTAAACTATCTGTTTCATTTATTTAGTAGGATTTTCTTGCCCTTATTCTCTTATATTGAGAACCGGGTACAAGATTTCCTGCGATTTTGATTAATTAATTATTTAACATCTAATATTAACGTTAATTGTTTTTACATTAACGATTGAATTTCCACAGGATAGTTACCAGTTGCCACGTCATCCTGTTACCGACACTTATAATATCACAGGTATATTCGCTGTACATTTATTTGCTATCTCAAAATGTTTCGTCTCTCAGCATTTCGTAGTGATCCAGCAAGTGAAGCACGGGAACTTAATTCTTGCCAAGAGGACAGAATTACAAACTCTAGCACTTGAATATCAACTAGATGTTCCTCATGGAGCCAACAAAAGTGACTTGCACAACATTATCCTGGACCACCTCTTTGATGAAGGAATTATAGACTCTGATTCTCGCGATAACTATTCTAATGCAGATCGGCATGCTCTGGCAGCTATGAAGTTAAAGCTCGAACTAGCGAAAATAGAGCGTGAACAACAAAAAGAAGCTCTACAACAACAGAAAGAAGCTCTCCAGATAAAGGAACGCGAGGCTGCCCTAAAGAAATAAGAACAGGAACGCGAGGCTGCCCTAAAGAAAGAAGAACAGGAACGCGAGGCTGCCCTAAAGGAACGCGATGCTGCCCTACAACGTGAGCGTGAGAGGGAACAGCTTGAAGCAAGAAAACGTCACCTGGAGATGCAACGTGAGCACGATAAGAAGCAAGCTGATAGTGTTCTAGAATACCGTCGACAAGAACTCAACTTTGAAACTACACACCACACTCAGCGCCAACAAACTACAGCCAGTCTTCCAGTAAGCTTCAATGTCTCCCAGGCGACTAAGTTGATGCCACCATTCGTTGAGACAGAGATAGATGTGTTTTTTACTACTTTTGAGACCCTACCTAAAAAACTTAGCTGGCCTGAAGATCAATGGTCTACACTTCTCAGAGTGCATCTCACAGGTAGAGCTGCAGTTACTCTCAGTACCTTAGCGTCTGAGAATGACTACCAGACCCTAAAGCAAGCAGTTTTAGACGCCTACCTTCTCTCCCACCGAAAGCTACAGACGAAAATTCCATGATTATCTAAAGACAAGTACCACCACCTATTTAGAATTTGCCAATACTAAGAAAAGATATTTCATGAAATGGCTGGAAGCAGCCCATGTCTCTAAATTTTCAGAACTCATCAACCTCATTCTAGTTGAGGAATTCTTTAGTCGTGCTCCCCCTTCCATCCGTCTATATTTAGCAGACAAAGAGGAAACCGACTACATCAGATGTGCGAAGTCGGCTAACACCTACAGTCTTACACACCGGTTAACACCTGACACACCTTCCAGTAAGAAGTCTTGGTCTAGTTATGACAAAGTGAGTACCGATCAGACGAGCTCTCAGTTGTATTGTAGGTATTGCAAGCTCTGTGGACATACCATAGTTAAATGTGGAAAAGCTCAATACAAAGGATATAGTGAAACTCCTGAACCCAAACCGACTCCTCCTAAGTCCGGTAAGCCTGTGATGAATGTTGGTGTTCCTGTTAATGATCTTTCTCACTTCAGCAAACACCTGTATCCTGGAACTGTCTCTGGCAACAGTACAGATTCGCAGGGACGTTTCAAATTAAAGATCTTGAGGGACACAGCGGCTCTTCAGTCAATAATATTGAAATAGGCTGCGCCTAACATCACCTACACTGGAGAAACGGTCCTTATCACTGACCTCACTGCTACCATTCCGTATCCACTCGCCAGAGTCCACCTGGATTGTCCATTCGTGATCGGTGAAGTCCAAGTCGCCATCAGGGAAAAGCCTTTTCCCATGTCAGGGGTACAGCTTCTCATGGGCAACGACTTGGCCGAAGATCTGCAACCTTCCAACTGGATCATCATGGACAAACCCCAGGTATGAGACTCTGTAGTGGAAAACCCCATCATGAAGTATATTCCAGCAGAGGTCCAAGAAAGTGATGAAGTCTCTCCTCCGGTTTTGGTGACAACCAAAAAGCAGTCTCCGTGGTGTAGTGGTAAGACACTCACCTGGCGTTCCGCGAGCGCTAAGTCATGGGTTCGTATCCTGGCCGGGGAGGATTTACTGGGCGCAATTCCTTAACTGTAGCCTCTGTTTAACGCAACAGTAAAATGTGTACTTGGATGAAAAAACGATTCTTCGCGGCAGGGGATCGTATTCCAGGGACCATAGGATTAAGGACTTGCCCGAAACGCTACGCGTACTAGTGGCTGTACAAGAATGTAACAACTCTTGTATATATCTCAAAAAAAAAAAAAAAAAACCCGTGCGCAAGCTGCACGCCCGCAACCAGCTGACTCTAATGCAACAGCTGTCCCTCAAGACCCTCAGAATCTACCACCGAATCTTACTATGTTGGAGTTCCGTAAGTTACAGAGGGAGGATCCTTCATTAACACCATTATTCTTCCAGGCCGAGACTCAATCAGACAGTATCCCTGGGTTCTTCCTAGAGAATCAGTTGCACTACCGCAGATACAGACCCAGTAAACTAACAGAGGATGACGATTGGGCTAATGTCGACCAACTAGTAGTTCCCACCAGCCTACGGCCCGATATTCTACACCTGGCCCATGGAGCGCTTTCTCACTACGGTTTTAATAAAACCTATCACGGAATCAGGCAAGACTACTGGTGGCCAGGTATGGTTAAAGATGTAAAAAGTTATGTACAACAGTGTCATACATGTCAGATGGCAGGAAAACCTAACATCCCGATTCCCAAGGCTCCTTTAATTCCTATCCCGGTGCCTTCGGAATCTTTTCACAGACTCATCATAGACTGTGTTGGTCCTTTATCCCGGACCAGATCTGGCAACGCTTATATACTAACCATCCTGTGTCCAATCACCAGATTCCCCATAGCAGTTCCTGTAAAGAACATTACGGTTGCTACGGTGGTTAAACAACTGTTGAAGATCTTTACCCAATATGGATTTCCTCGGGAGGTTCAAAGTGACTGTGGCACCAACTTCACCAGTGATCTCTTCAAGAAGACACTGGATGAATTCAACATCACACAGGTATTGTCCATCCCCTATCAACCTACTTCACAGGGTTCTCTTGAACGTAGTCTTCAGACCATTAAAGCACTCCTAAAGAAATTTTGCAATGAAACCTTGAAGGACTGAGATAAACAACTTGACCTCATTATGTGCATTTTCAGAAGTTTCCCAAATGAGTCTCTAGGAGTATCTCCTTATGAGATGCTCTACTGACGTAAGTGCCGTACTCCTCTTAAAGCTTTTAAAGACTCTTTACGCAATGCCACCTTCAGTGACCCTCAGCATGTGCCCCAGTTTCTTCAAAACTTAAAGCACATTCTAGAGAGAGTACGTAAATTTGCTAATGATAATTTATTTAAAGCTCAAGATAGGATGAAGACTCATTTTGACAAATGCAGCAAAATCAGGAAATTTAAAACAGGAGACTTCGTGTTGGCATATTTTCCGATCCCTGGTTCTCCATTGCAAAATAAGTTTTCAGGACCCTACCGCATCAAGGAGTGCAGAAACAACCACAACTACGTTCTTGAGACTCCAGATAGGCAGCGGAAGACCCAGTTGTGCCACATCAATCTTTTGAAGGAGTATAAAGGTACTCCCCCCCCCCACTGTGCTAATATCTCTCTCCACTTTTAAAGATCCATACCTCCACAGTGAGACCTTCCCTGCTTCTCCTCCTGAAAGCACTGTAACAAACTAGCTGTTGTAAATACCATGTGTAGGGACCTGACCCCAGCAAGGTCGCATTCCCTGGGGATTGGCGGTGAAGATAACTGGCGCCTTTGTTCACAGTTTCGTATAATGAATTATTTTACAGAATTCAGTAATTCAGAGAAATTAGTCTTCATCCAAATTGTATAATATCCCTGTTTAAAGTATAAAGAGTATTGTAAATTGTCAAAATACTTCAGTAAGTCACCATCAGTGACGTCACTAGTGGGACTAGACTTGGAGGCGGAAGGATTTGGGCGACCTTAGGTCACGAAGGTCACCAAAGCTCCATATTTTTGGTATTTTCTCAAAGGTCAAATAGCCATTTTGTAATTGGAAATAGCTCTTCCCTAAGATGCTTGTGTAATTAATTTCAGTTAAAATAATTCAACCAATCTGGATCATTCAGTGCAACAGAGATTAGTTGTTAAACTTAAACACCTACGAGCAATGTAGTAAAGCTAAGCGTAGGGATACCCAAACTGCTGCTGTGGGGAGACTGAGCGACTTGGGAAGACAGTGTGGAACGAGGAGCGACTGGGGCAGGTGACTTCCATCCACCTCCCATTAGACCAGCACTAACACCCTCTGGTCGCATACCAAGGTAGAGTCGCTCAGAGTTTTTATAGGGAATAGGTCAACTCATTGCTTCTCATGACACGGCGTGATAAGTTTAGGGAGTGCATTGATTTTTAGATTTTGTTTTAGTTTTGAATAAAACATTTAGCTATTAAATTGTCTTTTTTATTCATTTCCTTTTTAAGTAATTTATATGTGTATTGTCCAGTACCACGTGGGTAGCTCAGAGGCCGAATTGAGTTGGGCGCCGATTCTAACACCGAATCAGAATTCATTATCCCTTGATTGTTAATTAATTCCACACTTAACGTAAATTCAAGTATATATATTACTAGTTGGGATCAAACACCAAGGTTTATTGATTATCATGATCGATCCAGACCTCGATCATTGCTCAGTGTTACTGGTCTGGTGGTGGAAGCGCAAGGCGATTCTAGAGATTTTCTGGAAGTCTATTTCACGTCATACAAGTTGTAGAATCTTAAGTCGGTCAATTGTCTTAAGACCACGTGGCGTGGGGTCGGCTCGAGTAAAAGTTTTGGGGTCCCTTGGTAGAGAGTTAAATAAAGTAGAATACGGGTGCACAGAGGGGTAGAGAGAACGAGAATACGAATACGACCCCCCCCCCCCCCCCCCGGTGTTACAGCACTGACTCTGAGTCAGTGCCTTCCAACTCGGAAATCCTTACTGATTTTCCTAAATATTTACAGGACTGTAATAGTGCTCCTCTAATCTGATGTTCTTCAAGAACATCAGAAGTTGTTCAGCGATGATCCCCAGGAGTGTAATGTGGTTCAGCACGACATTCAGCTGCTTCCTGATACCCGGCCGATTCGACAACCCTTCTACCGTATCAGCCCGTACAAAAAGGAAGCTATGCGTGCTGAAGTACAGTACCTTCTGGATCATGGGCTGGCCACACCTTGTGAGTCCCCTTGGGCCTCACCCTGCATCTTGGTGCCGAAACCGCACGGTAAAGTACGACTATGTACCGACTATAGGAAACTGAACCTTGTGACCGTCAAGGATGCTTACCCTTTACCTCGCATAGTTGATATCCTTGAAGCAGTAGGTGATGCTAATTATTTGACCCAAATTGATTTGTTAAAGGGCTATTACCAAATCAGCCTGACAGAGAGAGCTAAGGAAATATCTGCCTTCACCACTCCTTTTGGCCTGTACAGATATGAACGCCTTCCTTTTGGACTGTGTAACGCCCCGGCCACCTTCCAGCGAGCTGTCAACCGCGTCATCCATGGCCTAGATCACACCTACGCCTACTTGGATGACATCATTGTGGCAACTAACACCTGGAGCGAACATCTGCTCCAGCTGCAACGATTGTTCTCCAAGCTCCTGACAGCTGGCCTTACCATCAACTTGGGCAAGTCCACCTTTGCTAAAGGTAAAGTGAGTTATCTTGGTCATGTGATAGGGAGTGGCAGCATAGCTCCTTTAACAATTCACTCTCAAGCCATTCAGCATTACCCACAACCTAAAATCAGGAAGCAGCTCAGGTGCTTCCTTGGCCTTGCATCTTACTATCGTAGGTTTGTGAAATTTTTTAGTACGGTAGCGACACCATTGATTAATATGACCAGCCCCCAAGCAACGGTATCATTGACCCATTCTACAGACCGATGCCTTTGAACAACTTAAATCTCTGCTATGTTCTGATCCCATTCTCGCCTCTCCAGATATTACGAAGCCCTTCATCATCAATGTCGACGCAAGTGGCACCAGCATCGGGGGAGTCCTAATGCAACAACGCGGCGAAGAGGTTCTTCCTGTTAGCTACTACAACTGCAAGTTGAAGCCCCATCAAAAGAACTATAGCACTATAGAAAAGGAACTCCTCTCCATCGTCCTGAATCTGCAACATTTCGAACCTTACCTACAGGGATATCGGTCTATTACCATCTACTCAGACCACAATCCCCTACGGTTCCTTCAACAGGACCAATTCAACAATCAACGTCTTCTACGCTGGGCTCTGTACTTGCAGAATTTTAATCTGGAGATCTTCTTCATCAAGGGTTCGGACAACATCATAGCCGACGCCCTCTCCAGAGTCTACGAGATAGATACAGATACTCCTACCTCTCTACCATCTACTGAAGTAACTTAACCCGTAAGAGCAGGCTTCGGGGGAGAGCTGTTACGATAATCTCCTTCAAGAGAGATTTGGCCTGCTTTTTCCTATCATCATGTTACTTCAGTACGTCTACAACATCTAGATACTACAATCAAGAGTAGTACATATTTAGTGGAATACGTTTCTACAAGGCGTATACATACCCAACACTCGCTCTCCACCTTCCCCTCCTCGCTGTCGCCACTCCACCTTCGTCGATCACCAAACCACCTCTTCCACCCAGCACGCGTCCCATTGGTGAATCGGCGTCTACACTCGACTTCAGCGCCATTTGCATAGCCAATGACTAAGCGTGCACAAGCCATTGGATTTAGAATATTCTGTGCTCTCAAAGCTGTTACATCTATTTAATATACGCTCTGTGTAATAGTGGATGTTTTCAGCCAGCCAATATTCTCAGCACCTTTTAATTAATTTTTTGTCTTGTTCAATGTAGAGTAACGTAACCATTGTTTTATATTATATTATTTTATGACTTTGTAATCTTGTTTATTTCCACTGCACATAGCCAAGGGATTATCTTTGTTCATATTTGTTTTCAAGTTAAAGTTTCATTGTTCATACAATTTGTTTTGTGTATTTTTCTCTTACTTTACCACAGGAGGCAACAGCCACGCAGTCAACTTTTTTTTTATAAATGTGATTAGCATTGACACCAGTCATAGGGAGGACTGCCGAACACCTACATTTTTTCCATCACAATATATATATATATATATATATTGCCTATATATTGCCTAGGTCTACCAATATATATATATTGTGATGGTAAACTGTGATGATATATTGTGATATTGTGATGGTATTCGATATATATATATATATATATATATATATATATATATATATATATATATATATATATATATATATATATATATATCGTACCTAGTAGCCAGAACGCACTTCTCGGCCTACTATGCAAGGCCCGATTTGCCTAATAAGCCAAATTTTCCTGAATTAATATATTTTCTCAAATTGTTTTCTTATGAAATGATAAAGCTACCCATTTCATTACGTATGAGGTCAATTTGTTTTTATTGGAGTTAAAATTAACGTAGATATATGACTGAACCTAACCAACCCTACCTAACCTAACCTATATTTATAGGTAAGGTTAGGTTAGGTAGCCAAAAAAAGCTAGGTTAGGTTAGGTTAGGTAGGTTAGGTTGACGAAAAAACATTAATTCATGAAAACTTGGCTTATTAGGCAAATCGGGCCTTGAATAGTAGGCTGAGAAGTGCGTTCTGGCTATTAGGTACGACATATATATATATATATATATAGTGATGGTAAACGTTGGTGGTCTTGTAGTCTGTAATGCCAGTCACAAAATATTAAAAAAAATTGAAAAAAAGTTAAACTGCAAAGGTGTCTTCACAGTGTGATAAACTGTAGGATAAAGCAGAGGGAAAAAAACATTTAAAAATAATTTATTTTTAAAACAAAAACTGAAGTTAAACAAGTTACAAAACATAAAATAATATCCAGGCTTGGCTTTAATACAAAGTATGCAAAACAAAGAAGATGAACAATCAAATTTACGTTACGTTAAGGTGCAAAATAAAATATGGTGCAGAATACTGTGAACTAGTCTGACTAAATCCATTAGCACACCGAGATGTGTTAACGGGTCTACTCAGCTGAGCACACGGGAGTAATCTGAATCTTGGAGAGCTTGGTAGCCCTATTTATACAGAATATCGGCCGGGCAGAGGGCGCTGGTGACTTCTATAACTATGAGCCGGCTCACTTCAACTGCTTTTTTTGGAGGGCGTGGCCTCCCAGCGATCCAGGTGCGAGGTGGGGTGATGGGCAGTGGTGCAAGATGGAGACTGGTATACTGTCTAGACGTCTGGAAGTATTGATGTTCTTGGCTGCAGTTCTTGATTACATAGATGTGAATGAGTAGAATAGGTGATAATGAAGTAGGCAGGATCTCTTCCTAGAGATTTTACCTTGACAGCTCTCTACCGAAACTTGCTCCTATTGCCTATTTGACTGCAGCGGAGTTTAGAATAGTAGGAGTGGATGAGTCCACCCCCTGGATTCGTGAAAGTGCGTTGGCGACGACGTTGTTGGAGTCTTTGATGAAGTTGATGATGATGTTCTGCAGGTACAGGGCCTACGGAAGCAGATGTTGGTTGGAGAACTGGGTCTGCTGCAGAAGCTGGAGAAGATGGTGCTTGAAGATGTTGAGGTAGCACTGCAGAACTATGTGAAGTATGAATCTGCTGTAGAATCGAGCCTGCTGAATGGATCGACGAGAATGGTGATCCAAGGAGAGGGGTGAGATTGTTCCTCTGATGCAAGACCCAGCATAGCAAGTGCTGATTGGAGAACTTGGATAGCAGTAGGAACCGAAGGAGATTGTGATACATAATGTTCACATGGTGAAGCAGGATTCAGCGAAGTTTGGAGAACTGATCCTGATGGAGGGACCGAAGAATGTTGAAGTCCGAGGTGAGGTTGAAGTTGTAACCTAGTTGATTGCATGATACGTTGTGTTGCACGTCGGGCAGGATGTCGAGTGGCTCCTCTCTGATGACTGTAGTTATAGTTCATGATCCCATCTCGCGGTGATGTGATGGTGTTCCTATCGCCAGGGTGGAAGTCTGAAGGTTTTTTTAATACCCGGCAGGGCGAGAATGGAGTTAGTACTAGACAAGGATTTACGCCTTTCAAATGCAATGGAAGGCAAGTTTGTCTTACAATATTTTAGCTGAGGGCTGGTAAAGCTGTCTGGAGGAGCACGTTTATTTGGTTTGGGTTCATAGAGAGAAGGACCTTTCCTGGTGTTGGAATAGATCGTGAATTTAGAACCATTGTAGTCAGTACAACGAGAAGGATTAGATAGTACCTTGGTGATGTTGGTTGTCTTACTCAGGTCTTTGTAGGTGTTATCACACTTGTTCTGACTTTCCTAACGGTGTCCGTACTGCGGGCACTGCTTCCCGAGGTGTTTCACAACGTTAGCAGCCGTACTGTTCTGGACAGAAACTGCTGTAGAATACCTGATGGCAGAACACGGGGTATTACATTGAGGAAAATTATTTGAGCATGTCTGGGACAGAGGCTCGTCACAGTTGTTGATATGGCTGAACGGCTCAGAAGACACTGGTACTTGTATTAGGGATGCTTTTGATAGAAGAGCGTTCAGCTTACCTGTCATCTGAGACATGTGACAATTTTTGACATGGTGTTTAATGTCTCAAATCATACCTGGCCAGTAGTAGTCCTGTTTCAGGGCCTTGTAGGTCTTGGAGAAGCCGTAGTGTGAGCGAGATCCCTTGACCAGACGCAAGATATCTGATCGTAGGCTATTGGGAACTACCTGTTGTTTGACGTTGGCCCGATCGTCTTTCTCCTTCAATTTCCTGGTTCTATAATGCCGGTACAACACTTTATTTTCTACTAAGAAACCAGGGATAGAGTTAGGTTGTGTCTCAGCCTGTAAGAATAAAGACGTTAAGGAGGGATCCTCTCTCTGCAACTTAGGGAACTCCAGCACTGTGAGATTCGGTGGGAGGCTCGGAGGATCTTGAGGAACAGCTGTAAAGCAAAAAGTATGAAGCACCATTAAAATTTGTCAAAGAATAAAAGTTCTGAAAAGTTAAATTTGTAGTAAAGCCAAGTACAGTTACCACAACTTTAAGTAAAGGGTCAAGAAGCATTTACTCCCGGAGTGAGTAAATGAGTTACATAGGCGTGAATGAATAGAATAGGTGATAATGGAGTAGGCAGAATCTCTTCCTAGAGATTTTACCGTGGCAATATATATATATATATATATATATATATATATATATATATATATATATATATATATATATATATATATACCAGGCATATACGATGCCGCCCCCATCCTCACCGAACATAGGTGCATCTGCGGAACTGCGATGGCAGACCAATATGGTCGTCATGGTCTGGTATGTCGTAAATCACAGGGTAAAATTGGAAGACATGAAGAAGTCAACGACATCATCAAGAGGAGCCTCGCCACAGCCCGCTGCCCGGCACAAAGAGAACCACAGTTATCCAGACCTAACGACCCTCAGAAGCGCCCTGATGGGGTCACCTTGCTACCTTGGAAGGATGGTAAGCAAGTGGTATGGGACTACACGTGCGCTGCCACACTGGCCAGTACCTACCTCCACTACAGCACACGTGAAAGCGGTGGTGCTGCTTCTTTCAGGGAATCGCAGAAAATTATTAAATACAGAGGTCTAGCACACTGCTACAGCTTTGTTCCGATCGGCTCGGAGACCCTCGGTTCGTGGGGAAAATGTGCATTGAAGTTCCTGAAGGGAATTGGGGGACAAATTGATCAGCGCTACAAAAGACCAGATAGCAAAAAGTTTCTTGTTCCAGCGCCTCAGTGTTGCGATTAAGAGGGGAAATGCCTGTTGCGTCTTGGGCACTTGTCCAACTTCAGAGGAATTCGAAGAAGTGTTTGACTTGCAACAATGATCGAACCCGTCTGTGACATTCATCAATGTTTCCCATTGTTGAGTTTTTCAAGAGATCCATAACCTTTAAGCACCTTTTTGCATTATTATTTTTGTATAAACCCATGTATATCTTGTAACTTGCATAATAAAGCACAAAAAATAAAAAAGGAAGGGGGTGGTAGGAGAAAAGCACACAGAAATTGTATTGGAGGGGATCTAAACATTCCCTCTAATGCATTATGCGTGGTTTCCTCCGAGGCTATGGGTCCCCCTTCTTCCAGCTAGAGGTGGTACTCTTTATTAAAAAAAAAAAAAAATAAAAAAAAAAAAAAAAAAAAAAAATATATATATATATATATATATATATATATATATATATATATATATATATATATATATATATATATATATGTTTCATTGAATATGACCGCATATTCTGTATTTATTATTTTCTGGTTTAGGGCTTCTATCCCTCTAACTATTTTCTTAGCATCAGGGCTTAATTGAAATAGGAGTTCTCCAAAACTCATTTTCGTACTTTTAAGGTGAAGAAAAGAAGTGATTTACTATAGAGTGTATTACACTTATTTGTATAATTTGCACGACGTTTCGAACCTCCATGGTTCATTCTCAAGTGAACAGATCTTACAATACTAGTTGATTTTATACCCGCATTAGGTCAGGTGATAATACAATGAAGGTGAAAACATGGGGGGATACATAAGGGATAAACATAGGGGCTGCAGAAGGCTTATTGGCCCATACGAGGCATCTCCTATCTAAACACAAAGATTAATCCAGTGTAATTGGCCTGTTATGTTGGACATTGTCTTCTGTGTTGGCATCGATATGTTCTTGTCTTGTCCTTACTCTCATGGTGGGTAGAGTAAATAGTTCCGTGATTTGGGTGTTCATGGTAGGTCGCTCTATTCTTATGTGAATTGCCTCAAGAATTTGTAATCTTCTTGAATCTTGGGTTTTGTCTATTATGCAAGTATTCTTGTTCAACATTTCTCTTGTTAGAGTAATGTCATGGGCTTGTCTCATGTGATTCCTAGGGGCACCAGATTGAAGATGGCATGTCAAACGCCTCGTCAGCTTGGTCGACGTCATGCCTATGTACTTACATTGAAGGTTACATCCTTCGTGGGGGCAAGTGTACATGTATACAACGCTTGACTGCTGTAGAGGGTTCTCCGTCGGCTTCGGGCTGTTTTTGATAAGGAGTTCGGAAGTCTTCTTGGTTTTGTAGAATATTATCAGGTTTATGTTTTGGTTAGGAGTAGTGCTTTTTACTCCTTTACGGATTATTTCTTTCATTATTCTTTCCTCTTTTATATGTTCACTGTGCATGGTTGATTTGTAATATAATTTTATTGGGGGTGTTGTGGTTTCTGTTCTAGGTTCTGAATTATACCAACGGTCCAAGTGTCTTCTTATAGCAGCGTTTATTTCCGCGTTGCTATATCCGTTGTTCACCAATACCTGCGTTACTCTTTCAAACTCTCTACTCACGTTGCTCCATTCAGAGCAGTGGGTAAGCGCTCGACGAATATAAGCATTGAGAACACTGGCTTTGTATCTTTGGGGGCACTCACTTCTACCGTTCAGGCATAATCCTATGTTGGTGGGCTTGGTATATACGTTGGTGCTTAAAGAGGTTCCTGTTTTTGTTATTAGTACATCCAAGAATGGCAGACTGTTATTTTCACTATTTTCATGTGTAAATCGGAGTACTGACTCTCTCTCTAGGTGTCTTTTTAGGTCAATTAGTTCATCTGAGTCTTTTACTATTACGAATATGTCATCTACATAACGGCAGTATACAGTTGGTTTTTGTCTGCTACTGAAGACCCTATCTTCGATGGTTCCCATATAAAAATTAGCAAATAAAACTCCTAAGGGGGAGCCCATTGCTACTCCGTCTATTTGTAAATACATGTCTCCTTGTGGACTGATGAAAGGGGCTTCCTTTGTACATGCTTCGAGAAGACTTTTCAAGTGTGGCTCAGGTATGTCTAATTTGGGGGTTCTCTCGTCTCTGTATACTCTGTCCAGTATCCAAGTAAGTTTAGTCTACAATCATCAGCAGATTTCCTAGAATTGATCAAATCTACCCAGCCCGATGGAATCATCGCTTCCCTGGACGTTGAATCCCTTTTTACCAACGTCCCAGTCGACACAACCATAGGAATGATACTGGACAGAGTATACAGAGACGAGAGAACCCCCAAATTAGACATACCTGAGCCACACTTGAAAAGTCTTCTCGAAGCATGTACAAAGGAAGCCCCCTTTCATCAATCCACAAGGAGACATGTATTTACAAATAGACGGAGTAGCAATGGGCTCCCCCTTAGGAGTTTTATTTGCTAATTTTTATATGGGAACCATCGAAGATAGGGTCTTCAGTAGCAGACAAAAACCAACTGTATACTGCCGTTATGTAGATGACATATTCGTAATAGTAAAAGACTCAGATGAACTAATTGACCTAAAAAGACACCTAGAGAGAGAGTCAGTACTCCGATTTACACATGAAAATAGTGAAAATAACAGTCTGCCATTCTAGGATGTACTAATAACAAAAACAGGAACCTCTTTAAGCACCAACGTATATACCAAGCCCACCAACATAGGATTATGCCTGAACGGTAGAAGTGAGTGCCCCAAAGATACAAAGCCAGTGTTCTCAATGCTTATATTCGTCGAGCGCTTACCCACTGCTCTGAATGGAGCAACGTGAGTAGAGAGTTTGAAAGAGTAACGCAGGTATTGGTGAACAACGGATATAGCAACGCGGAAATAAACGCTGCTATAAGAAGACACTTGGACCGTTGGTATAATTCAGAACCTAGAACAGAAACCACAACACCCCCAATAAAATTATATTACAAATCAACCATGCACAGTGAACATATAAAAGAGGAAAGAATAATGAAAGAAATAATCCGTAAAGGAGTAAAAAGCACTACTCCTAACCAAAACATAAACCTGATAATATTCTACAAAACCAAGAAGACTTCCGAACTCCTTATCAAAAACAGCCCGAAGCCGACGGAGAACCCTCTACAGCAGTCAAGCGTTGTATACATGTACACTTGCCCCCACGAAGGATGTAACCTTCAATGTAAGTACATAGGTATGACGTCGACCAAGCTGACGAGGCGTTTGACATGCCATCTTCAATCTGGTGCCCCTAGGAATCACATGAGACAAGCCCATGACATTACTCTAACAAGAGAAATGTTGAACAAGAATACTTGCATAATAGACAAAACCCAAGATTCAAGAAGATTACAAATTCTTGAGGCAATTCACATAAGAATAGAGCGACCTACCATGAACACCCAAATCACGGAACTATTTACTCTACCCACCATGAGAGTAAGGACAAGACTAGAACATATCGATGCCAACACAGAAGACAATGTCCAACATAACAGGCCAATTACACTGGATTAATCTTTGTGTTTAGATAGGAGATGCCTCGTATGGGCCAATAAGCCTTCTGCAGCCCCTATGTTTATCCCTTATGTATCCCCCCATGTTTTCACCTTCATTGTATTATCACCTGACCTAATGCGGGTATAAAATCAACTAGTATTGCAAGATCTGTTCACTTGAGAATGAACCATGGAGGTTCGAAACGTCGTGCAAATTATACAAATAAGTGTAATACACTCTATAGTAAATCACTTCTTTTCTTCACCTTAAAAGTACGAAAATGAGTTTTGGAGAACTCCTATTTCAATTAAGCCCTGATGCTAAGAAAATAGTTAGAGGGATAGAAGCCCTAAACCAGGAAATAATAAATACAGAATATGCGGTCATATTCAATGAAACATGTTTGAAAGAAAACCTGCTGCCAGTATACACCAATATATATATATATATATATATATATATATATATATATATATATATATATATATATATATATATTTATATATATATATATATATATATATATATATATATATATATATATATATATATATATGTCGTACCTAGTAGCCAGAACGCACTTCTCAGCCTACTATGCAAGGCCCGATTTGCCTAATAAGCCAAGTTTTTATGAATTAATTGTTTTTCGACTACCTAACCTACCTAACCTAACCTAACCTAACTTTTTCCGCTACCGAACCTAACCTATAAAGATAGGTTAGGTTAGGTAGGGTTGGTTAGGTTCGGTCATATATCTACGTTAATTTTAACTCCAATAACAAAAAATTGACCTCATACATAATGAAATGGGTAGCTTTGTCATTTCATAAGAAAAAAATTAGAGAAAATATATTAATTCAGGAAAACTTGGCTTATTAGGCAAATCGGGCCTTGCATAGTAGGCTGAGAAGTGCGTTCTGGCTACTAGGTACGACATATATATATATATATATATATATATATATATATATATATATATATATATATATATATATATATATATATATATGTATATATATATATATATATATATATATATATATATATATATATATATATATATATATATATATATATATATATATATATATATATATATATAACTGAAAACTCACACCCCAGAAGTGACTCGAACCCATACTGCCAGGAGCAACACAACTGGTATGTATAGGACGCCTTAATCCACTTGACCATCATGACCGGACAAAAACTGATGGTAGCCGAGGCTATTTAGCCCATCAGGCCATTTCGCCCATTTAGGCTGATGGGCTAAATAGCCTCGGCTACCATCAGTTTTTGTCCTGTGGTGATGGTCTCGCCTCGTAGCCTGGTGGATAGCGCGCAGAACTCGTAATTCTGTGGCGCGGGTTCGATTCCCGCACGAGGCAGAAACAAATGGGCAAAGTTTCTTTCACTCTGAATGCCCCTGTTACCTAGCAGTAAATAGGTACCTGGGAGTTAGTCAGCTATCACGGGCTGCTTCCTGTGGGTGGAGGCCTGGTCGAGGACCGGGCCGCTGGGACACTAAAGCCCCGAAGTCATCTCAATATAACCTCATCTCAAGATGGTCAAGTGATATATATATATATATATATATATATATATATATGTCGTACCTAGTAGCCAGAACGCACTTCTCAGCTTACTATGCAAGGCCCGATTTGCCTATTAAGCCAAGTTTTCCTGAATTCATATATTTTCTCTAATTTTTTTCTTATGAAATGATGAAGGTACCCATTTCATTATGTATGAGGTCAATTTGATTTTATTGGAGTTAAAATTAACGTAGATACATGACCGAACCTAACCAACCCTACCTAACCTAACCTAGCCCATCTTTATAGGTTAAGTTAGGTTAGGTAGCAGAAAAAGTTAGGTTAGGTTAGGTAGGTTAGGTAGTCGAAAAACAATTAATTCATGAAAACTTGGCTTATTAGGCAAATTGGGCCTTGCATAGTAGGCTGAGAAGTGCGTTCTGGCTACTAGGTACGACATATATATATATATATATATATATATATATATATATATATATATATATATATATATATATATATATATATATATATATATATATATATATATATATATATAAATATGTCGTACCTAGTAGCCAGAACGCACTTCTCAGCCTACTATGCAAGGCCCGATTTGCCTAATAAGCCAAGTTTTCCTGAATTAATATATTTTCTCAATTTTTTTTCTTATGAAATAATAAAGCTATCCATTTCATTATGTATCAGGTCAATTTTTTTTTATTGGAGTTAAAATTAACGTAGATATATGACCGAACCTAACCAACCCTACCTATCCTAACCTAACCTATCTTTACAGGTTAGGTTAGGTTAGGTAGCCGAAAAAGTTAGGTTAGGTTAGGTAGTCGAAAAACAATTAATTCATGAAAACTTGGCTTATGAGGCAAATCGGGCCTTGCATAGTAGGCTGAGGAGTGCGTTCTGGCTACTAGGTACGACATATATATATATATATATATATATATATATATATATATATATATATATATATATATATATATATATATATATATATATATATATATATATATATATATATATATTATTAAATATGACCGAAAAAGTAAGATTACTAATTCTAACACGAATTTTCTCAATCTTTCGTACATTTCTTTTCACTGTTGGAGGTAAATCAAAAATCAATTCTCCAAAATTCATTTTTATTTCTAGTCCGACGCGACACGAGCGCGTTTCGTAAAACTTATTACATTTTCAAAGACTTTAGTTTACAAATACACAACTGAATAGAACTTACGCATCTCCGATTTTATATCTACATTTGAGTGAGGTGGAAGGGGTGATGTGGCATTAATCAACACAAGACAGAACAAGAGGGAGCATTAATAGGGTATTAATTTCATCAACACAAGACAGAACAAGGGGTGGCATTAATAGGGTATTAATTTCATCAACACAAGACAGAACACGAAACAATGGGTATTGAAATGGAAGTGATTGTAGAAAGCCTATTGGTCCATATTTCTTGATGCTTCAATATTGGAGCGGAGTCTTGAGGTGGGTAGAATATAGTTGTGCATTAATTGGCTGTTGATTGCTGGTGTTGACTTCTTAATGTGTAGTGCCTCACAAACGTCAAGCCGCCTGCTATCGCTGTATCTATCGATGATTTCTGTGTTGTTTACTAGGATTTCTCTGGCGATGGTTTGGTTGTGGGAAGAGATTATATGTTCCTTAATGGAGCCCTGTTGTTTATGCATCGATAAACGCCTTGAAAGAGATGTTGTTGTCTTGCCTATATACTGTTTTTTTTTGAGCTTACAGTCCCCAAGTGGGCATTTAAAGGCATAGACGACGTTGGTCTCTTTTAAAGCATTCTGCTTTGTGTCTGGAGAGTTTCTCATGAGTAGGCTGGCCGTTTTTCTGGTTTTACAGTAAATCGTCAGTTGTATCCTCTGATTTTTGTCTGTAGGGATAACGTTTCTATCAACAATATCTTTCAGGACCCTTTCCTCTGTTTTATGAGCTGTGGAAAAGAAGTTCTTGTAAAATAGTCTAATAGGGGGTATAGGTGTTGTGTTAGTTGTCTCTTCAGAGGTTGCATGGCGTTTCACTTTCCTTCTTATGATGTCTTCGACGAAACCATTGGAGAAGCCGTTGTTGACTAGGACCTGCACTAGAACCCTACAGAGTTCTTCGTCGACTTGCTTCCATTCTGAGCTGTGGCTTAGAGCACGGTCGACATATGCCTTAACAACACTCCTCTTGTACCTGTCTGGGCAGTCGCTGTTGGCATTTAGGCACATTCCTATGCTCGTTTCCTTAGTGTAGACTGCAGTGTGGAAACCTCCGCTCTTTCCCATGACTGTTACATCTAGAAAGGGCAGCTTCCCATCCTTTTCCATCTCGTAAGTGAAACGCAGCACGGAACTCTGCTCAAATGCCTCCTTCAGCTCCTGCAGATGTCTGACATCAGGTACCTGTGTAAAAATGTCGTCAACATACTTGCAGTATATGGCCGGTTTCAAGTTCATGTCGACTAAGACTTTTTGCTCGATGGTACCCATGTAGAAGTTTGCAAACAGGACACCTAGGGGAGAACCCATGGCGACCCCATCTACTTGCTTATACATGTGCCCATCCGGGCTCAAGAAGAGTGCCTCTTTAGTACAAGCTTGGAGTAGTTTCCTTAGGATATTTCCGGGTATGTCAAGAGGAGTACAGGCTGGATCACGATACACTCTGTCGTCTATCATCCTGATTGTCTCGTCCACAGGTACGTTGGTAAACAGCGATTCTACGTCCAACGAGGCTCTTATCCCTGTGGCCCATGTGCCCCGCAGTAAGTCAACAAATTCCTTTGGAGACTTCAGGCTGAAGGCGCAAGGAATATAAGGAGTCAGCAGGCCGTTGAGTCGCTTCGCCAGTCTGTACGTGGGTGTGGGTATCTGGCTAATGATTGGCCGAAGTGGGTTTCCAGGCTTGTGTGTCTTGACATTTCCATACGCATATCCAGGTTTATATTCCCCAATGATCTTTGGCAGGTGGAGTCCGGATTTCTTGGCGTTCACAGTTTCGATCAGTTTGTTGACCTTTGCTTTCAATTCGGCTGTAGTGTCCTTCGTTACCCTTTGGAACTTAGTTTGGTCAGAGAGTATGAGGTTCATTTTCGCCAGATATTCGTCTTTTTTAAGAATGACATATATTAGCGACTTGTCACCTCTCCTGACAACTATCTCCTTGTTCTCACGAAGGCTTTTAGCTGCCGCTTTGAGCTCGGGGGACAGTATGGTGCTTCTGTAATTGCCTCGATTCTTTCCTCCTTCTGCAATAAGTTCTGCTTGTAAGATATCTTTGGTAGTGACCTTCTTTTGTGTCTCGAGGTCGAATATGTCGTCCAACAGAATTTCCAACTCTACTTTCCGGGCCATCTCACTTGGTCTGGACATAACGTGACAGTTTATGCCCAGATTTAGGAGAGTGACTTGGTCCTCAGTGAGGTTCATTCCTGCGAGGTTCAGGAAGCCGTCTCTTGGTCGTGGAATTGCCATAGGTCCTCCATATAATGTTGTTAGTTTCTTGATTATCCTTGTTTCAGTGCTGAGGTGATGTCGGTCTGTGAGGATGTCGAGGTGTTGTTCAATGCGGGTACGGATACTATCGTCGATGTTGCTATTTCTCCACTCGTTTGTAGCATGAAGTAGTTGCGTTTTGTTGTCTTTGATTTCATTCTCTGCCTTGTATATCTGATCACGAATCAGATCCTGGCGATATTTTATCGTGAAGGCTTGATTCCTTGCTGCTGGGTCGTGCGCTTTAATATTAGTATATTTTGGTAGCAGTCTTTCCTGTAGACATATATTATTAAATATGACCGAAAAAGTAAGATTAATAATTCTAACACAAATTTTCTCAATCTTTCGTACATTTCTTTTCACTGTTGGAGGTAATTCAAAAATCAGTTCTCCAAAATTCATTTTAATTTTTATTTATTTCATTTTTTTATACTCTAAGCCACAGCTCAGAATGGAAGCAAGTCGACGAAGAACTCTGTAGGGTAAGGCAGGTCCTAGTCAACAACGGCTTCTCCAATGGTTTCGTCGAAGACATCATAAGAAGGAAAGTGAAACGCCATGCAAAATCTGAAGAGACAACTAACACAACACCTATACCCCCTATTAGACTATTTTACAGGAACTTCTTTTCCACAGCTCATAAAACAGAGGAAAGGGTCCTGAAAGATATTGTTGATAGAAACGTTATCCCTACAGACAAAAATCAGAGGATACAACTGACGATTTACTATAAAACCAGAAAAACGGCCAGCCTACTCATGAAAAACTCTCCAGACACAAAGCAAAACGGTTTAAAAGAGACCAACGTCGTCTATGCCTTCAAATGCCCACTTGGGGACTGCAAGCTCCAAAAAAACAGTATATAGGCAAGACAACAACATCTCTTTCTAGGCGTTTAACGATGCATAAACAACAGGGCTCCATTAAGGAACATATAATCTCTTCCCACAACCAAACCATCGCCAGAGAAATCCTAGTAAACAACACAGAAATCATCGATAGATACAGCGATAGCAGGCGGCTTGACATTTGCGAGGCACTACACATTAAAAAGTCAACACCAGCAATCAACAGCCAATTAATGCACAACTATATTCTACCCACCTCAAGACTCCGCTCCAATATAGAAGCATCAAGAAATATGGACCAATAGGCTTTCTACAATCACTTCCATTTCAATACCCATTGTTTCGTGTTCTGTCTTGTGTTGATGAAATTAATACCCTATTAATGCCACCTCTTGTTCTGTCTTGTGTTGATGAAATCAATACCCTATTAATGCCACCTCACCCCATCCACCTCACTCAAATGTAGATATAAACAAAATCGGAGATATGTAAGTTCTATTCAGTTGTGTATTTGTAAACTAAAGTCTTTGAAAATGTAATAAGTTTTACGAAATGCGCTCGTGTCGCGTCAGACTAGAAATAAAAATGAATTTAGGAGAATTGATTTTTGAATTACATCCAACAGTGAAAAGAAATGTACGAAAGATTGAGAAAATTCGTGTTAGAATTATTAATCTTACTTTTTCGGTCATATTTAATAATATATGTCTACAGGAAAGACTGCTACCAATATACTAATATATATATATATATATATATATATATATATATATATATATATATATATATATATATATATATATATATATAAATATATATATATATATATATATATATATATATATATATATATATATATATATATATATATATATATATGTATATATCCTGCTTGCTGTTTCACAAGAAGCAGCAAGGTGCACCAGTCTGCTCCTGGAAAGAAAAAGATCAATGGTAGCTGTAGGCATCAAAGAAGAGGAAGGATACAATAGGCAAGAATGGAATAGCAAGGACAGAAAGGCAGTAAATGGGATTCTGAAGGTGTTAAAGATGTTAGGGGCTGAACAAAACTTTGAAAAGGTTTTCAGGTTGAGCTGGTACAACAAGGACTCAAACCGCCTAGTAAAGATAGTGTTTACAAATGAAACGACGAAGGAGGTTATTCTAGAAAAGAGGAGTTATTTGCATTATGTGGAGGAATACAAGAAAGTATTCCTCCAGAGGGACAGGATGTAGGAGGAGAGAACCAGGCAGCAAAGACAAAGAGGAAGCGCAGGGTGAGAGGAGTAAACCGAAGAGCACTGCCCCCAACACAACGCTCCCAGAGAAAAGAGGGGAACCCACAACCAGCATCCCAGCCACACCAGAGGGGAGGGCAACACAACCTCTGTCCTCTGCATAGAAACCCTCCCTACCCCTCACCCTACCTGCCCCCACTCAAATATTCACACAACCCTCCCTTCCCCCCCACCCCATCCGACCAGGTCACCAGTCCCCCATTCCCACCTTGTTCAACCTTCCCTCTTTCCCCCCTCCACCCCATCCCCCCGCTATCCCCCCTCACCCCGTATCTTCCATTTCCCCCTACCTCCTTACCCCATCCTCTACCTGTCCCCCCTTCCCTTGATACCCCACCCCCCACCCTAGAATCCTCTGAGACCCTGTTAACCACCTCACAGATCTTCTCACCCAGGGAACAGCTTCCTCAATCAGCAGAACACTCACCAAGAAGGGGACATGAGAAAGGACAGAAGAAAGTGAGCTTCAAGGCAATGCATACTAACATTGATAGGATTACAAATAAAACAAGTGAACTTGGAGAATGGGCACTAGAAGAAAATCCAGACATAATAGCACTCACAGAAACAATGATAACGAAAACCGTAACAAATGCAGTGTTTCCACAGGACTACTAGGTAGTGAGGAAAGAGAGAGAAGGGAGAGGAGGTCGGGTAGCTTTGCTACCCGACCTTCTTTGATAAGAAAAAGGGTATCTTCTTAGATATAAAGATATCTTCTTCTTTGATAAGAAGAAGCTGGAGTTTTGAAGAGATGGGTCTTCATGACTATGAAGATTTCAGTGACTAAATGTCAGGTACCACAGCAATTCTAGGACAAAATTTTTTAGTAGTAGTCATATAGAACCCCTTCACTAAATGACAGAAGACCCAGACAGGAATTTGATAGAAACAAAATGGCCACCATTAGCATAATATAGAGAGAGTAGCATCTGTAGCTAGCAGGAACGGATCTAAACTACTAATCATGGGAGACATCAACCCAGGGAAGATAGATTGGGAGAACAGAGATCCACATTGAGGACCAGACACATGGAGAGCTAAGCTGCTGAACGTGGCAACAAGAAACTTTCTAAGCACACACATCAAGGGACCGACAAGAATGAGAGGAGAGGATGAACCAGCTATGCTTCATCTCATGTTTACCCTAAATGAGTCTGATATAAGGGAAGTTAAGTTGGAAGCCCCCTTGGGAATGAGTGATCACAGTCTATTGATCTTTGAGTACCTGGTAGAACTAGGAATTATCTTCCCCAAAAAAGAACTGGGAAACATATTGCTGGAGTTCCGAAAGAGAAATTATGAGATGAGAAGTTTCCTATGGGATATACCATGGGACACAGAACTCTCAACTAAGTCCATGCAAGACATGATAGACTATTTCACCCAAAAGAGTCAGGAGGCAGTAAAAAGGTTTATCCCGGCCCGACAGGAAAAAACAGAGAAGCAAAATAAGAATCCGTGGATTAACAGGGCATGTATGGAAGCAAAGGAACTGAACAAAAGGGCGTGGAGGAACTAACAGAACACCAGAGAGCAGAGAGAGATACCATATAACCAGGAACGAGTATGTTAGTGTGAGAAAAGAAGCTAAGAAAAAGTATGAAAATGATATAGCTAATAAAGCCAAGACCGCACCAAAGCTACTACACAGTCACATCAGGAGGAAGACAACAGTAAAGAAACATGTGATAAAACCTCGAATGTGTGAGGACAGGTACACAGAGATTGACAAAGAGGTGTGCAAAGAACTCAACAAGAGGTTCCAGGAGGTCTTCACAACAGAACAAGGAGAGTTCACTGCGCTAGGAGAGGTGACAGTAAACCAGGCGGCCTTGGAAGGGTTCGAAATTACAAGAGATTCGGTAAAGAGGCATCTGGAGGAACTCGACGTGAGAAAGGCTGTTGGCCCGAACGGAATCTCACCATGAGTATTGAAAATGTGTGCAGAGGCACTTTGCATGTCACTCTCCATAGCGTATAGTAAGTCACTGGAGATAGGAGACCTACCAGAAATATGGAAGACGGCTAATGAAGTCCCAATATACAAATAAGGTGACAGACAAGAGGCACCGAACTACAGGCCAGTGTCCTTTACATGTATACCATGCAAGGTGATGGAGAAGTTCGTGAGAAAGAAACTAGCAACACATCTGTAGAGAAGGGACTTCGTGACAACCCATCAACATGGGTTCAGGGAGGGTAAATCTTGTCTTACAGCCATAATAAGATCCTGTAATCATGTGACAAAGATTAAGCAAGAAAAAAGATGGGTGGACTGCATTTTTTTGGACAAGCGGAAACTCTTTGGCACAGTACTCCACAAAAGGCTGATGCATAAGCTGGAGAAACAGACAGGAGTAGGGCGCTCCAGTGGATAAGGAAGTACCTAAGTAATAAGGAGCAGTAAGTTACAGTGAAGGGTGAGACCTCAGATTGGCGTGAAGACACCAGTGGAGTCCCACAGGGCTCTATACTCGGACCTATCCTGTTTCTGATATACGTAATTGATCTTCCAGAGGGTATAGACTCATGCCTTTCAATGTTTGCTGACGACGCCAAAATTATGAGAAGGATTAAGACAGAGGAGGACAGCTTGAGGCTTCAAGAAGACCTGAACAAGCAGCAGGAATAGTCGAACAAATGGTTGTTAGAGTTTAACCCAAGCAAATGTAATGTAATGAAGATAGTTGTAGGGAGCAGGAGACCAGATACAAGGTATCATTTGGGAGATGAAATACTTCAAGAGTCAGAGACTGAGAAAGACCTGGGGGTTGATATTACACCAGACCTGTCCCCTGAAGCCTGTATCAAAAGTGTAACATTAGCGGCATATGCCAGGTTGGCTAACATAAGAACGACCTTTAGAAACTTGTGTAAGGAATCATTCAGAACATTATATACCACTTATGTCAGACGAATCCTGGAGTATGCGGCACCAGCATGGAGTCCATATCTAGTCAAGCATAAGACTAAACTGGAAAAGGTTCAAAGGTTTGCCACTAGACTAGTACCCGAGCTGAGAGGTATGAGCTACGAGGAGAGACTACGGGAATTAAACCTCACTTCTTTGGAAGACAGAAGAGTTAGGGGGACATGATCACCACATTCAAGATTCTCAAGGGAATCGACAGGGTTGATAAAGACAGGCTATTTAACACAAGGGGCACACGCAATAGGGGACACAGGTGGAAACTGAGTGCCCAAATAAGCCACAGAGATATTAGAAAGAACTTTTTTAGTGTCAGAGTGGTTGACAAATGGAATGCATTAGGAAGTGATGTGGTGGAGGTTGACTCCATACACAGTTTCAAGTGTAGATATGATAGAGCCCAATAGGCTCAGGAAACTGTACACCAGTTGATTGACGGTTGAGAGGCGGGACCAAAGAGCCAGAGCTCAACCCCAGCAAGCACAACTAGGTGAGTACAACTAGGTGAGAACACACACACTGTTTACTGACGATGAAAAAATTATGAGAAGAATCAAGATAGATGATGATAGACAGAGACTACAGGACGACCTGGACAGGGTAGAGGAATGGTCTAGAAAATGGCTAATAAAGTTCAACTCAGGAAAGTGCAAAGTAATGAAATTATGCGAATGGAGCAGAATGCTGAACACAAGGAACCATCTGGGAGGTGAAATCCTGCAAGAGTCAATTAGATAAAAACATCTGGGGGTTGATATCACACCGAACTTGTCCCCAGAGGCCCACATCAAAAGGATATCATCAGCAATATATGCTAGACTGACCAAGAGAAGAACTGCCTTTAGAATCATATGTAAGGAATCATTCAGGACCCTGTATACCATTTATGTCAGACTAATCCTGGAATATGCAGCTCCAGCTTGGAGTCTATACTTAGTTAAACACAATACAAAGTTAGAGAAGATTCAGCGGTATGTCACCAGACTCGTTCCGGAACTGAGAGTAATGAGTTTTAGAAAAGGCTAAAGTAGCTGAAACTCACGTCCATGGAAGACAGAGTAGTAAGGGGAGACATGAGAACCACCTTCAAAATTCTCAGGGGAATTGACGAGGTGGACAAAGACAAACGCTTTAGTACAGGTGGAACACGAACAAGGGGACACAGGTGGAAATAAGTTAGTACACAGATGAGCCACAGGGACGTTAGAAAAAAACTTTTTCAGTGTCAGATTAGTTAACAGATGAAATGCATTAGGCAGTGATGTTGTGGAGGCTGACTCCATACACAGTTTCAAATGTAGATATGATAGAGCCCAATAGGCCCAGCTAGGAATCTATCAACCAGTTGATTGACAGTTGAGAGACGGGACCGAAGAGCCGAAGCTAAATCCCCACAAGCACAAATAGGTGAGTAGACATTAAAGATATTATAAGGATTACGTATTCCATACACCAACCCGTTCTCGAAAATTTAATAAGTCAATATTGACTTATTAAATATGTGCATAGGTGACATACTTAACATAATAGTTTCCCTTGAAAAGCTTCATAGAAAACACCGACCTTACCTAACCTACTTAGTATGTTAAGATAAGCATCTTATTGCTTCGTAATTACAATTATTACCTAACCTATACCTATAATAGGTTAAGTAACAATTGTAATTACGAAGCTATAAGATGCTTATTTTAACATACTAAGTAGGTTAGATAAGGTCGGTGTTTTCTATGAAGTTTTTCAAGGGAAACTATTATGTTTAGTATGTCACCTATGCACGCAACTAATAAGTCAATATTGACTTATTAAATTTGCGAGAACGGGTTGCATACACATACACCCCCCCCCCCCACCGTATCCCCCACAAGTACACTCACACATGGGGGGACGGTGGCTGAGCGGACAGCACGCTGGACGCATGATCCAGTGGTCCCGGGCGCCGGCGAGAAACAATGGACAGTTTCCTTCACCCTAATGTTTCTGTTACCTAGCAGTAAATAGGTACCTGGAAGTTAGTCAGCTGTCATGGGCTGCTTCCTGGTGTGTGTGTGTGTGTGTGTGTGTGTGTGTGTGTGTGTGTGTGTGTGTGTGTGTGTGTGTGTGTGTGTGTGTGTGTGTGTGTGTGTGTGTGGTGTGGGAAGAAAAAGGAGTTAGTAACAGTTGATTGACAGTTGAGAGGAGGGCCGAAAGAGCAGAGCTCAACCCCCGCAAGCACAACTAGGTGAATACAACTAGGTGAATACACATGTGCACACAGACACAAACATCCTACCACCAACTTCTCACCCCAGGATATTAAACCTCCATCCCAGCCCCCTGTTTGTCCTCATCCTCTCTCCCTCCCTCTCCCTCTCCCTCTCTCTCTCTCTCTCTCTCTCTCTCTCTCTCTCTCTCTCTCTCTCTCTCTCTCTCTCTCTCTCTCTCTCTCTCTCTCTCTCTCTCTCTCTCCCATGGTCTCCCATCTCTCTCTCTCTCTTTCTCTCTCTCTCCTCCCTCTTTCTCTCTCTCTCTCTGCCCCCCTTCTGGCAAACACTATAAGACATAGTAGGAACAGGGACAAACATGGCAGCAAGGAATACCAATGGAAAATGGAAAAGTTAATGTGACCAAATGAAGGAAATGTTCGCCCAGGTTTTGGAGGACATCAGGGGACAAGATATCTTATTCTCCATTTCCTGCATGGGAGATGCAGGAAATGAATAATACAATAAGCAACCTGCAAAGCGGCTGACAGCAGCAAAAGAGGAGATTAAAACCCATCAAGAAGAACAATACTGAGGCTGAGACTCAGATAAGCATCCAAAGAGAAGATGAAAATTGTACATTGGAAGGGACTGCCATAGTACAAACAACATTTGCAAAAATGCTAAAAAAGAACCAGGAAGTAATGTCCACAGTGAGGAAGGTAGCAATGAAAGCAGCCACCTCACAGGAAGTAGCAAAGGCCACTAGTCAGCTGCTGGAAAGAAAATGATCAGTGGTAGCTGTAGGTATTAAAGAGCAGGAAGGCTCCAAGAGGACAGAATGGAACAATAATTAGAGAGCAGCTGAGAATGAAATACTAAAGGGACTAGAGATGTAAGGGACTGAACATAGCATTGAAAAGGTATTCAGGTTAGGCTGGTACAACAATAACAGAGACCTCATGTTGAAGATAGTGTTTGCAAACGAGACCACAAAGTAGAAGATTCTAATAAGGAAAAACTACCTGCAATATGTGGGAGAATTAAAAAAAAGGATTCATCCAGAGGGAAATGACAAGGGAGGAGAGAGTTTATGGCTGCAGAAGCAAGGAAGAAGTGCAGGACGAGAGGCAAAAACCACGAAATCACAGCTCCCAACACATCTTCCTCAGTAGTGAGGGGGGAACCCACAACCAGTAACCCAGTAACTCCAGACTGAAGGGCAATTCCACCAACCTCCTGTGCATAGAAACCACCAATACCCTGAACCCTCCATGCCCCCACTGAAATGCTCAGCCAACTCTCCCTTCCCCCTCATCCCCACTCCCACCCTAGTACCCCTCCTCTACTCCTACTATGTCCCCCTCCACCATTTCCCCCACTGTCCATCCCTCCCCCTTCATCCCATACCCTCCCTGTACCTCCTTCACTTGACCCCCCATCCCTCACTCCAGTATCCTCTGAGACCCCGTTATTCACCCCGCAAATCCTCACACCAATGGAACAGCTTCCCTCACCAGCAGAACGCTCACTATGAAGGGAACATGAGAAAGGACAGAAGAAAGTGAGTCTCAAGGCAATGTACAATAACATAGATAGGATTACGAGTAAAACAAATGAACTTGGAGAATGGGGACTTGAAGAAACCCAAGACATAATAGCACTCACAGAAACAAAGGTAACAAAAACCATAACAAATGCAGTGTTTCCACATGACTACTGTGTTGTGATGAGAGAGAGAGAAGGAAGAGGAGGTGGTGGTGTAGCTCTGCTGTTAAGAAAAGGCTGCAGTTTTGAGGAGATGGTTATTCTGGGCTGTGAAGGTTTCAGTGACTACATAACCGGTACCATAGCAACGGGAGGACAAACAATTATAGTCGTAGTCATATATAACCCATCAGCAAATGACAAAAGACTCAGACAGGAATATGACAGAAACAACATGGCCACCATTAACATAATAGAGAGAATGCAGCATTTCTTGCTAGCAGGAAGGGATCTGAACTAGTAATCATGGGAGACTTTAACCCATGGAAGATAGATTGGGAGAACAGAGACGCACATGGAGGACAAGATACATGGAAGCCAGAGGTCGGGCTTGGACCTCTGGTCCTGGTTATGGACCGGAGTCCAATCCAAACCTCGATCCGAGCCAATTTATAAATATTTTATGGGTATGATGGAGGGAAAGTATATGGAACACATAAGGATAAACGCAACCGAGCTGGAGAAAAACATATATGCATATGATTAGTTGATAAATGAAAAAGAATGTATGTAAAGCCTAGACATTGTATAACAGTCTTTTCTATAAATTATTTGAAAAGAATGAGAAAATATAAAATAAGTAAAAGTCAAGTGCGCGTGTTAAGCTATAATGCGAATAAAAGACTGTGAGGGGGTAGTGTTCAAGTATAAATATATATATGTTTTTGTGAAAGAGGAAATATGATTCACACATTGGTGGTAGACAGTAAGCGGTAACCATGCTATCAGCACAAAACAATTTGAACTATCTAAAAAATAACTTGTTGACAAACAATAATGACATTGATAATAGGAGGTCTTGAACTAGATACTGACAGGGGGGGGGGGGAGGAAACAACAAAAAGCCATGATAGTGGAAAGAAACTGAACTAAAGTTGTAAAGAATTTGAGAGTTGATTAATATATATGTAGTGTGAAGCGATGCTACTGGAAAACAGTAAGTAAACTTTATTTGAAAAAGAACATGAGAAGACTGAAAAGCATGGCATAGTGAAATCGGTAAAAATAAGAAGCATTAATGATCTTCATAAACATAACATAACATATCCACGACCGATATTAATACACTGTGAACTCTCTTAAAACTGGACACACCGTGAAATCTCGTCACTGTGAATAACTCTTCACTTTGCAAAACAAATTGTTGTTGACTATAAGTGTATCAATGAGAATAAAAATGACCACCTATGTTTTGGAGTGCTATTTTAGTCAAGAAATGATTAAAAAATGCTTGGAAATTGAATGTGAGGATCCGGTTTACCTCTTACTGCTCATAGATAATGGATGCTCTAAAGTATTTTCTTTATGGAACATGACTTCTTATTCAAACCCTTTTTAAAACTAGATGCAATAACCAAGTTATGTTTGCCATCTCTCAATATGGATGTAGGATGGTGGAAGTATTTTTTAAATTAGAAAATAATCTGAGAATAACTTTGATGATACGAATACTAATTGGTGACTTTGTGCTTATTCTCAAAACTTAGTTTCTGAAAAAAAAGGATCCGGTGCTATGATTTGAAAACAGAAGTTGGGTGATGTGTGGTTTTTTGTGTGGACTCGGGAGATATGATCATCACATATAAGTTTCTCAAAGAAAATGATAAGCTAGGTAGGGACGCTTTATTTAACACACAAGACATCCATGCAGTAGTGAGAGTCCCTTTGATGGCTGTGCACGTGTCAATGAAAAATTAAGATGTGCAGAGATGTTTCGGAGTGCTATTTAAGTCAAGAAATGATACAAAAATTGTGTTTATTGACTAGTGAGAGGCAGAAGAAGAGACTATGAGGTATATGGTGTGATAACACAGTTAACACAAAATATTAAAATTTGTACGTAGTGATCACATCTCCCCAAACTCTTCTGTCTTCCAGCGTGGTATGGTACATATTTCACAAAGTGTTTCATCCTAACTCATCCCTCTTAGTTCATGGACTAGTGGCACACCTTTGTTTAAAACAAAATCAACACACTCGAAAAGAAATGTGAAAAAACTAAATCTGCCCACATTATATTTGATGTGTTGAACTGCTTAAAGGAACCTTATTTGCTGGAAGAAACTTGTAATAGTTTAAAAGCATGTGAAATAATGCGTGTTTTGTGTTTTGACTATTTAACTAATAGAGTATTTGCTACATTTTTCTTTGTTCTGTATTGCCATGCAAATAGTATAATGCAACATTTTGTCTGGCTCACTTAGCACAAGTGAAAAGAAAAGGCTTTTTGTGCAGGACAACTGGTCTATCCATTCCTACGTAGGTAACGAATATCAACTGAAAGTATGTTAAAACTAAAACTAAGCTCCTCTGTTAAAAAAAAAAAAAACACTCACCGACTATTCCATTGAGAATTACAAAAGGTGAAGATTAGACACCTGTAGGATCGAGCACTACTGGGGGATGAGAGAGGGGTGATGCTAGGTGACAGACAACTAAGCGATTTGGAGAGACAAGACCGAGCTCTAACGAAGGCCTGACCCTAACAGGGTCAGAATAACGGACAGACAGCGCAAACACCCCATAAACATGCTTCACATTTTCAAAAATTTTATTTGATCATCAGGCAGAAAGTTGATTTCCACGTTACGTTACGTTATGATGTAATGTGTTACAAGAACTAAACAAGTGTGCAGTAATAGTTTATTTGGTGTCTGGATGTAATGGAGCGGGTGCTAAACATGCTTCACATTTTCAAAAATTATATTTGGACATCAGACAGAAAGTTGATTTCCACGCTATGTTACTAAGTGTAGGGGATAGAGGTATGCAGGAGCAGGTATGGTGTGGGATATTGTGGTCATTAACCCAGTTACGCGGCAGACATCAAGAGGTGTACTGATCGAGTGCTCGCACTTAAGTTATTAATGAATAACTTAATGCATTCGGGTGCAATTGTCTGTACATAGGCAGCTAATTGATCACTCTAGCTAATTAGGGTAAATAGCTTCATCATAGTGAATTCACACAGCCCCAGCATGGAGCCCGTACCATGTCAATCATAAGACAAAGTTGGAAAAAGTTCAGTGGTATGCCACTAGGCTAGTCCCAGAACTAAGAGACATGAGTTACGAGGAAAGGCTGCGAGAAATGCACGTCTCGACACTGGAAGACAGAGGAGTAAGGGGAGACATGATCACCACCTACAAAATTCTCAGAGGAATTGACAAGGTTGATAAAGATAAACTGTTTAACATGGGTGGTACAAACGCGAACAAGGTGACACAGGTGGAAACATGAGTACCCACATGAGCCACAAGGACGTTAGAAAAAACTTTTTCAGTGTCAGAGTAGTTAACAGGTGGAATGCATTACGCAATGATGTGGTGGAGGCTGACCCCATACACAGTTTCTGACCCAATCCTGCATCCTGAGCCCAGTAGGCTCAGAAATCTGTACACCGGTTGAATGATAGTTAAGAGGCGAGACCAAAGAGCCAGAGCTCAACCCCCGCAAACACAACTAGGTGAGTACAACTAGGTGAGTACACAGTAGTGAGGGACTGTCGGAAGGGCGACGAAAATTGTGGTAACGTAATTGCTTTGGAAAAATTATCTGTAGGATGGCTAATTAATGGCTCAAGATAATTAAGGTAATTAACGTCACTGGGTTTTGACTGACTGTCGTAGGGCGAAGTCATTGAGCTAACATAATTCGTTGGGATTATTTATATCTGTCTGTGGGACAGTTGATTAATAATGCAAGTAAATTAGGGTAATTAACACCTGCCACCTTGTGAATTCACAGTGTCTGATGAGACTTGCTTAGGCAGTGTGGAGAGTTACGTATTCATGTAGTATTAATTATCTGTCTTAAAAACTAAGACAGGTCAAATAGCAGATAATGATGAAAAGATGAGTAGTATTTTTAATAAATATTTTATATCTGTATTTACTAAAGAAGAACTTAACAATATTCCTTCAGCCGAACAAGTCTATGTGGGTGGGGACGAGGACAGGTTGACTAGTTTAGCAGTTACCAGGGAGGATGTAATAAACAAATAGTTAAACTCAAACTAAACAAATCCCCAGGGCCGGATGAAGTGTTTGCCAGGGTGCTTAAAGAATGTAAAGAGGAGCTTTCCGAGCCACTGTCTACCATATCTAATAAAACAATAGAGTCAGGCAGAGTGCCAGAGTTATGGAAAGTTGCTAATGTGATACCAATTTTTAAGAAAGGAGATAGATCACTTGGGTCAAACTATCGACCAATTAGCCTAACGTCAATTGTGGGAAAGTTACTTGAATCGAAAATTGCAAATAAAATTCGTCTTCATCTTGAAAAACACAAATTAATAAATGAATCGCAACATGGTTTTACAAATGGCCGTTCATGTTTAACAAATTTGCTATCTTTTTATTCCAGCATAGTTGAGGCAGTTGATAGTGGTAAGGATTGTGATGTTGTGTACCTTGATTTTAGCAAAGCTTTTGATACAGTGCTGTGGTGTTTGTGTGTTACTGAGGAAGTCTTGGTTGTAGGGTTGATGTAAAGTCATGATTTGGTTACTGACTTTAATACTTAATATGATTACATGACTAGTAGCTACCAAGCTTGGCTGGCGTCCTGTACGCTCTCTTGTTTACCTCCACTCTCTGGCGTCTCAGCCGCCGCACATAGAAAACGGATGGTACCATTTTCTGTGAACATGACATCCCTCCTTTTCTTTAAAAAGAATGAATACAGGATGTCTACCATGCTTGTATCACAAAGCAAAGTTATTGACACAAAGTAAGTTATTAACATATCAAGAGATACTGCATACATTTAACATTAATTAAGCACACAAAGAATTTAAACAACTTAATCTTTTCCACAAAGGATTTCAATGTTAAAAATACATATGCAATGTTAAACATGAAAGAAACTGTAATACAAAGTTACAAAATATTGAATGAGATATCTGCATTATTCAAACAATATTAAATTTAGTTTAGCATAATAAGTAAATACTTTTCATTACATAGGAACACAATTAATCATCAAATCGTGTAGGGCGTTTAACATGACGTTTAGGACGAGAGTCCTTAAATGCAATAACATTCCTTGATGAATTGTTTGTCGGGTTATAACTATTTTTTTTTCTTTTGCACGACTTTGCACTTCATCATTTTCTACACTAGTTGGAATCACTCTGAAATAAGCCATATTACGTGCTATACTATGATCTCTATTACTAGCTGTTACCATAGTTCCTTTTACACTATTCACTTTATATGGTTTTGTATCATACGGCATATCTAACTTTCCCTCTTTTTTCTTTTTAACGAGAACAGTGTCTCCAACCTTTATGAACTGTTCCTTTGCACGTTGATCATGAGCAATTTTCATTTTGCCCTTGGCTAGTGCATCCTTCTGAGCGAGACGTTTATCCGTTACCTCGGCTGGCATGACGGGTAGTGCGATTCTCATAGGACGTCCAAATAAAAGTTCGCCAGGCGACTTGCCCAGTGTTCCATGTGGTGTTGCACGGTAGTTTCTGAGAAAAGCATACATAGCTTGTTTCCAGGATCGTCCTTCGGCATGAGCACAGCGTACCGCTTTCATGAGAGGTTGCATGAATCTCTCAACTTCTCCATTTGCTTGAGGATGTAGTGGCATCACACGGCGGTGTTTGAATCCAATATGCTCAGCAAAGTTGACGAAGTCTTGTCCATTGAATGGCGGTCCATTGTCTGTCTTGACAACTTCGGGAATGCCAAAGTTTGAAAAGATCTTGTCAAGTTTCGGGATGACGGCCTTTGCAGATGTGGAATTGATGATTTCTACTTCTGGATAACGTGAGTGATCATCAATGACTACCATCAAGTACTCTCCAGTTGGTAGTGGTCCGCAGAAGTCCATTGATACTTCCGTCCATGGTGCAGCAGGTAGTGGTGAAGGTTGTAGAGGTGTTGGTCTTGAAGTATCCACTGCAGCTTGGCAAGGGACACAGGCATCATGCATATCCTTTGCTTGACGATCAATGCCAGGAAACCACACCTTTTCTCGTAGCAGCTGTTTGGTCCTATCAAGACCTTGGTGTCCTTGATGTGCAAGCTTCAGAGCACGTTGCTGGAGAACAGCTGGAATGACAATACGAGTACCTCGCAGCACAGTGTCGCGTTGTTGCGTAACACTTAATTCTGTCTGGATGCGTTCAAGTGCTTTGAATGCATCTTGGTCAACTCCTGAGGGTGGGATGCGTGGAAACTTTTTCTTAGTCAATGCATCCACTGTTGCTTGCAGAGTTGGGTCCTCTAGGGTTGCAGTACGGATTTCATCAAGAGTAAGAGCCTTAGGGACTGCATCACAGGTTACAGAGTGTACATATTCCTCGGCAACTTGCTGATGCTTGGTGATGGTGAAACTGTTGGCAGGATGTCGACTGATGTAATCAGCGGGATTGCCTGCACCCGGCTTGTATTTCACCGTAAAGTTGTATGGTTGCAGACGAAGAGCCCATCTCTCAATGCGAGCTGGTGGTTTGGACTTTGGATTATTGAAGATGGTCTCCAACGGTTTGTGGTCAGTGACCATCGTGGTGAAGAGCGCACCAAGCAGATACACATTGAAGTGTTCACAGCCCCATACAAGAGCAAGAGCTTCCTTCTCTGTCTGACTGTATCGTTGCTCAACATCTGTGAGAGAACGGCTGGCGTAGGCAATTACTACTCTGGAATCTGGTTGACCAGGTTTGTGTTGGGCTAAAACAGCACCTAATCCAACAGGACTAGCATCCACCGTTAACTCAGTGTCCATTGATGGATCAAAGTATGCAGCAGTCGCATTCTCTACTAGTGCATCTTTCACAGCATCAAATGCATTTTGCTCGATATCGCTCCAGTACCATGATGCATTTTTCTTCAGGAGCTCACGTAGAGGCTTCGTAATGGTAGCAAAATCTGGAATGAAGCGAGAACAGTAGTTTGCCATTCCCAGAAAACTATGTACTTCAGTGGACGTTGAAGGAGGTGCAGCATTCTTGATATCTGCAACTTTCTTAGGATCTGGAGACAGACCTTTGTCACTAAGTACATGTCCAAAGAATTCAATTTTATGTTGATTGAACTCACACTTTGCTCGGCTTAACGTCAGATTCTTTTCTCGTAAGCGTTGCAATGTTGCACGAAGAGCTTTGTCGTGTTCAGCTTGGGTACGGCCATAAACAATGATGTCATCAGACATGTTGTCAGCATTAGGTATGTCTTGCAATACCTGGCTGATGATGTGCTGGAATACCTCGGCAGCACTGTTAATACCAAAACTCAGGCGCTTGTACCTATACAGACTTCGATGTGTCGTAAACGTTGTGATGAAGCGGCTCTCATCATCAAGTTCAAGCTGATGATAGCCCTTGTTTAAATCTAACTTGCTGAATATAGTTGCACCATTCAAGCGGTAGATCATATCATCTACAGTGGGTGTAGGATGGCGTTCACGCATTATTGCCTTGTTGGGAACACGCATGTCCACACAAATGCGTATCTCATCTGGATTCTTCGGCTTTGGTGGAGTGACAATTGGGCTTACCCATGGTGTTGGGCCTGTTACTGGTTCAATGATATCTAGTTCTATCAGCCTATCCAGTTCGGCATCGACTTTCTTGCGAGTATGGAATGGTTGTCGGCGATGTGGTTGGGCAACTGGAATTACATCTGGGTTGATATGCAGATGTACTTTGCTATCAGTATAACAACCTATGGATTTAAATCGATCAGAAAATTCAGCAACAATACCATCAACATTGTTTGCAGATTCCACTGCTACAGCATTAGAAAGCTGAAGTAGCCCCAATTTGGTTGAAGTCTTGTAACTGAGTAAAGACTCCTTTGCATTCCTAACAACATGGAATGTAGTAATGAGCATTGCATTCTTTGACTTAATCTCTGCAGTGAAAGTTCCAATCACTGGCAAGGCTAACTTCGAAGCATAGGCAGTGGCTTTGCCATTATAGTTTTCAAGCTTTGGGAACTGTTTTTTAAATTTTTCATAGTGGCACTCAGCAATGGTATCAATGTTTGATCCAGTGTCAATGAGAACTTTGAGACAAATACCAGCAATGTATACACATGTCTCTGGGTTGTTTGGAAGATCATTCCATTCTGTGATTGCTTGTACTCCATAAGTATAATCACATTCACTGTCATCTGAGACTGGTTGTAATGAAATGTTGTCTTGTATATTATTAACATTCTGGATATGAGGTGCAATATTGTGTTTACCACCTCGACCCCTATGACCTGATCCTCGTACAGTGCTTTTATTCATTGACTGTGGTTTCTTTAGTGCGGAACGACACATAGCACCAAAATGACCTAGTTTTCCACACTCATAGCACTTCTTACCTTGAGCAGGACAAACATTATCTTGGTGTGGGTAGTCTCCTCCACAATTGTAACATTTATTGTTGACACCCTCTGATGTGGGTCGTTGTGACTGCTTGAGCCTTGTTCCTTGACCCCAGTTGTGACGTGGTTCTCGGCTAAATTTACTGTTAGGTTTGCCATGATATCTTCTTTGATCACGGTGTCCTCCCTGAACCTTACGAACCTCATCACTGTTAGTAACAGTGGCAGAACCGTTATTAGCACTGCACTCCATGACACGAGCATCACGTGCAGCATCTTCCATTCGACGAGCCATATCCAGTATCTTGGTAAGAGAACTGTCATCATCAACAAGTTCTAGAGCTCTTCGACGAAGACGTGTAGATGTGCATGATTCAATTATTTGCTGTTTGATTTCTTTGTCAACATCAGCAAACTCACAATGGGCTGCTAAACCCTGCAGACGTGTGTGGTATTGATCCACAGTTTCATTAGAGAGTTGTTTTGCTCTCCTGAAATGCATAATTTCCATAGCAGTATTTTGCCTTGGTTTGAAATGCTCTGTTAGTTTGGCTTTGGCAGTGTCATAATCTTTGGCACCACCAGTGTCTTTCAGTGTGTCAAAGATGTCACAAACTCTATCACCTGCATAATGAAGTAGAAAGGCACGCTTTCTTTCAGCACTTTTGATGTCAGAAACTATCAACAAATTTTCAAACTTTTTAAGCCATTTGACCCACCTCTGTGACAGGTTTGTCTGGTCACAGTCAGGATCAAATGCAGGAAACTGAGGTATATTTGCCATTTTTACTGAATAAATGTAACTTATCACTTAAATGTTCCTCAGAATATTAAACACTTACTGCACTGTATATGTTAGTCAAGAATTCACTGTAATTACTTTAATTTTGCAAAGCACACAAGCATTTTAATGCAAAAGTTCACAACAGTGCACAATATAGCAGCAACTGACTTCTTACCTAGCCCTTGTGAACATGTGTTGTTCCTACTCACAGCAGCAGCACAGCAGTTGGCACAGCAGTTGGTACAGCAGCAGTTGGTACAGCAGTTGGTACAGCAGTTGGTGCAGCAGTTGGTACATCAGTCAATTCAGTGTGATAAATTTTGTAGCACGAAGTGTCGTTTCGTAACCAAAACATCAGGTTTTGTACACATCAATGCGTCGTTTCGTACACAACGTCGGCAGATTCCTCAGTACACAGTTTCTTCAGCACAGCTTGGGTAGCACACAGCTTGGGTAGCACACAGCATTGGTTAGCACACAGCATCGTTTAGCACACAGCATCGGTTAGCATACAGCATCGGTTAGCATACAGCATCGGGTATGGCGCTCACAGCTTCTCTTCCTCCTCCAGGCAGCATGCTTCTCCCTTGTGTTTGAAACTGAACAAATACCTGCGTTCACAGTTCATCCTCGTCGCCAATGTGGTGTTTGTGTGTTACTGAGGAAGTCTTGGTTGTAGGGTTGATGTAAAGTCATGATTTGGTTACTGACTTTAATACTTAATATGATTACATGACTAGTAGCTACCAAGCTTGGCTGGCGTCCTGTACGCTCTCTTGTTTACCTCCACTCTCTGGAGTCTCAGCCGCCGCACATAGAAAACGGATGGTACCATTTTCTGTGAACATGACAAGTGCCACATGAAAGACTGATTAAAAAAATAGAGGCTCATGGTATTGGAGGTGCTATATAAGAACATAAGAACAAAGACAACTGCAGAAGGCCTATTGGCCCATACGAGGCAGCTCCTATTTAAAACCACCCAATCCCACTCATATACTTATCCAACCCGCGCTTGAAACAATCGAGGGACCCCACCTCCAGCACGTTACGCGGTAATTGGTTCCACAAATCAACAACCCTGTTACTGAACCAGTATTTACCCAAGTCTTTCCTAAATCTAAACTTATCCAATTTATACCCATTTTTTCGTGTTCTGTCTTGTGTTGATACTTTTAATACCCTAATAATATCCCCTTTGTTATGTCCATTCATCCACTTGTAAACATCTATCATGTCACCCCTAACTCTTCGCCTTTCCAGTGAATGCAACTTAAGCTTTACTAATCTTTTTTCATATGAAAGATTTCTAATTTGGGGAATTAACTTAGTCATCCTACGCTGGACACATTCAAGTGAATTTATATCCATTCTATAATATGGCGACCAAAACTGAACTGCATAATCTAAATGGGGCCTAACTAGAGCAAGATATAGCTTGAGAACCACACCAGGAGTCTTGTTACTAATGCTGCGAATAATAAATCCAAGTGTCCGATTTGCCTTATTACGAACATTTATGCATTGATCCTTTTGTTTTAAATTCTTACTAATCATAACTCCCAGATCCCTTTCACAATCTCAACACCATCTAGCTCGTATCTTGTAACTCTATCATCATTACCTAACCTCAGAACTTTACATTTATCAGCATTAAACTGCATCTGCCAATCCTTTGACCATTTCAAAACCCTATCCAGATCAACTTTGAAGTGATAGTGAGTCCTCCTCCGAATTAATTTCCCTACCGATTTTCGTATCATCGGCAAATTTGCAAATTTTTGCTACTCAAACCTGAATCTAAATCATTTATATATATTATAAACAACAGAGGTCCTAGGACAGAGCCTTGAGGCACTCCACTTACAACATTTTCCCACTCTGACTTGATTCCAATTATACTAACTCTCTGTTTCCTTTGGTATAGCCATGCCCTAATCCAGCTTAATACAGCACCCCCAATTCCATGAGACTCTATCTTTTTAATCAGTCTTTCATGTGGCACTGTATCAAAAGCTTTGCTAATGTCAAGGTACACAACATCACAATCCTTACCACTATCAACTGCCTCAACTATGCTAGAATAAAAAGATAACAAATTTGTTAAACATGAACGGCCATTTATAAAACCATGTTGCGACTCAATTATTAATTTATGTTTTTCAAGATGAAGACGAATTTTATTTGCTATTATAGATTCGAGTAACTTTCCCACAATAGACGTTAGGCTAATTGGTCGATAGTTAGACGCAAGTGATCTATCTCCTTTCTTAAAAACTGGTATCACATTAGCAACTTTCCAAAACTCTGGCACTCTGCCTGACTCTATTGATTTATTAAATATGGTTGACAGTGGGTCACAAAGCTCCTCTTTGCATTCTTTAAGCACCCTGGCAAACACTTCATCCGGCCCTGGGGATTTGTTTGGTTTGAGTTTTACTATTTGTTTAAGAACATCCTCCCTGGTAACTGCTAAGCTCGTCAACCTGTCCTCGTCCCCATCCACATAGACTTGTTCGGCTGAAGGCATATTGTTAAGTTCCTCTTTAGTAAATACAGATACAAAATATTTATTAAAAATACTACTCATCTCTTCATCACTATCTGTTATTTGACCTGTCTCAGTTTTTAATGGACCTATCCTTTCCCTAGTCTTAGTACGATATAACTGAAAAAACCCTTTGGGATTTGTCTTTGCTTGCCCTGCTATGCGAACTTCATAGTTTCTTTTTTCTTTCCTTATCTCTTTTTTAACATTTCTAACCAGTTGTACGAATTTCTGTTCTAAAGTGATCTCCCCATTTTTAATCCTTTTGTACCAAGCTCTCTTTTTACCTATAAGGTTCTTCAAATTCTTTGTTATCTACTTTGGATCATTAGTATTCGATCTATTCAATTTGTATGGTATACTACGTTCATGTGCTTTGTTTAGAATATTCTTAAATAAGTTATATATTGAATCCACATCGAAATCCCCATTTAAGTCACCTATCGCTGGGTTCATGTCTCGCTCCAAGACCGGCCCACACCGCATAGCCAAGGCTTTCCAATCAATTTGACCCAAAAAATTTCTTAGGCTATTAAAATCAGCTTTTCGAAAATCTGGCACTTTAACAGAATTTTCTCCTACTGGTCTATTCCATTCTATGCTAAATCTGATTTCTTTGTGATCACTGTTCCCTAGCTGACTCCCTATTTCGATGTCATTAATTTGTGTTTCCCAAAACACAAATTAAACACATATTAAGTTGGATTAGGGTATGGCTATTCCAAAGGAAACAGAGAGTTAGTATAAATGGGGTTAAGTCAGAGTGGGAAAATGTTGTAAGTGGAGTGCCTCAAGGCTCTGTCCTGGGACCTCTGTTGTTTATAATATATATCCATGATTTAGATTCAGGTCTGAGTAACAACATTTGCAAATTTACCGATGATACAAAAATCGGCAGGGAAATTAACACGGAAGACGACTCGCTATCACTTCAAGTTGATCTAAATAGGGGTTTGAAATGGTCAAAGGATTGGCAGATGCAGTTTAATGCTGATAATTGTAAAGTTTTGAGGCTAGGTAATGATGATAGAGTTACAAGATACGAGCTAGATGGTGTTGAGATTGCGCAGTTGAATTGCGAAAGGGATAAGAACATAAGAACATAAGAACAAAGGTAACTGCAGAAGGCCTATTGGCCCATACGAGGCAGCTCCTATTCTATAACCACCCAATCCCACTCATATACTTGTCCAACCCGTGCTTGAAACAATCGAGGGACCCCACCTCCACAATGTTACGCGGCAATTGGTTCCACAAATCAACAACCCTGTTACTGAACCAGTATTTACCCAAGTCTTTCCTAAATCTAAACTTATCCAATTTATATCCATTGTTTCGTGTTCTGTCCTGTGTTGATACTTTTAATACCCTATTAATATCCCCCCGGTTATGTCCATTCATCCACTTGTAAACCTCTATCATGTCACCCCTAACTCTTCGCCTTTCCAGTGAATGCAACTTAAGCTTTGTTAATCTTTCTTCATATGAAAGATTTCTAATTTGGGGAATTAACTTAGTCATCCTACGCTGGACACGTTCAAGTGAATTTATATCCATTCTATAATATGGCGACCAAAACTGAACTGCATAATCTAAATGGGGCCTAACTAGAGCAAGATATAGCTTGAGAACCACACCAGGTGTCTTGTTACTAACGCTGCGATTAATAAATCCAAGTGTCCGATTTGCCTTATTACGAACATTTATGCATTGATCCTTTTGTTTTAAATTCTTACTAATCATAACTCCCAGATCCCTTTCGCAATCCGACTTCGCAATCACAACACCATCTAGCTCGTATCTTGTAACTCTATCATCATTACCTAACCTCAGAACTTTACATTTATCAGCATTAAACTGCATCTGCCAATCCTTTGACCATTTCAAAACCCTATCTAGATCAACTTGAAGTGATAGTGAGTCCTCTTCCGAATTAATTTCCCTACCGATTTTCGTATCATCGGCAAATTTGCAAATGTTGCTACTCAAACCTGAATCTAAATCATTTATATATATTATAAACAACAGAGGTCCCAGGACAGAGCCTTGAGGCACTCCACTTACAACATTTTCCCACTCTGACTTGATTCCATTTATACTAACTCTCTGTTTCCTTTGGTATAGCCATGCCCTAATCCAGCTTAATATAGCACCCCCAATACCATGAGACTCTATTTTTTTTAATCAGTCTTTCATGTGGCACTGTATCAAAAGCTTTGCTAAAGTCAAGGTATACAACATCGCAATCCTTACCACTATCAACTGCCTCAACAATGCTAGAATAAAAAGATAACAAATTTGTTAAACATGAACGGCCATTTATAAAACCATGTTGCGACTCAATTATTAATTTATGTTTTTCAAGATGAAGACGAATTTTATTTGCTATTATAGATTCGAGTAACTTTCCCACAATAGACGTTAGGCTAATTGGTCGATAGTTAGACGCAAGTGATCTATCTCCTTTCTTAAAAACTGGTATAACATTAGCAACTTTCCAAAACTCTGGCACTCTGCCTGACTCTATTGATTTATTAAATATGGTTGACAGTGGGTCACAAAGCTCCTCTTTGCATTCTTTAAGCACCCTAGCAAACACTTCATCCGGCCCTGGGGATTTGTTTGGTTTGAGTTTTACTATTTGTTTAAGAACATCCTCCCTGGTAACTGCTAAACTCGTCAACCTGTCCTCGTCCCCACCCACATAGACTTGTTCGGCTGAAGGCATATTGTTAAGTTCTTCTTTAGTAAATACAGATACTAAATATTTATTAAAAATACTACTCATCTCTTCATCACTATTTGTTATTTGACCTGTCTCAGTTTTTAATGGACCTATCCTTTCCCTAGTCTTAGTACGATATAACTGAAAAAACCCTTTAGGATTTGTCTTTGCTTGCCCTGCTATGCGAACTTCATAGTTTCTTTTTGCTTTCCTTATCTCTTTTTTAACATTTCTAACCAGTTGTACGAATTCCTGTTCTAAAGTGACCTCCCCATTTTTAATCCTTTTGTACCAAGCTCTCTTTTTACCTATAAGGTTCTTCAAATTCTTTGTTATCCACTTTGGGTCATTAGTATACGATCTATTCAATTTGTATGGTATACTACGTTCCTGTGCTTTGTTTAGAATATTCTTAAATAAGTTATATATTGAATCCACATCGAAATCCCCATTTAAGTCACCTATCGCTGGGTTCATGTCTCGCTCCAAGACCGGCCCACACCCCATACCCAAGCCTTTCCAATCAATTTGACCCAAAAAATTTCTTAGGCTATTAAAATCAGCTTTACGAAAATCTGGCACTTTAACAGAATTTTCTCCTACTGGTCTATTCCATTCTATGCTAAATCTGATTTCTTTGTGATCACTGCTCCCTAGCTCACTCCCTATTTCGATGTCATTAATTTGCGTTTCCCTGTTAGTTAACACTAAATCTAAAATATTATTTTCCCGTGTTGGTTCCTTAATGTGTTGCGTAAGAAAGCAATCGTCAATTAATTCTAGAAAATCTTCTGCTTCACTATTCCCTGTTTTGTTCAACCAGTTTATTCCGCTAAAATTAAAGTCACCCATGACATAAATACTGTTAGATCTAGATGCTCTAGATATTTCATCCCATAGATGCTTTGCTTCCATTCTGTCTAAATTTGGTGGCCTATATATTACTCCTATTATAATATTATTAGCTTTTTCGTTTAATTCAATCCAAATAGTTTCTGAGTGTGGCTCTGTTTTGATTCCCTCTTTGAGACTACATTTCAAATTGTCCCTAACATATATGGCTACTCCACCTCCTCGTCTAATATATCTATCTGTGTGAAATAGTTTAAATCCATATATTTGATATTCAGCTAATAGTTCTCTATTTTCTACATTCATCCACGTTTCGGTAAGTGCAATAATATCTATTTTTTCTGTGCAGACAAGAGCATTTAATTCGTTAATTTTATTTCTTAGACTTCTACTGTTAGTGTAATATACCCTAAGTGAATTGTTATTTTGCGGACCTTCTCTTTCCCTGATCGTTTTGCCAATTCCTTTCTCCCACAAACACATACTTTTATTACCTCCTTCCTCCAAATCAATTCCCATACCTCTATCTACTAACAGTTTAAACCCAAACAAACACCTCTAACCACTTCTTCTAGCGAGTTCGCAACAGCAACAACCCCAGCTCTCGATAGATGCACCCCATCACGAGCATACATTTCATTTCTTCCATAGAAGTGTTCCCAGTTGTCTATGAAAGATATTGCATTTGATTTGCAATATCTTTCCAGCCGGCAATTGACACCAAGTGCCCTCGATATCCATTCATTTCCCACTCCCTTTCTTGGAAGAATGCCACATATGATCGGGATTCCTCCCTTGCTCCTAACTAACTCTATGGCTGTTTTATACCTCTGAATCAGTTCCTCACTCCTGACTCGACCAACATCATTTCCTCCCACGCTAATGCAAATAATGGGATTGTTCCCATTACCAGCCATAATATCATTCATGTTGTTTATAATATCACCAATGCCAGCTCCGGGATAGCAAACCCTTAACCTGTTCCCCCTATCTCTAGCACAAAACGTTCTATCCAAATACCTTATCTGGGAATCTCCCACAACTAATGTTTGCTTAGGTACTTCCTTTACTTTCTGAGGGGCCTGCGCTTCCTTTCTCTTCGTTGCTTTCCCTTTTGCGCGATCCACAGTCTCTCCACAGCACTCGTCCTCCAAAACGTCAAATGAATTTGAAGTTGCTATGGCGTTTGAAGGCGGTTTTATCAAAGTCTTCTTAAGGCCCCTGTCTTTCGCAACTCTCCAAGACGAGGTCCCTTTACTGCTGGTCTCCTCCTTCGTTACTTCTCGTTGTTTTTTAAGCTGACGCACCTCCTCCCGCAGAGAGTCCAACTCTGTCCTCAGGGCTCCCTCTAGAGTCACCAGGTCCTTCACTATCTGGGAGGATCTGGGAGTTATGATAAGTAAGAATTTAAAGCAAAAGGATCAATGCATGAATGTTCGTAATAAGGCAAATAGGACACTGGGATTTATTAATCTAAGCGTTAGTAACAAGACACCTGGTGTGGTTCTTCAGCTATATCTTGCTCTGGTTAGGCCCCATTTAGATTATGCAGTTCAGGTTTGGTCGCCTTACTATAGAATGGATATAAATTCACTTGAACGTGTCCAGGGTAGGATGACTAAGTTAATTCCCCAAATTAGAAACCTTTCATATGAAGACAGATTAACAAAGCTTAAATTGCATTCACTGGAAAGGCAAAGAGTTGGGGGTGACATGATAGAGGTTTACAAGTGGATGAATGGACATAACAAAGGAGATATTAATAGGGTATTAAAAGTATCAACACAAGACAGAACACGAAACACAATTTATGGGTATAAATTGAATAAGTTTAGATTTAGGAATGACTTGGGTAAATACTGGTTCGGTAACAGGGTTGCTGATTTGTGGAACCAATTACCACGTAACGTGGTGGAGGTGGGGTCCCTCCATTGTTTCAAGCGCGGGTTGGACAAGTATATGAGTGGGATTGGGTGGTTATTGATAGGAGCTGCCTCGTATGGGCCAATAGGCCTTCTGCAGTTACCTTTGTTCTTATGTTCTTATGTCTGGGGACAGCTAATTAATTAATCAAGTTAACAAGTGTAATTAACACTCATGAAAGTAATTTTGCTACAGACTGTGGAGGTAACTGTAGACAGGGTGACAGTAATGTCAGCGTAAACTCATTTGGATTAATAGGCTGTCCGTTTGACAGTAATTAGTTGGTAATTACTCACTGAATGCTTGACGCATCATGTGTGATGTAATTAAGGGTGAGCAATTGATCGTGTGACAGTTGACTTGTTTGAAGGAGGCAAGTGTGTGATTTAACGTAAACTAAATTGTTGATGACTGGTACTGACAGTCAATTAACGTATTTGCTCTCTAGCATTAGAATAAAGATTTAATCATTAGGATTTGGTCGTCCATGGGACGAAGTGTTAACGTGGAATTGAAAGTGGGTTATCAGTGTTATCATTAGCCCTCCTAGACATTGCAATCTTACTGCAGGGACGCTGTAGGGGTGTCTTTGCAAATTGTTGCTATTGATTTATATTGTAGAGGGCTGCAAATAACAAGATTGCAATTTGTGTCTTAAGAGGACACACCTGTGTTCAGTTCATTATTTCAGGCCGAAGCTTTGGTTATATTTGGAGCAGCATTTGACAGGATTCATTGCTACAATAGGCAGTTGTTCAGCTTTCTGTAACGTGCCACTGAGAGACAGTAAAATAACGTTAAGGCGTTGTTGTTGTAGACAGTTTCTTTTGTGAATAAATTGTTGTTGTTAATGTGAACTGAGTCTTGATGTGGTATTAACTCCTAAAGCTTTCTCTCTGTCCGTTTCGTGAAGGACTTCATCTCCCATTCGGTATCCAGTGTCTGGCCTCCTATTTCCATCCCGCAGTTTCATTACCCTTCATTTACTTGGGTTAAATTTTAGTAGCCATTTGTTGGACCATTCCTTCAGTTTTTCTAGCTCATCTTGTAGCCTCATACTATCCTCCTGTCTTAATCCTCCTCATAATTTTTGCATCATCTGCAAACATTGAGAGGAACGAGTCTATTTACATTGGGAGATCATTTACGTATATTAGGAACATTATAGTCCCAAGAACTGCTCCCTGTGGGACTCCACTGGTGACACCTCACCACTCCGAAGCCTCACCTCTCACAGTGACTCTCTGTCTTCTGTTACTTAGGTACTCCCTTATCCAGTGGAGTACCTTCCCCTACTGTGTCAAAGGTTTTCTGGCATTCCCAAAATATGCAGTCTGCCTAGCTCTCTCTTCCTTGCCTGATTTTTGTTGCCTGGTCATTGAAATCAATCAATCCTGTGAGGCATGATCTGCCATCCCTGAACCCATGCTGATGTTGTGATACAAAGTTCTTCCACTCCAGATATTCCTATATCATAAATCCAGAATATCCAGATGTTCCACAAAGATGAGTGTGTACTCACCTATTTGTGTCTGCAGGATCGAGCACTGACTCTTGGATCCCGCCTTTCGAGCATCGGTTGTTTACAGCAATGACTCCGGTCCTATTTCCCTATCATACCTAGTTTTAAAATTATGAATAGTATTTGCTTCCACAACCTGTTCCCCAAGTGCATTCCATTTTCATACTACTCTCATGCTAAAGGAAAACTTCCTAACATCCCTGTGACTCATCTAAGTTTCCAGCTTCCACCCATGTCCCCTCGTTCTGTTACTATTCCATGTGAACATTTCGTCTCTGTCCACTCTGTCAATCCCCCTGAGTATTTTATACGTTGCTATCATGTCCCCCCTCACCCTTCTCGTTTCTAGTGTCGTAAGGCACAGTTCCTTCAGGCGCTCCTCATACCCCATCTCTTGTAACTCTGGGACAAGTCTCGTTGCAAACCTCTGAACCTTTTCCAGTTTTCATATATGCTTCTTCAGATGGGGCCTCCATGATGAGGTGGCATACTCTAGAACTGGCCTCACATAGGCAGACTAAAGTGCCCTAAATGCCTCCTTACTTAGGTTTCTGAATGATGTTCTAACTTTTCCCAGTGTAGAGAACGCTGCTGTCGTTATCCTATTTATATGTGCTTCAGGGGATAGGTTAGGTGTTACGTCCACACCCAGGTCTCTTTCTCGCGTTGTCACAGGTAGGCAGTTCCCCTTCATTGTGTACTGTCCCTTTGGTCTCCTATTACCTATAGTCCCATTTCCATAACTTTACATATGCTCGTGTTGAACTCCAATAGCCATTTCTCTGACCATATCTACAACCTGTTCAGGTCCTCTTGGAGGATCCTGCAATCCTCATCTGTCACAACTCTTCTCATCAACTTTGCGTCATCCGCGAACATCGACATGTAGGACTCTACGCCTGTAAACATGTCGGTAACATATATTAGAAATAGAATTGGGCCCAGCACCGATCCTTGTGGTACTCCACTCGATACTGCTCGCCAGTCCGACTTCTCACCCCTTACCGTAACTCTTTGGCTCCTTCCTGTTAGGTAGTTCCTTATCCATGCTAGGACCTTTCCCCCACCCCTGCCTGCCTCTCGAGCTTGACAAGCAGTCTAATGTGCGGTCCTGCATCAAAGGCTTTTTGGCAGTCCAGAAATATGCAGTCTGCCCAACCATCTCTGTTCTGTCTTATCCTCGTTATTTTATCATAGAATTCCATAAGGTTAGTCACGTTTTCCCTTTCCAGAACCCATGTTGATGTTTGTTCACAAACCTAACGTTCTCCAGGTGTGCAACCAGTCGAAGCCTAATTATTCTTTCAAGTATTTTACAGGGGATGCTTGTCAGTGATACAGGTCTATAGTTAAGTGCCTCCTCCCTATCACCTTTCTTTTAAATCGGTATGACATTTGCCTTCTTCCAGAAAATGGGCAATTCTCCCGACATAAGTGACTCTTTAAAGATCATTGCCAGAGGCACACTGAGAGCCTGCGCTGCTTCTTTTAGTATCCACGAAGATACTTTGCCTGGTCCAACTGCTTTAGTTGCATCCAGTGTTGTCAACTGTTTCATAACCTCCTCTGCTGTCACCTCTATATCTGATAGTCTTTCATCTAGGGTAATCTCTTCTAACAATGGGAGCTGCTCAGGCTCGATTGTGAACACTCCATGGAAGCTGGCATTCAGTACCTCGTAGATTTCCTTGTCACTTTCAGTATATGCCCCCTCTGTTTTCCTTAGTCTTGTCACTTGGTCGTTCACCAACATTTTGTGTGTAGTTACCTAAGTGTAGTTACAGGATGAGAGCTACGCTCGTGGTGTCCCGTCTTCCCAGCACTCTTTGTCATATAACGCTTTGAAACTACTGACTGTCTTGGCCTCCACCACCTTCTTACCTAACTTATTCCAACCGTCTACCACTCTGTTTGCGAAAGTGATTTTTTTTATATTGCTTCGGCGTCTGTGTTTAGCTAGTTTAAATCTATGGCCTCTTGTTCTTAAAGTTCCAGGTCTCAGGAAATCTTCCTTGTCGATTTTATCAATTCCTGTTACTATTTTGTATGTAGTGATCATATCACCCCTTTTTCTTCTGTTTTCTAGTTATGGCATATTTAATGCCTCTAACCTCTCCTCGTAGCTCTTGCACTTCAGTTCTGGGAGCCACTTAGTAGCATGTCTTTGCACCTTTTCCAGTTTGTTTATGTGCTTCATAAGATATGGGCACCACACAACCGCTGCATATTCTAGCTTTGGCCTAACAAAAGTCGTGAACAATTTCGTTAGTATATCGCCATCCATGTATTTAAAAGCAATTCTAAAGTTAGAAAGTGTGGCATAGGCTCCTCGCACAATATTCTTTATATGGTCCTCAGGTGATAGTTTTCTATCTAAAACCACCCCTAGATCTCTTTCTTTATCAGAATTATTTAAAGTTTTCTCACATAATATATAGGTTGTGTGAGGTCTATGTTCTCCTATTCCACATTCCATAACATTCCATAACATTCCATAACATTCCATAACATTCCATAACATTTATTAACATTAAATTCCATTTGCCAAGTGGTGCTCCATATACTTATTTTGTCCAGGTCATCTTGAAGGGCATGACAATCATCTAAGTTTCTTATCTTTCCTATTATCTTAGCATCATCAGCAAACATGTTCATATAGTTCTGTATACCAACTGGTAGATCATTTATGTAGACAATAAACATCACTGGTGCAAGAACTGAACCCTGTGGTACTCCACTTGTGACGTTTCTCCAGTCCGATACATTGCCTCTGATCACTGCCCTCATTTTTCTATCAGTCAGAAAATTTTTCATCCATGTTAGAAGCTTACCTGTCACCCCTCCAATATTTTCCAGTTTCCAGAACAACCTCTTAAGTGGAACTCTATCGAAAGCCTTTTGTAGGTCCAGATAGATGCAGTCAACCCAACCATCTCTTTCCTGTAATATCTCTGTTGCTCGATCATAGAAACTGAGGAAATTCGATACACAGGATCTTCCAGATCGAAAACCATACTGTCTGTCTGATATTATATCATTTCACTCCAGGTGTTCTACACATTTAGTTTTAATTATTTTTTCCAATATTTTGACTATTACACTTGTAAATGATACCGGTCTATAATTATGGGGGTCTTCCCTGCTTCCACTTTTGTAGATTCGAACTATGTTAGCCTTTTTCCACACATCAGCTACAACTCCTGTAAATAGGGATGCCTGAAAAATCAGTTGAAGAGGAATGCTGAGCTCAGGTGCACATTCTCTCAGAACCCATGGTGAAACTCCATCTGGACCAACTGCTTTGTTCTTATTTAGCTCCTTGAGCATTTTTTCCACTTCGTCTCTAGACACCTCTATGTGCTCTATGTTGTTCTCTGGAATTCTTATTGTATCTGGTTCCCTGAAGATTTCATTTTGTATAAACACACTTTGGAACTTTTCGTTTAATAATTCACGCATTTCCTTTTCATTTTTCGTGAATCTATTTCCCATTTTCAACCTCTGAATATTATCCTTTACCTGCAATTTGTTGTTTATGAATTTATAGAATAGACCTGGTTCTGTTTTACATTTGTCTGCAATCCCCTTTTCAAAATTTCTTTCTGCCTCTCTTCTCACTGCCGTGTAGTTGTTTCTCGCATCTTTGTATCGCTGGTATGTTTGTGGGTTTGGCCCTTTCTGTATTGATTCCATTTTTGTTTCTTTTGGTCTCTGGCTCTCTCGCACTTTCTGTTGAACCAATCCTGTTTCATAGTTCTGCTTCTCTGTTTTGGTATAAATTTTTTTGTGCCTTTATCATATATTTCACAAAACGTGACATACATCTCATTCACTTCCTTGCCTAGCAATAAGTCTGTCCAATTATACTCACTAAAAATTTTTCTTAGATTCCCATAATGTCCTCTCCTAAAGTCAGGTTTTTCAATTGCATTAACCTTCACATTTTATTCCAGATTATAACGCATTGCATAATTTATTCCCAAAAAGACATGATCACTTGTACCCAAGGGTGGAAGGAACTGAATGGCAAATATTTCTTCCTCCTTCCTGATAAATATCAAATCTAGCATGGAGGGTACGTCCCCTTCCCTCATCCTCGTAGCTTGTTTAACATGTTGATACAAGAATGTTTCCAGGATGAGGTCTACAAATTTACACGTCCAGAAATTTTCTGTTTTATCTTCATATGCTTCCCAGTCTATGGAATTCAAGTTGAAGTCGCCGACTATCAACAGTCGTGAACTATCGTTATCTGCTCTCGTTGTGTGTGTGTGTACTCACCTATTTGTGCTTGCAGGATCGAGCATTGACACTTGGATCCCGCCTTTCCAGCTATCGGTTGTTTACAGCAATGACTCCTGTCCCATTTCCCTATCATACCTAGTTTTAAAAGTATGAATAGTATTTGCTTCCACAACTTGTTCCCCAAGTGCATTCTATTTTTCCACTACTCTCACACTAAAAGAAAACTTCCTAACATCTCTGTGACTCATCTGAATTTCCAGTTTCCACCCATGTCCCCTCGTTCTGTTATTATTTCGTGTGAACATTTCATCTATTTCCACTTTGTCAATTCCCCTGAGTATTTTAAATGTCCCTATCATATCTCCTCTCTCCCTTCTTTTCTCTAGTGTCATAAGGTTCAGTTCCTGCAGACGCTCTCAAAATCCCATCCCTCGTAACTCTGGGACAAGCCTCGTCGCAAACCTCTGAACCTCCAGTTTCTTTATGTGTTTTTTCAGGTGGGGGCTCCATGATGGCACGGCATACTCTAAGATGGGTCTCACGTAGGCAGTGTAAAGCGCCCTAAAAATCTCCTCATTTAGGTTTCTGAATGAAGTTCTAATTTTCGCCAGTGTAGAGTACGCTGCTGTCGTTATCCTATTTATATGTGCCTCAGGAGTTAGATTAGGTGTCACATCCACTCCCAGGTCTCTTTCTCGAATCGTTACAGGTAGGCTGTTCCCCTTCATTGTGTACTGTCCTTTTGGTCTCCTATCACCTGATCCCATTTCCATAACTTTACATTTACTGGTGTTAAACTCAGTAGCCATTTCCCTGACTATCTCTGCAACCTGTTTAAGTCCTCTTGGAGGATCCTACAATCCTCGTCTGTCACAACTCTTCTCATTAATTTTGCGTCATCCGCAAACATTGACATGTATGATTTCACTCCTGTAAACATATCATTTACATAAATTAGAAAGAGGATTGGTCCCAGCACCGATCCTTGAGGTACTCCACTTGTTACTGTTCGCCAGTCCGACTTCTCGCCCCTTACCATTACCCTCTGGCTCCTTCCTGTTAGGTAGTTCTTCACCCATACTAGGGCCTTTCCGCTTGCTCCTGCCTGCCTCTCAAGTTTGTATAGCAGTCTCATGTGCGGTACTGTATCAAAGGCCTTTTGGCAGTCAAGAAATATGCAGTCTGCCCAGCCTTCTCTGTCCTGCCTTATCCTTGTTACTTTATCATAGAATTCTCAAAGGTTTGTTAGGCAAGATTTCCCTGTCCAGAACCCATGTTGGTGCTTGTTTACAAACCCAATGCTCTCCAGGTGCTCAACAAGTCTTAGCCTAATTATTCTTTCAAGTATTTTGCAGGGGATGCTTGTCAGTGATACGGGTCTGTATTTAAGTGCCTCCTCCTTATCACCTTTCTTGAAAATCGGTGCGACATTTGCCTCCTTCCAGCAACTGGGCAATTCTCCCGACATAAGTGACTCATTAAAAATCATTGCCAGAGGCACGCTGAGAGCCTGCGCTGCCTCTTTAAGTATCCACAGTGATACTTTGTCTGGTCCAACAGCTTTATTTGCATCCAGTGTTGTCAACTGTTTCATTACCTCCTCTGCTGTCACCTCTATATCTGATAGTCTTTCATCTAGGGTAATCGCTTCTAACAATGGGAGCTGCTCAGGCTCGGTTGTGAAATTTGCAACCGAACTCCATGGAAAATTTGCATTCAGTACCTCGCAGATTTCCTTGTCGCTTTCTGTATATGCCCCTTCTGTTTTCCTCAGTCTTGTCACTTGGTCATTTACCGACATCTTCCTTCTTATATGGCTATGTAGTAATTTAGGTTGCTTTTTCGCTTTGACTGCAATATCATTCTCATAATTTCTTTTCGACACTCGTCTTATGTTAATGTAATCATTCCTAGCTCTGTTACATCTAATCCTGTTTTCCTCTGTCCTTTGTCTTTTGTACTTCCTCTACTCCCTCCTGCTTCTCACCTTTGCTTCCTGACACTGTCTATTAAACCATGGGTTATTATATTCCCTCCTGCTTTTCTCCTCTATTGTTGGAATAAATCTCTCTTCAGCCTCCTTGCATTTCAATATTACTTGGTTCATCATACCTTGCACTCTTTTTCCTCTAAGTTCTTCCTCCAACTGCACTTCTCCCAGGTAGTCCCTTATCCTTCTCTAGTCCCCTATTCTGTAATCAAGTCTCCTTTCCCGAACCTCTTGTCCTTTGGTCACAATTTTAAGCTCCTCGTTTCCTTGTGTGTGTGTGTGAGTGTGTGTGTGTGTGTGTGTGTGTGTGTGTGTGTGTGTGTGTGTGTGTGTGTGTGTGTGTGTGTGTGTGTGTGTGTGTGTGTGTGTGTGTACTCACCTAGTAGTACTCACTTAGTTGTGCTTGCGGGGGTTGAGTAAGTAAGTAAGTAATTATCAAAAGAAGGCACCAAACCGGGAAGGCTATGTAGCACCATCAAAGACGCAAAATAATCAGAGGGCGCTAAATATCACCTAGGATGCCAATACGAGAACAAAAACGCATAAGGCGAACGATATCAAAAGTATCCGAGTCACCAAGAATTCTATCGAGGGACACGTGACCGCGAGGGGCGGTCGGAAAGCAAGACATACGCTCGTCCTGGAAGTCAGGACATTCAAGAAGGACATGCACGACCGTAAGAGAGACAATGCAACTAGGACAATAAGGAGCAGGGCGGCGCTCCATCAAGTGACCATGGGTTAAGCGAGTATGGCCAATACGCAACTTCGCCAGAGCTGTTTCCCACCACCGGTTACGGTGGAAGGAGGACTGCCACGAGGAAACACAACATTTAAGAGTACGTAGCTTGTTACCAGTAACAGACAACCAAGAAGCCTGCCAACGGGTAAGGACTGAGGAATGGATAACCGGGTAAAAGTCGGAATACGGAATGCCCTTACGAGAGATGGGACAAGAGCGGACAGCTTCCTTGGTGGCAGCATCCGCACGCTCATTTAAAGACACACCAATATGGCTGGGAACCCAACAAAACTCAACCGACTTAAATTTACTGTGAACGAGAAACAGCCAATGCTGGATCTCGACAACCACTGGATGAACTGGATTAAAGGACCCGAGAGCCATGAGGGCACTACGAGAGTCAACAATAACTACAAAGGAAGACTGACAACGAGAAAGTAGGAGACGAAGAGCATAGAGAATAGCATAAAGTTCCGCTGTAAAGATGCTAGTCTCCGGAGGCAAGCGACACATATAAGTGCGATCAGGAAAAACAACAGAGTAGCCAACACCGTCCGCTGACTTAGACCCATCGGTGAAGACAGAAACGGAGCGGGAGTGAGAAGAAAAGTGCTCGAGGAAAAGGCGTTTTAGAACCGTAGGAGGGGTAAAAGCTTTAGTGATACGGGTCAAGGATGTACAAAACCGCGGAAGAGGGACCCTCCACGGGGGCAAAGAAGGAACAACACGAGGAGAAACATCAGAAATACGAACGGAAAGAGAATTCTGCAGGCGAGATAACCGGACAGAAAGAGGGAGGTGGTGAAGAGGAACAGGAACTGCAGGAGGGGTAAAAGTTAAAGCACGACAGAGGCGAGAGGAAGGATGTTGCAAGGACCGCGCAAGATAGCGAAGACAGTAGCGATCACGGCGGTCCTGGAGAGACAGGAAGCCAGTGTCAACATACAAGCTAAGGACGGGAGTCGAACGAAAGGCACCAGAACTGAGGCGCAACCCAGTATGGTGCAAAGCATCAAGACGGCGAAGAGTAGAAGGAGAAGCAGACGAGTAAGCAGGGCAACCATAATCGAGCTTAGACAGGACGAGAGAGGAATGTAAAGCAAGGAGAGTGCGCCTATCTGCCCCCCAAGAAGTATGGGACAAGACCCGAAGGAGGGTAAGGGCCTTAGAGCACTCAACACGGAGGTAAGAGATATGGGGAGACCAAGACAAACGAGTGTCAAGGAATAACCCCAAAAGCTTCGCGGAATCTTTGTATTCAAGGGGATGACCATAAAGTGACAAAGAGGGACGAAGAACAACCCGTTTCCGCGTAAATGTCATGGCACAAGTCTTAGAAGTAGAGAACTTGAAGCCATGATCAGTGGCCCAAGACGACACGGCATCAATTGCAAGTTGAAGCCGGCGTTGAAGGAGAGGCGAATCATCACCCTGACAACAAAGGGTAAGATCATCGACATAGAGAGCGGAGAAGACACCAGAAGGAAGAGAGGAAAGAAGACCATTGAGGGCAACCAGAAAAAGAGTAGTGCTCAGAACACTACCCTGGGGCACACCTTCGTATTGCTGAAAAGAGGGAGAGAGACCGGTACCAAGGCGCACCCGAAAGGAACGACGAGAGAGGAAGCTGCGGAGAAAGAGAGGGAGATGACCACGAAGGCCAAAAGAATGAAGTTGAGATAGGATATGATAACGCCAAGTGGTGTCGTAAGCCTTTTCCAGGTCAAAAAGGACGGCAACAACGGAGGTCTTCGCAGCAAAAGCAGTACGAATATAGACCTCCAAGTTCACCAGGACATCTGTCGTGCTGCGGCACTTGCGGAAACCAAATTGAGAAGGGGAGAGGAGGTGATGGTGTTCCAGGAACCACATCAGACGAACGTTAACCATACGTTCAAAGAGTTTGCAGACACAACTTGTGAGAGCAATAGGGCGAAAGTCCTTAGGGGAAGTACCCAGAGACCCCGGTTTGCGAACAGGGAGGACAACAGCATCGAGCCAGTCCTCAGGGACTGACGACGACTCCCAGATCCGATTATACAGACTCAGTAAATACTGAGACGTGCTCGGAGGGAGATGGCGAAGCATCTCATAATGAATACCATCGGAGCCCGCCGCCGTAGAACCGCAGAGGGCCAGGGCAGAACGAAGTTCAGAGAGAGAGAAGGGATCATTATAGGGAAGCTGAAGATGAGTGCAGAAATCTAAAGGACGAGACTCAAGGACAGGTTTACGAAGAAGGAAAGATTGGGGAAGATGAAGACCAGAGCTAACAGAAGAAAAGTGGGAACCCAGTTCGGAAGCGACCTGCAACGGGTCCGCCACAAGAGTATCATGGAGGTGAAGGACCGGTGAAACATCGGGAACGAACTTACCCGCTATCTTGCGGATACGCTTCCAGATCTGGGCCAGAGGGGTTTCGGACGTAATTGTTGAGACATAAGATGCCCAACATTCACGTTTAGCCATACGGATGGCCCTACGGGCCACCGCACTCGCTTTCCGAAAGAAAAGAAAAGAATCGGTCGTCTGCCTACGGCGGTGCCTCTTCCAGGCTGCACGCTTACAGCGGACAGCCCGAGCACAGTCCGCATTCCACCAGGGAACGCACTTCCGTGGACCCCGAGAGGAAGAGCGAGGAATAGAGCGGAGGGCAGCGTTGAAGACAGTGTCATGAAAAAGGAGGAGAGCGTGAGAGAGAGGCAGAAGGGAGAGGTCAGAGAGAGCAGCACTGAGGGTAAATAGGGTCCAGTCTGCCTTAGCAAACTGCCACCTAGGGAAAGAGAGGGAAGGGCGAAAAGAGAAAAAGGAAACAAGGATGGGGAAATGATCACTTCCATGGAGGTCATCAAGAACCTGCCACGTGAAATCTAAGTAAAGAGAAGAAGAGCAGAGAGAAAGATCAAGACAAGAAAGGGTGCGAGTCCGAGAGTCCAAATGAGTGGGCTCACCAGAATTCAGAAGAGACAGGGAAGAAGATAGGAGAAACGGCTCAAGGAGGCGACCCCGGGTATTCGTCAGAACGTCACCCCAAAGAGAATGACGACAATTGAAGTCACCCAGCAGGAGCACAGGCTCCGGCAAGGAGTCTAGGAGGTGTTTCAAATCAGGAAGAGAGAGCGGGACACTCGGGGGGAGATAAATGGAACAAACTGTGTACCATTTCCCCACAAAGATACGAGCAGCAGAACAATGGAGAGGCGAAGGAAAAAGTAAAGGAACAAAGGGAACATCTGCACGAATCAAGAGAGCAGAAGAATTAGAAGCCCCAGCAATGGCTGGGGGGGGGGAGAGAAAGGAATAGCCACGAAAACGACCAGGGCGAGCACCAAGCATTGGCTCCTGGAGACAGACACAAAGGGGCGAAAACCGCGAAATCAGAAGTTGGAGTTCGAGGAAATTGGCGTAATAACCTCGAACGTTCCATTGAAGAATGGACAACGACGAGAAGAGAAAGAACAAAAACAGAGAACTAGGAAGAAACAAAGGCGAAAGAGTAACAGTGCACGTTAAAGAATATCAGGGTCGGGATCAGGGTCAGCAAAGTCAGGGTTAGGGGGCATGGGTAAACTGAGCAAAGACGGAGGGAAGGAAACGGGAGAACAGATCAGAGGTGGGCGGGCGGGGTCCGGAGGAGGAGGAGGAAGAGGAGGAGACAACGGAGAGGAGCAGTCAAGGACAGCAGTAGGAAGAGGGGGAGTAGAAAGAGGGGAGCGCACCCCAGCAAGAGCAGCAACCGAAAGGGAAGCAGGGGTTAAAGAAACCTCCATAGCAGGAACAGGGGGCGCAACCACTGAAACGGGAGGGGAAGGAGCAACAGAGCCAGAAGTAGGAGCTAAGGAAGAAAGCGAAGCCTTCTTACCAGCCGGGGAAGAGGAAGGAGAGGAGCCAGGCTTACGCTTCTGACTTAAAGAGACAGGTGTCCCAGCAACTACGTACCGGGCAACGGAGTCCAGTGTCTCAACAGGAGAAGCCGAACGAGAGCACACACGACGGCCGTTAGGAGAGCGATGGACATCCGCCTGCACTGACAGGCGGCAGGGAGAGCCGATAGATGGAGGAAGAGGATGGGAAGGAGGATCGGAGGGGGACGAGGAAGAAGACACAGGAGACATGACAGACAGGATTGAAAGAAGGGGAACCCCAGACAGAGGACCAGGAGGGGGACCCCTCGGGAAAGAACTCAAAGGAACAGAGGAGGGGGCAGTGGGCGTATCAGGGTCCAAGGCCCGGAAACGGTTGAGAGTCTGAGGAAGGGGGGAAGGACGAGGAGAGGAAGAGCGCAACACGCGAGCATAAGAGATGTTAGTATAAGGCGGGAGCCGGCGAACCTGGCGCCTCGCCTCAGGAAAAGACAAACGCTCCCGGTGCTTCAGGTTAAGGACGGCCGCCTCAAGCTTGTAATGGACACAGGCACGGGAAAACGTAAGATGGGCCTCACCGCAGTTGAGGCAGCGAGCTTGGGGAGAAGTGCACTCCGACTTAGAGTGACCTTCACTCCCACACAAAGGACAGAGAGAGACAGTCCCAGAGCAGCGGAGGGCACCATGCCCAAACCTCCAGCACTTATTACAAAGTCGAGGAGAAGGAATATACTCCTGGACAGAGCACCTAGCACCAGCAAGAATGACAGAGGATGGAAGGGTCCTACCATCAAAGGTGATCTTCACAACGCGAAGGGGTTGACGGCGACGACCACGAGGGGGACGAGTAAACGAGTCAACCTGGAGGACAGAATGGCCTTGGGCATCAAGGATATGCCGAATATCATCGTGGCAATCCTGCAGATTCCGAACACCGGTTGCAACATGGGGTGGGAGGAGAATAGTGCCAACACTGGAATTCATCTGAACGTTCTTGGAGACCCGAACAGGGATCTCGCCAAGGCAAGATAAGGCAGCCAAGCGGGAAGCCGCATCCTGAGAAGGAGCAGCAACGACACGTGTACCGAGACGAGTGGGGTTGAAAGTAACACACGCATCCACGGAATCTACAAGATGCCGATGGAGGGAGAAATCGTCAGGAGGCGCAGAATCAAGAGGGAGGAGATCAAAGTATTTGGCCCATGAAGCAGGACCAAACAAGGCCTGATACGCATCAGCACGGGAAGGAATCGAGCGAGGTGGTTGGGGCGCGAACGGCGTTGAGAACCCCTAGAGAGAGAGGGGTCAAAAGGCGCAGTAGTCACAACGAAAGACTTAGCCACACCAGGGGACGAAGTGGTCACCACCGGGGGCTGGAGGCTCGACCCAACCTCAGAGGAGGGAGGGGAGCTGGGGGAAGAAGTCAGGACGGTCAAAGGAGGAGCAAGGTCGGGGCCCAACGCAGCGGGAGCTACAGAGCCTGGTCTTCCAATACAGGCCGACTCGGGGGCTTGGTCGCCCACCCCACGAGCCTGAGAGGGTACAACGGAAACATTCAAGGACATAGAGACGAACAGTGACAAATTCATCCACGAACGTGCCCCCATACCCACCATGAAGCCACAATTAGAGGCAGGACACCCAACATTAAGCTATCGCCGATCATGCCGGGGCCCCCTAGGGGTGCGTCGTGAGTATACGCCCCACAAACGCCACCTTAAGAACCATCAGTCCGTCGAGATCGGGTTCAGCGACGAAAGGGGGATTGACAATAAAAGGTTCCCCTCGCTCGAGACGTCGGGTACTACAGTTCTACGGGTGCAAGAGTATGCCTCCTCAAGCACCCGGGCGTCAAAATAGAAGAAGTCCAAAGAAATAATCCAAAACAAGCAAAAGGTCGGCAGGAAACGACAAGCAGATAGGAGAAGAGGGGGGAGAAAAACGAAACATAAGGAAAAGGAAAAGCGATCCGGCACAATTGGAGAAGACAGCAGCAGGAGTGCAAGGCCAGAAAAGGACAGAGGACTGCCCAACGGAGCATCACACTCCGGCAGCCGTCCACCAAGCCCCCTCACGACGCCAACGGGCCGGAAGGGGAGGGGGTTGCAGAGGTTGAGCTCTGGCTCTTTGGTCCCGCCTCTCACCCGTCAATCAACAGGTGTACAGATTCCTGAGCCTATCGGGCTCTATCATATCTACACTTGAAACTGTGTATGGAGTCAGCCTCCACCACATCACTTCCTAATGCATTCCATTTGTCAACCACTCTGACACTAAAAAAGTTCTTTCTAATATCTCTGTGGCTCATTTGGGCACTCAGTTTCCACCTGTGTCCCCTTGTGCGTGTTCCCCTTGTGTTAAATAGACTGTCTTTATCTACCCTATCAATTCCCTTCAGAATCTTGAATGTGGTGATCATGTCCCCCCTAACTCTTCTGTCTTCCAGCGAAGTGAGGTTTAATTCCCGTAGTCTCTCCTCGTAGCTCATACCTCTCAGCTCGGGTACTACTCTGGTGGCAAACCTTTGAACCTTTTCCAGTTTAGTCTTATCCTTGACTAGATATGGACTCCATGCTGGGGCTGCATACTCCAGGATTGGCCTGACATATGTGGTATACAAAGTTCTGAATGATTCTTTACACAAGTTCCTGAATGCCGTTCGTATGTTGGCCAGCCTGGCATATGCCGCTGATGTTATCCGCTTGATATGTGCTGCAGGAGACAGGTCTGGCGTGATATCAACCCCCAAGTCTTTTTCCTTCTCTGACTCCTGAAGAATTTCCTCTCCCAGATGATACCTTGTATCTGGCCTCCTGCTCCCTACACCTATCTTCATTACATTACATTTGGTTGGGTTAAACTCTAACAACCATTTGTTCGACCATTCCTTTAGCTTGTCTAGGTCTTCTTGAAGCTTAAAACAGTCCTCTTCTGTTTTAATCCTTCTCATAATTTTAGCATCGTCTGCAAACATTGAGAGAAATGAATCGATACCCTTTGGGAGATCATTTACATATATCAGAAACAAGATAGGACCGAGTACAGAGCCCTGTGGGACTCCACTGGTGACTTCACCCCAATCGGAGGTCTCACCCCTCACAGTAACTCTCTGCTTCCTATTGCTTAGATACTCCCTTATCCACTGGAGCACCTTACCAGCTACACCTGCCTGTCTCTCCAGCTTATGTACCAGCCTCTTATGCGGTACTGTGTCAAAGGCTTTCCGACAATCCAAGAAAATGCAGTCCGCCCAGCCCGCTCTTTCTTGCTTTATCTTTGTCACCTGATCATAGAATTCTATCAAGCCTGTAAGGCAAGATTTACCCTCCCTGAACCCATGTTGGCGATTTGTCACGAAGTCCCTTCTCTCCAGATGTGTTACCAGTTTTTTTCTCACGATCTTCTCCATCACCTTGCATGGTATACAAGTCAAGGACACTGGCCTGTAGTTAAGTGCCTCTTGCCTGTCGCCCTTTTTGTATATTGGGACCACATTCGCCGTCTTCCATATTTCTGTGTGTGTGTGTGTGTGTGTGTGTGTGTGTGTGTGTGTGTGTGTGTGTGTGTGTGTGTGTGTGTGTGTGTACTCACCTAGTTGTACTCACCTAGTTGTGCTTGCGGGGGTTGAGCTCTGACTCTTTGGTCCCATCTCTCAACCGTCAATCAACAGGTGTACAGGTTCCTGAGCCTATTAGACTCTACCATATCTACACATGAAACTGTGTATGGAGTCAGCCTCCACCACATTACTTCCTAATGCGATCCATTTATCAACCACTCTGACACTAAAAAAGTTCTTTCTAATATCTCTGTGGCTCATTTGGGCACTCAGTTTCCACCTGTGTCCCCTACTGCGTGTGCCCCTTGTGATAAATAGCCTGTCTTTATCATCCCTTTCGATTACCTTGAGAATCTTGAATGTGGTGATCATGTCCCCCTAACTCTTCTGTCTTCCAACGAATTGTGGTTTAATTTTCGTAGTCTTTTCTCGTAGCTCATACCTCTCAGCTCGGGTACTAATCTGGTGGCAAACCTTTGAACCTTTTCCAGTTTAGTCTTATGCTTGACTAGATATGGACTCCATGCTGGAACCGCATACTCCAGGATTGGTCTGACAAATGTGATATATAATGTTCTGAAAGATTCTTTTCACAAGTTTCTAAAGGCCGTTCTTATGTTAGCCAACCTGGCATATGCTGGTGATGTTATCCTCTTGATATGAGCTTCAGGGAACAGATCTGGCATGATATCAACCCCCAGGTCTTTCTCTCTCTCTCTCTGACTCTTGAAGTATTTCATCTCCCTGATGATACCTTGTATCTGGTCTCCTGCTTCCTACCCCTATCTTCATTACATTACATTTGCTTGGGTTTAACTCTAACAGCACATTTGTTCGATCATTCCTGCAGCTAGTCCAGGGCTTCTTGAAGCCTCAAGTTGTTCTCTTCGGTCTTAATCCTTCTCATAATTTTGGCGTCGTCAGCAAACATTGAGAGGAATGAGTCTATACCCTTTGGGAGATCATTTACGTATATAAGAAACAGGATAGGTCCGAGTACAGAGCACTGTGGGACTCCACTGGTGACTTCACGCCAATCTGAGATCTCACCCCTCACTGTAACTCTCTGCTTCCTATTGCTTAGGTACTCCCTTATCCACTGGAGCGCCCTACCAGTTACTACTGCCTGTTTCTCCAGCTTATGCATCAACCTTTTATGGGGTACTGTGTGTTACGGACCCGAGCCCAGCGTCGTAGCACGGAGCGGTGACGACAACGCCATCTGTGGGTCAGCTCCCGAAACCCCCTCCAAATGGACAGCGCCATCTAGTGAGGACGAGATATACCGGCCACAGAGGCTGGTTTCCCGTCTTGATCAGCTCATGACATAGCCGCTGCTGACCTCTGGTGAGGTGGCGCTTAGACAGCAACGCCATCTATGGAGTGGATAGGTGGACTTTTGTGTCTAAGCCTGTGAGTGAGGTGCCCTAGAGTACACGTCATCAGTACTAATGACGTGTCTGATTAGAGAGTCGACCCGGGACTGCTGTATTGGACGGTGTGGCAGTCTACCCAAGGCAGCCTAAGTCTCTCCACGTGTTTGCTGCAGAAGCTGTGAGTCACCCCCGAACGGACACTGTTGAGTGTGTTAGCCTGCTTTTGACGTGGCAGTACCAGGAATCGTCTTATCTGTAGGTTGGCTGGTTGGAGAGACTGGCCACTGTGGTGCAGAGAGAGGAGAGTGATCTGCGGAATCACACGAGGCTCCTGCCTAGGGCTCACCACCCTAGTCACGGTCGTGGAGTGGCCTACGCAACGGAGCTGATTGGAACCTGCCAGCTACAGGCTGGATTTGTGGTTGAAGGCCTCCACGACGGTGCACCCAGTGGGACTGTGATTTGGCTGGCCTGTGGCCAGGGTAGATTCGCCTAGAGAATCAAAGGATTCATCGAGAGGCCACGAGAAGAGAACCAGGGCTACTCATCTTGAGCACCGTAGAGCATCCTGTGTCTTCGGAGGAAGACAACTTATTGTATATAAGTGTAGTTATAGCCCCAGCGAGTGACTGTGAGATATTTATTTATGGTGGTGGTTAATATATATATTTAAATTAGTGTATTTGTATCCCTTCCCCTTTAATTTACTTGCGTTACGGAACACACCCCTTGAAAGCCACTACTAACTTGGGGCCGGATACCCAAACTCTAATAACATCAGAGAAGAACCCCAGTTGCGTCCCAATAGGGCCGTAATACTGTGTCAAAGGCTTTCCAACAGTCCAAAAAAATGCAGTCCGCCCACCCTTCTCTTTCTTGCTTAATCTTTGTCACCTGATCGTAGAATTCTATCTAGCCTGTAAGGCAAGATTTACCCTTCCTGAACCCATGTTGATGGGTTGTCATGAAGTCTCTTCTCTCCAGATGTGTTACTAGGTTTTTTCTCACAATCTTCTCCATCACCTTGCATGGTATTCAAGTTAAGGACACTGGCCTGTAGTTCAGTGCCTCTTGTCTGTCACCCTTTTTGTATATTGGCATTACATTAGCAGTCATCCATATTTCTGGTAGATCTCCCGTTTCCAGTGACCTACTATACACTATGGAGAGCGGCAAGCAAAGTGCTCCTGCACACTCTTTCAATACCCATGGTGAGATTTTGTCAGGCCCAACAACTTTTCTCACATCCAGCTCCAATAGGTGCTTCTTGACCTCATCTCTTGTAATTTAGAACCTTTCCAAGGTCACCTGGTTTGCTGCCACCTCTCCTAGCGCCGTCACTTCTCCCTGTTCTATTGTAAAGACCTCCTGAAACCTTTTGTTGAGTTCTTCACACACCTCTTTGACATTCTCTGTGTACCTGACCACGCCCACCTTAAGTTTCATCACCTGTTCCTTCATTGTTGTATTCCTCCTGATGTGACTGTGTAGTAGCTTTGGTTCGGTCTTGGCCTTTTTAGCTATATCATTTTCATACCTTTTCTCAGCTGCTCCTCTCACACTAACATATTCGTTCCTGGTTCTCTAGTATCTCTCTCTACTTTCTGGTGTTCTGTTATTACGGAAGTTACTCCATGTCCTTTTGTTCAGCTCTTTCTCTTTCATACATTCACTATTAAACCATGGATTATTCTTTTGCTGCTCTGTTTTTTCCTGTCGGGCTGGGAAAAACCTGCTGACAGCCTCCTGACAATTTTGGGTGACATAGTCCATCATGTCTTGTACGGACTTGGTTCTGAGTTCTGTGTCCCAATGTAAATCCCTTAGGAATTTATTCATCTCCTCATAGTTTCCCTTTCGGTACGCAAGCCCTTTGTTTCCCAGTTCTTTTTTGGGGGTGATAATTCCTAGCTCAACCAGGTACTCAAAGCTCAATACACTATGATCACTCATTCCCAAGGGGGCTTCCAACTTAACTTCCCTTATATCCGACTCATTTAGGGTAAATAACAGATCAAGCAAGGCTGGTTCATCCCCTCCTCTCATTCTTGTCAGTCCCTTGACGTGTTGATTAAGAAAGTTTCTTGTTTTCTTGTTTCTTGAAAGTTTTCTCCCCAGCAGCTTAGCTCTCTGTGTGTCTGGTCCTCCATGTTTGGCTCTGTTCCCACAATCTATCTTACCATGGTTGAAGTTTCTCATGATTAGTAGTCTGGATCCGTTTCTGCTAGCCACAGAAGCTGTTCTCTCTATTATATTGATAGTGGCCAAGTTGTTTCTATTATATTCCTGTCTGGGTCTTCTGTCGTTCGGTGGGGGGTTATATATGACTACTACTATAATTTTCTGTCCTCCAGTTGCTATGGTGCCTGCTATGTAGTCACTGAAACCTTCACAGTCCTGAATTACCATCTCTTCAAAACTCCAACCTGTCATGTTCACAGAAAATGGTACCATCCGTTTTCTATGTGCGGCGGCTGGGACGCCAGAGAGAGAAGGTAAACAATAGAGCGTACAGGACGCCCGCCAAGCTTGGTAGCTACTAGTCATGTAATCATATTAAGTATTAAAGTCAGTAACCAAGCAATGACTTTATATCAACCCCACAACCAAGACTTCCTCAGTAACACACAAACACCACATTGGCGACGAGGATGAACTGTGAACGCAGGTATTTGTTCAGTTTCAAACACAAGGGAGAAGAATGCTGCCTGGAGGAGGAAGAGAAGCTGTGAGCGCCATACCCGATGCTGTATGCTAACCGGTGCTGTGTGCTAACCAATGCTGTGTGCTAAACGATGCTGTGTGCTAACCAATGCTGTGTGCTACCCAAGCTGTGTGCTACCCAAGCTGTGCTGAAGAAACTGTGTACTGAGGAATCTGCCGACGTTGTGTACGAAACGACGCTTTGATGTGTACAAAACCTGATGTTTTGGTTACGAAACGACGCTTCGTGCTACAAAATTCATCACACTGAACTGACTGCTGTACCAACTGCTGTACCAACTGCTGTACCAACTGCTGTGCCAACTGCTGTGCTGCTGCTGTGAGTAGGAACAACACATGTACACAAGGGCTAGGTAAGAAGTCAGTTGCTGCTATATTGTGCACTGTTGTGAACTTTTGCATTAAAATGCTTGTGTGCTTTGCAAAATTAAAGTAATTACAGTGAATTCTTGACTAACATATACAGTGCAGTAAGTGTTTAATATTCTGAGGAACATTTAAGGGATAAGTTACATTTATTCAGTAAAAATGGCAAATATACCTCAGTTTCCTGCATTTGATCCTGACTGTGACCAGACAAACCTGTCACAGAGGTGGGTCAAATGGCTTAAAAAGTTTGAAAATTTGTTGATAGTTTCTGACATCAAAAGTGCTGAAAGAAAGCGTGCCTTTCTACTTCATTATGCAGGTGATAGAGTTTGTGACATCTTTGACACACTGAAAGACACTGGTGGTGCCAAAGATTATGACACTGCCAAAGCCAAACTAACAGAGCATTTCAAACCAAGGCAAAATACTGCAATGGAAATTATGCATTTCAGGAGAGCAAAACAACTCTCTAATGAAACTGTGGATCAATACCACACACGTCTGCAGGGTTTAACAGCCCATTGTGAGTTTGCTGATGTTGACAAAGAAATCAAACAGCAAATAATTGAAACATGCACATCTACACGTCTCCGTCGAAGAGCTCTAGAACTTGTTGATGATGAAAGTTCTCTTACCAAGATACTGGATATTGCTCGTCGAATGGAAGATGCTGCACGTGATGCTCGTGTCATGGAGTGCAGTGCCAATAACGGTTCTGCCACTGTTACTAACAGTGATGAGGTATGTAAAGTTCAGGGAGGACATCGTAATCAAAGAAGACATGTCAAACCTAACAGTAAATTTAGCCGAGAACCACGTCACAACTGGGGTCAAGGAACAAGGCTCAAGCAGTCACAACGACCCACATCAGAGGGTGTCAACAATAAATGTTACAATTGTGGAGGAGACTACCCACACCAAGATAATGTTTGTCCTGCTCAAGGTAAGAAGTGCTATGAGTGTGGAAAACTAGGTCATTTTGGTGCTATGTGTCGTTCCGCACTAAAGAAACCACAGTCAATGAATAAAAGCACTGTACGAGGATCAGGTCATAGGGGTCGAGGTGGTAAACACAATATTGCACCTCAAATCAAGAATGTTAACAATGTACAAGACAACATTTCATTACAACCAGTCTCAGATGACAGTGAATGTGATTATACTTATGGAGTACAAGCAATCACAGAATGGAATGATCTTCCAAACAACCCAGAGACATGTGTATACATTGCTGGTATTTGTCTCAAGGTTCTCATTGACACTGGATCAAACATTGACACCATTGCTGAGTGCCACTATGAGAAATTTAAAAAACAGTTCCCAAAGCTTGAGAACTATAATGGCAAAGCCACTGCCTATGCTTCAAAGGTAGCCTTGCCAGTGATTGGAACTTTCACTGCAGAGATTAAGTCAAAGAATGCAATGCTCATTACTACATTCCATGTTGTTAGGAATGCAAAGGAGTCTTTACTCAGTTACAAGACTTCAACCAAATTGGGGCTACTTCAGCTTTCTAATGCTGTAGCAGTGGAATCTGCAAACAATGTTGATGCTATTGTTGCTGAATTTTCTGATCGATTTAAATCCATAGGTTGTTATACTGATAGCAAAGTACATCTGCATATCAACCCAGATGTAATTCCAGTTGCCCAACCACATCGCCGACAACCATTCCATACTCGCAAGAAAGTCGATGCCGAACTGGATAGGCTGATAGAACTAGATATCATTGAACCAGTAACAGGCCCAACACCATGGGTAAGCCCAATTGTCACTCCACCAAAGCCGAAGAATCCAGATGAGATACGCATTTGTGTGGACATGCGTGTTCCCAACAAGGCAATAATGCGTGAACGCCATCCTACACCCACTGTAGATGATATGATCTGCCGCTTGAATGGTGCAACTATATTCAGCAAGTTAGATTTAAACAAGGGCTATCATCAGCTTGAACTTGATGATGAGAGTCGTTTCATCACAACGTTTACGACACATCGAGGTCTGTATAGGTACAAGCGCCTGAGTTTTGGTATTAACAGTGCTGCCGAGGTATTCCAGCACATCATCAGCCAGGTATTGCAAGATATACCTAATGCTGACAACATGTCTGATGACATCATTGTTTATGGCCGTACCCAAGCTGAACACGACAAAGCTCTTCGTGCAACATTGCAACGCTTACGAGAAAAGAATTTGACACTAAGCCGAGCAAAGTGTGAGTTCAATCAACATAAAATTAAATTCTTTGGACATGTACTTAGTGACAAAGGTCTGTCTCCAGATCCTAAGAAAGTTGCAGATATCAAGAATGCTGCACCTCCTTCAACGTCCACTGAAGTACATAGTTTTCTGGGAATGGCAAACTACTGTTCTCGCTTCATTCCAGATTTTGCTACCATTACAAAGCCTCTACGTGAGCTCCTGAAGAAAAATGCATCATGGTACTGGAGCGATATCGAGCAAAATGCATTTGATGCTGTGAAAGATGCACTAGTAGAGAATGCGACTGCTGCATACTTTGATCCATCAATGGACACTGAGTTAACGGTGGATGCTAGTCCTGTTGGATTAGGTGCTGTTTTAGCCCAACACAAACCTGGTCAACCAGATTCCAGAGTAGTAATTGCCAACGCCAGCCGTTCTCTCACAGATGTTGAGCAACGATACAGTCAGACAGAGAAGGAAGCTCTTGCTCTTGTATGGGGCTGTGAACACTTCAATGTGTATCTGCTTGGTGCACCCTTCACCACGATAGTCACTGACCACAAACCGTTGGAGACCATCTTCAATAATCCAAAGTCCAAACCACCAGCTCGCATTGAGAGATGGGCTCTTCGTCTGCAACCATACAACTTTACGGTGAAATACAAGCCGGGTGCAGGCAATCCCGCTGATTACATCAGTCGACATCCTGCAAACAGTTTCACCATCACCAAGCATCAGCAAGTTGCCGAGGAATATGTACACTCTGTAACCTGTGATGTAGTCCCTAAGGCTCTCACTCTTGATGAAATCCGTACTGCAACCCTGGAGGACCCAACTCTGCAAGCAACAGTGGATGCATTGACTAAGAAAAAGTTTCCACGCATGCCACCCTCAGGAGTTGACCAAGATGCATTCAAAGCACTTGAACGCATCCAGACAGAATTAAGTGTTACGCAACAACGCGACACTGTGCTGCGAGGTACTCGTATCGTGATTCCAGCTGTTCTCCAGCAACGTGCTCTGAAGCTTGCACATCAAGGACACCAAGGTCTTGTTAGGACGAAACAGCTGCTACGAGAAAAGGTGTGGTTTCCTGGTATTGATCGTCAAGCAAAGGATATGAATGATGCCTGTGTCCCTTGCCAAGCTGCAGTGGATACTTCAAGACCAACACCTCTACAACCTTCACCACTACCTGCTGCACCATGGACGGAAGTATCGATGGACTTCTGCGGACCGCTACCAACTGGAGAGTACTTGATGGTAGTCATTGATGATCACTCACGTTATCCAGAAGTAGAAATCATCAATTCTACATCTGCAAAGGCCGTCATCCCGAAACTTGACAAGATCTTTTCAAACTTTGGCATTCCTGAAGTTGTCAAGACAGACAATGGACCGCCATTCAATGGACAAGACTTCGTCAACTTTGCTGAGCATATTGGATTCAAACACCGCCGTGTGATGCCACTACATCCTCAAGCAAATGGAGAAGTTGAGAGATTCATGCAACCTCTCATGAAAGCGGTACGCTGTGCTCATGCCGAAGGACGATCCTGGAAACAAGCTATGTATGCTTTTCTCAGGAACTACCGTGCAACACCACATGGAACACTGGGCAAGTCGCCTGGCGAACTTTTATTTGGACGTCCTATGAGAATCGCACTACCCGTCATGCCAGCCGAGGTAACGGATAAACGTCTCGCTCAGAAGGATGCACTAGCCAAGGGCAAAATGAAAATTGCTCATGATCAACGTGCAAAGGAACAGTTCATAAAGGTTGGTGATACTGTTCTCGTTAAAAAGAAAAAAGAGGGGAAAGCTAGATATGCTGTATGATACAAAACCATATAAAGTGATTAGTGTAAAAGGAACTATGGTAACAGCGAGTAATAGAGATCATAGTATAACACGTAATATGGCCTATTTCAAAGTGATTCCAACTAGTGTAGAAAATGATGAAGTGCAAAGTCGTGCAAAAGAAAAAGAGAAAAATAGTTATAACCCGACAAACAATTCATCAAGGGATGTTATTGCATTTAAGGACTCTAGTCCTAAACGTCATGTTAAACGCCCTTCACGATTTGATGATTAATTGTGTTCCTATGTAATGCAAAATATTTACTTGTCATGCTGAACTAAATTTATTATTGTTTGAATAATGCAGATATCTCATTCAATATTTTGTAACTTTGTATTACAGTTTCTTTCATGTTTGTTTAACATTGCATATGTATTTTTAACATTGAAATCCTTTGTGGAAAAGATTAAGTTGTTTAAATTCTTTGTGTGCATAATTAATGTTAAATGTATGCAGTATCTCTTGATATGTTAATAACTTACTTTGTGTCAATAACTTTGCTTTGTGCTACGAGCATGGTAGACATCCTGTATTCATTCTTTTTAAAGAAAAGGAGGGATGTCATGTTCACAGAAAATGGTACCATCCGTTTTCTATGTGCGGCGGCTGGGACGCCAGAGAGAGAAGGTAAACAATAGAGCGTACAGGACGCCCGCCAAGCTTGGTAGCTACTAGTCATGTAATCATATTAAGTACTAAAGTCAGTAACCAAGCAATGACTTTATATCAACCCCACAACCAAGACTTCCTCAGTAACACACAAACACCACACAACCTTCTCTTATAGCAAAGCTACACCACCTCCTCCTCTACCTTCTCTCTCTTTCCTCACTACATAGTAGCCCTGTGGAAACACTACGTTTGTTAGGGTTTTCGTTAGCTTTGTTTCTATGAGTGCTTTTATGTCTGGGTTTATGTGTGTGTGTGTGTACTCACCTATTTGTGCTTGTGGGGGTTGAGCTTTGGCTCTTTGGTCCCTCCTCTCAACTGTCAATCAACTGGTGTACATGTTCCTGAGCCTACTGGGCTCTATCATATCTACATTTAAAACTGTGTATGGAGTCAGCCTCCACCACATGACTGCCTAATGCATTCCATCTGTTAACTACTGTGACACTGAAAAAGTTCCTTCTTACGTCCCTGTGGTTCATGTGGGTACTCAGTTTCCACCTGTGTCCCCTTGTTCGCGTCCCGCCAGTGTTGAATAGTTTATCCTTGTTTACCCGGTCGATTCCCCTGAGGATTTTGTAGGTTGTGATCATGTCCCCTCTTAATCTTCTGTCTTCCAGTGTCGAAAGGTGCATTTCCCACAGCCTTTCCTCATAACTCATGCCTCTTAGTTCTGGGACTAGTCTAGTAGCATACCTTTGGACTTTTTCCAGCTTCGTCTTGTGCTTGACAAGGTGCGGGCTCCATGCTGGGGCCGCATACTCCAGGATTGGTCTTACATATGTGGTGTACAAGATTCTGAATGATTCCTTACACAGGTTCCTGAATGCTGTTCTGATGTTAGCCAGCCTCACATATGCCGCAGACGTTATTCTTTTTTTGTGGGCTTCAGGAGACAGGTTTGGTGTGATATCAACTCCTAGATCTTTCTTTCTGTCTATTTCATTAAGTACTTCATCTCCTATTCTGTATCCTGTGTCTGGCCTCCTGTTTCCACTTCCTAGTTTCATTACTTTGCATATACTCTGGTTGAACTTCAACATCCATTTGTTGGACCATTCACTCAGTCTATCTAGGTCATCTTGTAGCCTCCTACTATCATCCTCTGTTTCAATCCTCCTCATAATTTTTGCATCATCGGCAAACATTGAGAGGAACGAATCTATACCCTCTGAGAGATCATTTATATATACCAGAAACAGTATAAGTCTAAGGACTGATCCCTGCGGGACTCCACTTGTAACGTCTCGCCAATCTGAGACCTCACCCCTCACACAGACTTGTTGTCTCCTGCTGCTTAGGTACTCCTTTATCCAATGGAGTACCTTCCCTTTCACTCCAGCCTGCATCTACAGCTTTCTCACTAGCCTCTTTTGTGGCACTGTATCAAAGGCTTTCTGACAATCCAAAAATATGCAGTCTGCCTTCCCCCCCCTCTCATTCTTGCCATATTTTTGTTGCCTGGTCGTAGAATTCAAGTAACCCTGTGAGGCAGGACCTGCCATCCCTGAACCCATGTTGATGCTGTGTTACAAAGTTCCTTCGCTCCAGATGCTCCACTAGCTTTTTTCGCACAATCTTCTCCATCAGCTGGCATGGTATGTAGGTTAGGGACACTGGCCTGTAGTTCAGTGCCTCCTGTCTATCCCCTTTCTTGTATATCGGGACTATGTTAGCTGTTTTCCAAATATCTGGCAGTTCCCCTGTTGCCAGTGATTTGTTATATACTATGGAGAGTGTTAGGCACAGTTCTCTTGTTCCTTCCTTTAGTATCCAAGGGGAGATTCCATCCAGGCCTATAGCCTTTGTCACGTCCAACTCTAGTAAACACTTCCTTACTTCCCCGCTGGTAATCTCAAACTCTTCCAGTGATTCCTGGTTAGCTATTCCCTCTCTTATCTCTGGAATTTCTCCTTGCTCTAAGGTGAAGACCTCCTGGAATTTCTTATTCAATTCCTCACACACTTCCTTGTCATTTGTAGTGAATCCTTCTGCTCCTATCCTTAATTTCATTACCTGTTCCTTTACTGTTGTTTTTCTCCTGATGTGGCTATGCATCAATTTAGGCTGAGTCTTTGCCTTGCTTGCGATGTCATTTTCGTATTGTCTTTCTGCCTCTCTTCTCATCCTGACATTCTGGTATCTTCTCTGCTCTCCAGTGTAATGTTATTCCTATAGTTTCTCCATGCCCTTTTACTTTGCTGCTTAGCTAGCCTACATCTTCAATTCTCTGTTTTCCTTTTGGACTGAGACAAACTTGCTTGCTGCGTCCTTGCACTTCTGCGTGATGTAATCCATCATATCTTGGGCCGTCTTTCCCCTGACCTCTGTTTCCCATGCTATATCTGTTAGGAATTTTCTTATCGCCTCATAGTTTCCCTTTCGGTATGTTAACCTTTTGGTTTCGGTATCCCTCCTCGAGTTCAATAACCCTTCTTTAATCAGGTACTCAATTACCAGTACACTGTGGTCGCTCATTCCTACTGGGTCCTCAAAACCGATTTCTCTTATGTCGGAGTCGTTCAGAGTGAAGACTAGGTCGAGTCTCGCTGGTTTGTCATTGCCTCTCACCCTTGTGGGTTCTCTGACATGCTGGGATAAAAAAGTTCTAGTCGCCACCTCCAATAGTTTGGCTCTCCACGTATCCTCGCCTCCATGCGGTTCCTTGTTCTCCCAGTCAATCCTTCCGTGATTGAAGTCGCCCATGATGAGCAGGTGGGATCTATTTCTACACGCAACAGAGGCTGCCATTATAGATTGTGTGTTGGTGGTGTTGTCGTGTTGTTCCTCCTTTGCAGACAACCCAACCCACAACTCGGTAGAGTGCTTATACCTCGCTAGGAGATCACACTAGGCGCTTCTGGTGTAACACGGGTAGGGTTCCTCTCTCTCTTATCTTCCTTCTTTGCCCTCTACCCGTATTCTTACTTTTTATTCTCTACCAAGGGACTCCAAAACTTTTGCCAAAGCCAACTCCATGCCACGTGGTCCTAAGACGATTGACCGACTTAGGATTCTACACCCAGTATGACGTGACCTAGGCTTTGAGCAAAACCCTAGAGTCGCCTCTACGCTGCCACCACCAGACCAGCAACACAGAGCAATGATCGAGGTCTGGATCGATCTCGCTAATTAATCAACCTTGGGGCTTGATCCCCACTCAATGACCGTGGAAACTTAAGAGTGTGAAATTAATTACACGGGAATGATTCGTTGTTAGAATCGATGTTAGAATCGGCGCCCAATCCAACTCTGCCTCGTGTGGACCACGTGACCAGGACAAGTATACACATAAAATACATGGAAATAATAAAATGCAAAATATTAACAAATTTAATTTATTAAAAGAAAAACTAAAACAAAAATCTAAATATGTTCACTCCCTGTCACTTTAACACTCCCTACTTGACCTGAATGGCAATGAAGACTATTCTATAAATAACCATAGCAACTATACCTCTATGTTTTACCAGCTAAAGATGTTGGGCTGGTCTTGGGGAGAGGTAAGATGTTTGACCTCTCCCAGCTGCTCTGCAGATCACACTGATCTGTCCTCGTCTGGCCTAGCCCAGACTAGAACATTGTATCCTTCCGCCTAGTCACAGTTTCACCAAGTTACTAGCAAGGTTTAAGTTATAACAATTAACCTCTGTTTGTACTGAATTGATCCAGACTGGTTGAATTATTTTACTGAAATTAAATTACACAAACATCTAACGGCAGAGCTGTTCCCGATCCCCCAAAATGGTTAATTGAACTTTGAGAAATAGTAGACCTGTCAACCCTGATGACCTATGACCGCCGGTCACTCCGCCTTACAAGTTAGATCTGATTCGTGACGTCACTGATGGTGACTTAAACTCAATAATTAGAATACTCTTGATATTGTATCCAGTACTATTATACAATACAATTTTAATGCAAAATGAATAAAGGCTAATTTCTCTAAATTACTGAATACTATAGGATGATTCATTATACGCAGCTATGAACAAAGTGTCGGTTATTTCCACCGCGAATCCCCCTGGGGGTCAGGTTCCCAGGTCACAATGCGGGCTCAGCTTCCCATTCTCTTTTGTCGATAAACCACTCTGGATAATTCTTACAACAGCCTAGTTTGTTACAACCCCCCCGCACAAGCACTTAGTAAACCTTGTTAATTTGTTAAAATTCACGAGGTTTAGTATCCAAACCCACAATTCAACTCATGCCACAAACAAAAGCTAACCTAACTAATAAAATTTGACAAATAATAGTCCAACATCATAATAAATATGTTCATATTTCATAACTTTCTCAGCTGTCAACTGACAGCAATCCTCTAACATCAAGAAACATACATCCTATCCTTACTGACATAGCTAAATAACATGTCCCTACTCTACCATCAAAGACTAGCTATTAAACTCTCTTGGCTCTTCACTAGCCAAGTTCGTGTGTCCTCAAGAGCCGGCCACACCGTGCTCAAACATAAGCATTAAAGTTATAACTTCAGACTGAACTTTCAGTCATCCGGGAGCGTACTACGGAACTATCAGGTACACATCCGTGTACTAACCACTCCCCATCAATGTCAACCTTGACATGTTAAGGAACACACCTAATGTTTATTACATGTATCTAAAAATAAAATAAAATTCCTATGCTATATCACAGGTTTCGGCTGACTGTACAGCCAAGTGTTCTCACTCACTAGAAGTGTCAATGTTTATATTGGTCCGCCTCTCCTGTGTTCAAACATTCTGCAAAAATAGCACAACATAATTTTCCATAACCGTTTGTTCTGGGCTGAGACAATTACACAGGGGCTTCGATTTTGATTACTGACCAATTTATAGAGTTAAATTTTCATATATTATACCAGAATTATTTTAAATCTGTTTTTCAACATTTAAAAAATATTATAATTCTAACTCTGTTTTTCAACATTTAAACAAAAGTGTCCAGATGTTCTTTACACAGATGTTCAGAGCCAACTTTGTTGTTTGTATCAATTGTTCATATTGAGTAAACGAAAAAAAAATCGATGCTGCTGGATGCTGAATGTAGTCGCTGACGATGACGGTGTCGATCTTGCTTCTCCCCATGGGTAGACATCAATACCTGGTCCTCTTGTACTCCCATCCAGTACTCCTGAATGACGACAGAGTGTAGTAGAGCTGAGTGCCAAGTGACAGCTGTAGAATACTGTTACTTCGGCCATTAATCTTGCTCTCGACAGTCCACATGCCTTCATATCAATCACAGTTCACACGGCAGTCTTGATGTTAAACTTGACGTCGCAGATGACCACAGCAGAGCAGGACTGGATGTACCAGCGGTGTCTCTTAGCAGGAGTGGTGTCAGAAGGTCGTAGAGGCGGGTTGCTTGTTTGCAGAACAGGTGAATCTCGTCTTCCATCATTGCTCACGTCATCTCAGGCGTTTCTTGATGTCACCAGGTTACTAGGCCGTAAACACCAACTGTGTATACCCTCGTACCACCGACTTTAGGCCAAAGGAGACAATTTTGCGACCTTCTATTGGCGAGTCCCGGTACTCTGTAGGGAAACCGTGCCTTCCACCTGTGACCGCCTTATTTCCGCTTTCTTGTTACTTCAGATGACGTAATCATTAATCTTCCGGCGAAATTCTTGAGTACTGCTACGTGCTTTCCATTTCTTGACCTCTCCTCCAACACTGCTGGAATGGCTGCAGTCTTGATGACGCAGCAGGTGGGTAGTGGTGATCTCGAGACAGCTACCCCGGCGTTGTATGGCACCTCCGGTGACTGCTATAATGTGGACAGCTCGCTGGCCCTGACAACCTCGTTAATGACGTGAGGCGTCGGCCGGGTGACTCTTGGACAGTCACTCATCCCCAAAGTAACTGATGTATGGGTTACTGGGTCTGGTGGGGGGAGGGCTTTGTGTAACGTGCCTCCCCCTCGGTCTTTACAGACAAGGGTTCACGTGTGGCTGGAACAACTGGGTCGGTGTACCAATCAGACCTGGGAACAGACAGACACAACACAGCGGAAGCATAGATATACTCTGGGTTAGGTGGAGGTGGAACCCCAGAGCACGGTAAAAGTTGCTACCTGAGTTAAGTATAGACATAGTACACCTCATTGCCTTTACAGGAAAATCTAATGAACACTAAATTATACTAACTAGGGAAGTTACTTTACTGTATAGCGCGAGATCTCGTCACCATAGGGTGGCGAGACTGCACCTGACTACTGATGAGCGATGACAGAGGGTCATCCTCATCTTCTGACTCGTCGGTGAAGCCATGAGTCAGCACTGCTGAGTCAGGAACTAGACCCGCTGAAGGCAGTTCTAATTCCTGTCTAGCATGATAATGTTTCAATTTATTTACATGAATTGTCCTTTCCACCTGGACCTCGAACACTCCTTTTATAACAAGATTAACTGGCCCCGCCCTTTTAATTACTCTATATGGTCCTCGCCACCTCGGAGCTAGTTTCCTGCTCTGATTGGCGGGCGCAGCCTCATTCACTCTCAATACGAGGCTTCCTTCCGTCAACTCAAGAGGGCGCACTTTCTTGTCATAAAAATGAGCATACCGAGTCCGTGCCTTCTTGGACGCTTCGGCTGCAATATTCCATGCATTTCTCATTTTTCCAAGGACCTCTGAAGGATAGTCCTCCCCGTATGCAACATTATGTCTGTTAAGCAGACCTGAGGGGAAATTGCATGAATTACCAGTAAACAAATGAAGTGGTTGGGTGTTAATTGATTGGTGGATGGCAGTATTCAAGGCGAACTGAACATAGGGTAGGTGTTCATCCCAGGTGTTTGCATCATGTTCAGCAAGGATTGCAAGCATATCCTTGACTGAACGATTAGTCCGTTCCGTCATTCCGTTTGCTTGTGGGTGGTAGGCTGTTGTAAAAGCCGAAGTTGTCTCTAAAATCTTACAAACTTCTCTAAATATATTCCCATTGAATTCTTGACCCCGGTCAGAGACTAAAACTTTAGGAGGTCCGAATACAGTAACGAACCTACGCAAGAACGCATCTGCAACCGTACGAGAATCCTTCTGAGGTAATGCAACTAGTGTAGTGTATCTAGACAGATGGTCAACTAGCACCAACACATATCTGTTACCTGAATGACTGTGGTGTAAATCAATCAGATCGGCCCCCACAAGATCTAACGGTTCACGAATTTCAGGAAATTCCTGAAGTGGGGCTTGTACCTTAAGGGTACCTTTCCTCCTCTGGCAACGAGGGCACGACTTCACGAAATTGATTACCTCAGAAAGTAATCCTGGAAAATAAAATAGAGACTTTGCTTTTAAGTGCGTTTTAAAGATCCCCGGATGCCCTGCAATTTTTGAAGCATGTGCAAGCTTTAACGCTGATCGCAACGCGCCCGGAATAACTAGCTGAAATACTGCCCTATCATTCTGGCTATTAACATAATACAGGACGCCCTGTTTCATTTCAAAATCATGAATAGGTAAATTCTTTTTCTTTTTCGGGTATTTTCCTCCCTCTAAATACTCAATAATCTCTTTCCATCTAGGCTCGCTCAACTGGTATTTTCTCATTTTATCTGATGGAATGGTTTCAATGTTTTCATTAATTTGAACTGCCGCTATATTTCTACTTAGCGTATCTGGCACAACATGGGCTGGACCAGGCTTGTACAAGATCTGGAATGAGTGGGCCGAAAGTTCGTGAGACCTGCGTGACATTCGTGGGCATTTCGTTCGCTTTTTAAATATGTGTGTTAACGCTCGATGGTTTGTGTAGATTACAAAATGCCGCTGAAATAGGTAAGGCTCGAAATACCTAACTGATTCTACTACTGCCAGTGCCTCCCGATCCGTAGCTGAATAACGAACTTCAGGTCCTTTGACCTTCCTACTGAAATAGGCTACTGGATGGGGTAAATTATCCGCATCTCGCTGAATTAAGCACCCGCCAATAGCAATACCGCTGGCGTCAGTGTGCACTTCCCACTCTTTTTCAAAATCAGGCATAGCCAATACCGGTGTCGTGATTAGTTGGTCTTTCAGTTTGCGATAGGCCTCGTCATGTTCTGATTTCCACACAAACTTCGCATTTTTCTTTGTCAGATCAGTCAGGGGTGCTGAAATGCCAGCGAAACCTTCAATATGACGACGAAAATATCCGGCCGCCCCCAAAAACCTACGCACGTCCTTTGCTGTCCTTGGAGTAGGCATGTCAGCAATGGCGCGGCAAGAATCTGGGTCAGGTCGGATACCGTCTGGGCACACCTGGAACCCCAGAAATTTGAATTTCTGAGCCGCCAGGGTGCACTTCTGAACATTCAGCCTGAAACCTGCCTGATCTAACAACTTCAAAGTCTCAGTCAAGTCCTGTAGGTGTTCCTCAAACGTCCTGGAATATATCACAACATCATCCAGGTACACTAAAGAATGCCTACCCAGTACCGGACTAAGGATAAAGTTGATGGCCCTCTGAAATGACGAAGGCGCTGTCTTCAAACCAAACGGCATCCTACGGAATTGATAAGTGTGCCTACCATCCGAGAATGCTGTTTTTTCCCTATCCTGTTCTGCCACCGGGATCGCCCAATACGCCGATTTTGCGTCAAGAGTTGAGAAATACTTAGCAGCACCAAATTGATCTATTATCTCCTGTATTCGGGGCAACGGATACACATCACCCTTAGTTAATTCGTTCACCTTCCGGTAGTCAACACAGAAACGATAACTACCGTCCGGTTTCCGAACTAGCACAACAGGAGAGAGCCATGGTGACGTACTAGGCTCTATCACGCCCTGTCTCAACATTTTCTGGCACTCCTCCCTGATAATGTTCTTTGCCTGTTGTGGCAACCTCCACTGTCTTGTGTACACAGGCAAATGGTCACCAGTTGGAATGGTGTGCTCGATCTTATCAAGGAGACCAATCTGGTCATCCTCTGTCGCAAACAATTTCGGGAATTTTCGTAAAACTCCTCTCAGTGCCTTCCTATCCGCCTGTGCAACATGTTGCAAATCAAGTGCTGAAATTAATTTTTCCACTTCCTCTACATTCTGTGCAACATTTCTCGTTTCGTATTGTACTTTGGATGGTGTTTTAGTGTTCAACATATTCAGTGCACTAAATTGTGCAGTGACGGCTGGCGTCTCAGCTGACTCATGGTGAAAGATTTCTGTGTCCTCCACCATGGTTCCCTGAGATACCCTATCACCTGCCCTGAAGCGAAAAGTCTTATGTGAAAGATTAACAACTGGAATGAGTGCACCTTTATCGAGCACTACAACTAAGTGATGAGGAATTAATAAACTATCACATCTCCCAGCCACCTGAAGGGTGGTACCTGGTTGTATGTGACGTCCCACGGCTACTTTAATAAATTTAACAGAATGTGGTGGGCAACTCTGTTTGGTCAATGCATGCAATGCGCATGACCTCTTAACTGTGTCTGGAAGAGACTTAAAAATCAATTTTGGATAGTGCGCATTATATTTCAGCTTCCTCTTAATTGAAGCTAGAACTGGGGGATGGTCGATCATCTCCACTGGGTAGGAAGTCTGTCCCAACTGCAACCTGCAGTTCCTAGCCCCTTTTTGAGCAGACAAGGAATAATCAAATCGCGACAGAAAATCAGTTCCCATTAAGATGTGACCAGGAAAATCAAGGTTCTCTACGATCGTACATGTGTGAGGCTGCAATTCCCCATCAATCTCAAAATTAACAGTACCTTGACCTACGATCTCAATCTTTTCCCCATTGACTGCTGTTAATGTCTTTGCGCAACGTTGAAGACGTGCATACTTAAAATTGCTGAAGGCTGACTTTTTAATTACCGTTGCCTGGCTTCCTGTATCAACAAAAGCTGTCAATCTCACACCTTCCACTTTCACCTCAAAAGTAGGCCTACCATCACTAGGAGCCTGCTTTCATGCTTTCGTAGGAGTGACTTCGCAATCCCTCTGTATATGCCCGCGCTTCCAGCAGGAGTAACACCTCCGCGGATCTCTGTTGTTACCCCGCGCAGGGTGGCTCGAACTTGCAGCTGAGGGCTGCTTCCCGCCTGATGAACCCGCGCCACAGTTCCTCGGCTTGGCTCCCTCGCCTTTACTTAACGCCTCTACGTATGGCGACAACTGAGTGCCCGGCGTCTCCGTGCGCATCTGCCTGTCTAAGGCTGTGGCGGCCTGGGGTTGGGGTGTGGATGGAGGTTGGGGTTGAGGTATGGTGTGGGTGGCCTGGGGTTGGGGTGTGGATGGAGGTTGGGGTTGAGGTATGGTGTGGGTGACCTCAGGCTGGGGTGTGGATTGAGGTTGGGGTGGGTATGGGGTGGCCTGGGGCTGGAATGGGTATGGGTATGGGTATGGGTATGGGGTGGCCTGGGGTTGGAATGGGTATGGGTATGGGGTGGCCTGGGGTTGGAATGGGTATGGATATGGGGTGGCCTGGGGTTGGAATGGGTATGGAGTGGCCTGGGGTTGGGGGAAGGGTTGGTATGGGAACTGAGGATGGGGTTGGTATGGGAATTGAGGATGGGGTTGGTATGGGAATTGAGGATGGGGTTGAGGTTGTTGTAGTGACGGATGAGGTGTACCTAGGTGGTCCCCAGTGGTGTCGGAAGAGGTGCTGTCCTCTACACTTCCACTTCCACTCCCACTGGTCCCCACTGACTGGTCATTATCTGGGTTAAACATTTTCTGTGATTCCTGGTGTGCCACGTCTCTTCTAAACTACCCTTTAATACACCCTCGACCCGGACTCACTACAACCGTGATCTTATACAATTAAAAAAAATCACAACTCTATTCTAAGAGAAAACTACTAAATTCCCAAAATAGGAAATACACCGATTTATCGAGAGAATCGCTGAAGTGAATCCAATGAATGAGTGTCTGCCCCGCACTCGTGTCTGACCGTGAAATATCCCGCAGTTCTATTGCTGAAACCTAAGTCCTTTACGTAAAAAATAATCAATCTAATTTATATAAAACAATTTAAATGATAACGCAACTAACGCGCAGCACTCGTGATGGATTAATAAAGAATATTTACTGTACTTGAATACTAAGCGCGCTTGAAGTGAGCAGCGTGGCCACTGATGACTGATGGAGCGGGACCAGCTGTGCTGAAAAAACTAAGTCCCGCGCTTTTTCGCTTAAACGCTGAAAAATCAAAATTTTTGTTCTGAAGGAAAATAACTAGTTTTACGTTAATAAACCGCTCTAGCGATTGATAAAGACACCCAGGACATATATTTGCTTACTAAAGATTGAATTTTATAAAAAAAAAACTGCGTTTTTACTCAATTGCTGGACTCTGCCAATTTTCTTGACTCCGAGGGAAAAAAATTTCTATCACCCCAAACATCACAAAACTCCTTTAATTCAGAAAAATTTGGGTTTCTCGTTCCCAGATATAAATACGTTATTATTTACTACTGACGTTGTATGCAGAACAATACTGACACTTCGGGCGGTTTCAACACTCACTAATTCGAATTTTCGTCAAAATCCGAGATTTTCACCTCAAATGGACTTTGACAAAATTTCAACACGATTTTCTCGAAAAATACCTAAATTCGGCAAAAATGTAATTATCACTGTTTAATGCTTTACGAACAGAATTACGTCCCTTGCGCGCACTAGAGAGTAATACTGACCCTAGAATATACACAAAACATGAAAATTCGAATTTTCGCCAAAAAGTCAGATTCTAGCCCAAGCTGGACTTAGAAAATTTTCCACCTACGTTTCTACTGAAAACAGAATTCTAAGTCTACAAACACAATTCTACCATCTTACTGGTAAAAACTAGAAAATATCATCCGCATCGACTGGAGAATCCTAATGACGCCCAGAACATACACGTGACCCACGAATACAAATTAATTACAGTTAACGACTTTCCGACTGACTTAGCCGAAAACTTATCCCAAAATACCTAGAAATATTCCACGGACTCTATTAAGCATTTACACGCAACTTACTATCCCTTAAACTCCTTCACTTATCTATCGTGACCAACATATAGCCCTAAGTCCAGAGGGTTAACTACGCTCCAGAACCAACACCTCTGACTTAGACTAATACAACAGGGAATAGCAAAACTTAATGTACGCACTTAGCCTAATATGCAAGAAAATGCTAAACACTTTGATAAAAAAAAAAAAAAATTTTAACCGGGGATTGAATGTAAGGGAAAAAAAAATTAATCTCTAGAACAACGAAAATAAACGGAAATTACTTTATAAATTGAAGCATACTTAATTCAAAAATGCACTCGACTTAATCTTATAATTGTTCCTACCGGCTCGCCGTACCACTCCTAGCCTAGGGGCCTCGACCATCTAGGTTCCAACAGAGCGACACGCAGCTTTCAGCAACAATTATGACTAGGGACGACTCAACCTCCACTAAGTGTGCGATCACTTAGTTGTTGAATCGCTGCTAGGTAGGTTACTAGTCCGTCCCTCGGAGGCCGCAACGCCCTTCACGGATTTCCGTTTTTCCTAGCGTTTTGGGTCATCTAATAACGCCCTCGGACTATCTACTGGCGTCCCACAGATATATCTGCCCCCGACAGCCCTCAAGGAACTGCTGTTGAGAGTATGGCGGCTCCCAACACCTCTGAATTAATTGCAATGGGTCGAGTATGGTACCCAGTCCAATCAACTCGGAGCGGTCTCCTTTTCAATAAATCTATTTTAACAGCCTAATCTTACTAACTAAACCTTAATCATATCAGCCCGCATGACCCAAGATTCGCCAATCCCCACTCAAACGCACTGTTGTGGGGCGCACTGCTAATCCTGGCCCGCGGCTGTCTCCTTAGCATCCGCGCACGTGTTCGAACGGCTAGACGCGTGAGCCTTTCAACAATTTCAAACAAAATTGTTGAAACCACCGCTGTGCACCATTGTAACACGGGTTGGGTTCCTCTCTCTCTTATCTTCCTTCTTTGCCCTCTACCCGTATTCTTACTTTTTATTCTCTACCAAGGGACTCCAAAACTTTTACCAAAGCCAACTCCACGCCACGTGGTCCTAAGACGATTGACCGACTTAGGATTCTACACCCAGTATGACGTGACCTAGGCTTTGAGCAAAACCCTAGAGTCGCCTCTACGCTGCCACCACCAGACCAGCAACACAGAGCAATGATCGAGGTCTGGATCGATCACGCTAATTAGTCAACCTTGGGGCTTGATCCCCACTCAATGACCGTGGAAACTTAAGAGTGTGAAATTAATTACACGGGAATGATTCGATGTTAGAATCGGCGCCCAATCCAACTCTGCCTCGTGTGGACCACGTGACCAGGACAAGTATACACATAAAATACATGGAAATAATAAAATGCAAAATATTAACAAATTTAATTTATTAAAAGAAAAACTAAAACAAAAATCTAAATATGTTCACTCCCTGTCACTTTAACACTCCCTACTTGACCTGAATGGCAATGAAGACTATTCTATAAATAACCATAGCAACTATACCTCTATGTTTTACCAGCTAAAGATGTTGGGCTGGTCTTGGGGAGAGGTAAGATGTTTGACCTCTCCCAGCTGCTCTGCAGATCACACTGATCTGTCCTTGTCTGGCCTAGCCCAGACTAGAACATTGTATCCTTCCGCCTAGTCACAGTTTCACCAAGTTACTAGCAAGGTTTAAGTTATAACAATTAACCTCTGTTTGTACTGAATTGATCCAGACTGGTTGAATTATTTTACTGAAATTAAATTACACAAACATCTAACGGCAGAGCTGTTCCCGATCCCCCAAAATGGTTAATTGAACTTTGAGAAATAGTAGACCTGTCAACCCTGATGACCTATGACCGCCGGTCACTCCGCCTTACAAGTTAGATCTGATTCGTGACGTCACTGATGGTGACTTAAACTCAATAATTAGAATACTCTTGATATTGTATCCAGTACTATTATACAATACAATTTTAATGCAAAATGAATAAAGGCTAATTTCTCTAAATTACTGAATACTATAGGATGATTCATTATACGCAGCTATGAACAAAGCGTCGGTTATTTCCACCGCGAATTCCCCTGGGGGTCAGGTTCCCAGGTCACCATGCGGGCTCAGCTTCCCATTCTCTTTTGTCGATAAACTACTCTGGATAATTCTTACAACAGCCTAGTTTGTTACACTGGTTCTTGGAGAGGGGCTCAACATCACACGTTTAGGGGATGCGGCTCAACACTTAGCCTCGTTGTCACGTGCACACACCCACTCGAGCCGCTGTGACTCCCCACTCTCTCCTTATGTGATATGATTTCCTTAATCCCCTTTAACTTACTAGTTTTCGTCCTACCCTGTCCACAGCAGTGGTTCTTGGTTCTTTCTCTCTCTCTCTCTCTTTTCCTTTACTATTTCCTGGGAAGCCTCACTAGGACAAGGTCAAATACCAGCAAATTTGAATACATTTACTGGACAGAGCACATACACAATACATATACACATATAATAATAATGAATCCTATACTCTATACTATTACATTCAGGTTGCTCTCCAACACCATCAGAACTCTATTATCAGTTTACCAAGTGGTATCTCGTATCTTCTGATTCACCACCTGGTACTATCAACCTCCTCAAGTAGATCAAGTCTACATACACTGTTGCACTATCAACAAGATAAATATATATATATATAAATATATATATATATATATATATATATATATATATATATATATATATATATATATATATAAATATATATATATATATTATTAAATATGACCGAAAAAGTAAGATTACTAATTCTAACACGAATTTTCTCAATCTTTCGTACATTTCTTTTCACTGTTGGAGGTAAATAAAAAATCAATTCTCCAAAATTCATTTTTATTTCTAGTCTGACGCAACACGAGCGCGTTTCGTAAAACTTATTACATTTTCAAAGACTTTAGTTCACAAATACACAACTGAATAGAACTTACGCATCTCCGATTTTATATCTACATTTGAGTGAGGTGGAAGGGGTGATGTGGCATTAACACAAGACAGAACAAGATGTGGTATTCATAGGGTATTAATTTCATCAACACAAGACAGAACAAGAGGTGGTATTAATAGGGTATTAATTTCATCAACACAAGACAGAACACGAAACAATGGATATTGAATAGAAGTGTTTGTAGAAAGCCTATTGGTCCATATTTCTTGATGCTTCTATATTGGAACGGAGTCTTGAGGTGGGTAGAATATAGTTGTGCAATAATTGGCTGTTGATTGCTGGTGTTGACTTCTTGATGTGTAGTGCCTCGCAAACGTCAAGCCGCCTGCTATTGCTGTATCTATCGATGATTTCTGTGTTGTTTACTAGGATTTCTCTGGCGATGGTTTGGTTGTGGGAAGAGATTATATGTTCCTTAATGGAGCCCTGTTGCTTATGCATCGTTAAACGCCTAGAAAGAGATGTTGTTGTCTTGCCTATATACTGGGTTTTTTGGAGCTTACAATCCCCAAGAGGGCATTTGAAGGCATAGACGACGTTAGTCTCTTTTAAAGCGTTCTGTTTTGTGTCTGGAGAGTTTCTCATGAGTAGGCTGGCCGTTTTTCTGGTTTTATAATAAATCGTCAGTTGGATCCTCTGATTTTTGTCTGTAGGGATAACGTTTCTATTAACAATATCTTTCAGGACCCTTTCCTCCGTTTTATGAGCTGTGGAAAAGAAGTTCCTGTAAAATAGTCTAATAGGGGGTATAGGTGTTGTGTTAGTTGTCTCTTCAGAGGTTGCATGGCTTTTCACTTTCCTTCTTATGATGTCTTCGACGAAACCATTGGAGAAGCCGTTATTGACTAGGACCTGCCTTACCCTACAGAGTTCTTCGTCGACTTGCTTCCATTCTGAGCTGTGGCTGAGAGCACGGTCGACATATGCGTTAACAACACTCCTCTTGTACCTGTCTGGGCAGTCGCTGTTGGTATTTAGGCACATTCCTATGTTCGTTTCCTTAGTGTAGACTGCAGTGTGGAAACCTCCGCCCTTTTCCATGACTGTTACATCTAGAAAGGGCAGCTTCCCATCCTTTTCCATCTCGTAAGTGAAACGCAGCACGGAACTCTCACTGCGTCTTGCACGCTAATGACAACCAAACACTATCAACTCCCTACAAGTAATCCACCAGAACTTCCCTTCCACCTCTGGAAGCTCACTACCCTGATATCTTCAGGTTCTACCGGGCTTCACTACCCGGATCCTCTGCAGCTCCTCCAGGCTGCTATCATGAAGTTTCTTTGAGCAACTACGGTGCTTCACCCTTCTGTTAGGGTCCTCCACAGCTCTCTTGGCTGCTACACCATGAAGTTTCCTCGAGCAACTATGGTGCTTCACCACCTCTACAGAAGCACGTGACACTCCTCTTCACTGCTCCTCACAGCTCGAGGTTCTCGCCTCCCTACCTTGGAGTCTCATCAACTACTTCATCTGTGCTGGTTTCGAAGTTCTCAGCAACTTCTTCCTCAAAGACAAACCTGCAACCCATCGACACTCCAATAAAAATGTTTCCCCTTTAACACATAAACAAAAATAATCACACAATATGTTTGCCTCTAACCTCTGTCTGTCCTCTACATACTGTGAGAGTGGACTCCCCCATTGGGCGGGTCCATGCTCCACTTCGCCTGGCGGGGGTGAGTCACACTGGGAGGGTCCTCCGCCGTCAGGAGCCGGGCTCCCTCAGTTGCCTGCCAGCGCTCAGAGGAGACGGATGTCGCTCCTTGTTCCTCCCTCTCCACTCTCTTATTTCAGGCTTTATGCCTCATCAAAACATGTCTAACTTATCAATAAACATTGCTACTGTCGCTGGGCACACGACCAACTACAAGCAATCACTATGAACTGACATATATCGTGCTTACCACAGATTGTCTAGTCGAGGGCGCTATCCCTCTGACGGCGTCCGGTCACGGCACTCCACACAGCCCACGAAAATGTCTCTGGGCGGTTTAATACTCTCCTCGTCGACCAGGGCTTGAGACCACAACGTTCCCAGCTCGATTCTACAGCTGGCACGTCTGCATACTTCTCTTCTCTTGGAGATATATCACTAGGGGTTCCTTTCTGACGGGAGCTCAACGGAGCGCGACTTTCCCCCTGCGATGCCTGGCCTCAAGTGAGGTCAAAGCCCTCCAGAAACGAGCCTCACGCCTCCAGCAAAATATCCACATCTCCTAGCCAGTCATTTATCTATTTCCTTATTTACTGCCCATAATCTTAAATTGTTCATCATATCCAACCAGCTATTTTACATCTGAGTTATCGCCTCTATATATCCTAGACCTTCTGATTAGGTCAGGCTTGCTAAATAACTCTCAAGTGGGAGACTCGTTTCTCCTGTAGGCTGAGATCATAACACAGCCCTCTCAAATATAGTGTTAACTGCCATGTTGTTGTTTTCGTACTCTTGACTGGGTCTTCTGTCATTTGGTGGAGGGTTTATAATACTGCTACTACTATTCTTGGTCCTTCCATTGTGATGGTGCCTGCTATGCAGTCTCTGAACCCCTCACAGCTCGGGATAGCCATCTCCTTAAAATTCCATTCCTTTCTTATGAGCAGGGCCACTCCGCCTCCTCCCCTACCTTCCCTCTCTTTCCTTATTACTGTGTACTCCTGGGGAAACACGGCATTTGTTATGATTCCAGAGAGTTTTGTTTCAGTGAGTCCGATTACATCTGGGTTCACTTCTTGTGCTCTTTCCCTTAGTTCACTTACCTTGCTTGTGATCCCATCTAGGTTCGATTACATCACCTTGAAACTGACTCTCATCTGCTTCTCCTCTGGGGGGACCTTTGGGATCTGGGGTGAGTGGGAGCTGGGGGGATCTAGCACGGGGAGACTGGTGGAGGAGGGAGGGCTTGGGGGGGGGGAGAAGGGGAGGATATGGGGGGTGAGAGGGGGAGGGTAGGGGGGGAGAGTGAGAGGGGGAGGGTTGGGGGAGTGAGAGGGGGGAGGGGTTGGGGGGGTGGGAGAGGGAGGGTTGAGGGAGGAGAGGCTTTGGGGGATAGGGGAGTTGGGGGGGGAGGGCTTGGGGGGCGTGGGGGAAAAAGGAGGGCCTGAGGTGGGTGAGGAAGAGGGGCGGGTTTAGGGGAGTGGTGGAGAGGGAAGACTTAGGTGGGGTGGGGGAGAATGGAGGGCTTGGGGGTGGGAGAGACGGGAAGGATGTGGGAGAAGGGAGGGCTTGGGGGATGGGGGAGAAAGGAGGTCCTGGGGAGAGGGGTGAGTGGGAGGAGGGGGGTGATTGGGAGGAGGGGGGGTGGGTGGGAGGAGGGTGACCTAGGTGGGTACTTAGTGGGGGGCTGACAGGGGATGGGGCAGGTTGAATGTCTGTTGGGTAGAATGTGGGGGTGGTGCCCCACTCCCTGTGGCTGTTGCACTGTTTGAGGAGGGTTCCCCACTTTCCTTTGGGATTGTAGGGTTCGGGGTTGTGAGTCTTTTATCTCTCCCTGCGCTCCTTCCTCGTGTCTGCTGCCTGTATTCTTTCTTCCCTTGTCATATCCCTCTGCAGGAATACTTTTTTGAACTTTGGAACATTTGCTAGACCGATCTTCCTTGCTAACAGTTCCTCCTTCGTGATTTCGCTGATGAATGCCACCGTTATCATTCGGTCTCTGTCCTTGTTGTACTTTCCAAGCCTGAAAACCTTTTCAACATTTTGTTCAGTTCCCCTCCATCCTTACCTCTTTAAGGATCTCGGTAACTGCGTTTTTGTCCTTGTCTCTCCACTCCTTTGGGCTTGTCCCTGTTTGCTCTTTAATGCCTGCTACTACTACTGCTCTTTTTCTCTCTATCAGCCGGCTAGTACATCTAGCTGCTTCCTGAGAGGAAGCCACTTCCATGCCAACTTCCTTAACTGCAGACCTAGCTTCAGGGCTCTTTTTAAGCATTTCAGCAAATGAGAGCTGGGTTGTGGTGCTTCCCTCCACAGTAGCGTGTGCAGTGTGGAGCGTGTGGAGGGATGCTGTTGGAAATTTCCAACACTAATAAACTACTATTGTATTATAATAAATCATTATTATTATATACTAACTACAGTAATTACTAAATTTACTAACGGTAGTGTCAACATAAACTAACCATCTGCGTAATAATGCTAGAATTCTCACGAAATAGAGCAGCAACGTTGCGTCAGATAATGTCTAGTTAGACACATTTATTACCAATGGTTTAGAGAATTGAATGTGGTTCTCTAAAATCATCAGTATTCCTTGTAATAATTACTTACGGATAATATAACTCCCAATAACCTCAAATCGAGAATTATTAACTAAATTGTTCTGTAGTAACATTTCCTTCTGTCACGCACGAATGTCATGGAGAGAGATAAAATCTTCTCCATTTCTCATTTAACACCATAAAACGAGAATATGATAATATTTAAATCCCTATAATTGCAACCCAGTCCTCATTAACGTATTTCATCCATAATCGCGCGGAAAAGAATTATTCGTGGACTAATAATTTCTGTGGTGAATGCGAGAGCCGGGTTGAGGGAGGCGGTGACGCCATTGTAGGAGAGCTTGTGGAAAGGACAGCTGGTGCGAGAGGAGGGTCCTGGCGTGAAGAGTGGCGAGACACGTGGTGATTGGGAGCTATTGGCAAGAATTACGCTGAAACCCAACTAATAGTTTATAATTATTCTTCCACAAGCTCTATAGTGCCCAGCCAGCCAATAAGGCGTCTACAATTAAAGCCAAAACCCACAAATTCACGTACACAGCAGTGAACGTCTGGGACTGGCAGACGCGATAATATTGATTATCTATATTGACTGCCTACCTATATTGACTATTGATTGAATATTGACTGCCTACCGGCAGACTGAAGTCTGCCGGTAGGCAGACTTCAGTATTCAATACGCTCATGTTAAGTATAGGTTTCTTTCTTGATGCATCATCTAAGATTGTATATTTGTGAGTAGTTTGTCGTTATAGTGAGAAGACCCAATATCCAACGTTAGTACCAAATCAGCATTTCTTCCGTTTCCTGAATATTGAGCTTAAACGTAGCCTATTTAAATGCTACTGAATCTTCTTTAATTTTCAGCGTGTATGTGAGGAGTCATCGAGTCGTTACTCCTCATTCGCGTTATTCACCTCTAGTTCCTTCCATGTGGAGATCCTGTGAACGTGAGGACGAATGACGAAACGATGTTATAGAAATCATCTTAAAGCTAAGACCTTTTTTCGTACAAATTTAATTCACCTGATTTGATTTTTATATAATTTTATATGATCATTATATTGAATAGATTATTACCAGAAATGATGATTGGTAATTAATGTGTTTACTTTGACTGTTGCTCAGTAATTTAATAATCATTAATATTCACAATTTGAGTTCACATATTTGAATCTATAGTAGTTTAGATTTATAATATCATTTACTCAGCAATGAACTGGTGGCGAACCACACTAGTTCCTAGACGTATATGAAGTTCTAGCAATACCCCTCCAATGTAGGTGTTTGAGGCTCTGACTTTAATTAATTAATCATACAGTCCAATCATTATTTCAAGTGATTATCCTTTTAACAATTATCCATAGACACTGGTTCTCTAGTGTTATTCTAATGATCACTTTTGTTAGTTTTCCCTCTTTTCTCAAAAGTGGGTGGTCCTTCGTTTATTAAATCAAATATGTAAATAATTGAATAATTGAGTCAAGCCCCAGATATCCCACATTATGATCCTTATCGAACCGGATGTATACTAATTAGTAATAACTAATCACCGTGTGAAGTAGTTTAAACTAACCACATTTATTAATTGTGTCTACCGGCAGTGTACCACATAGGTTAGCCTAATTCACACCAATTTATTTGCTGCTTATACCTCATGTATAAGGTAGCACTCGTGGGACACAGTCAATTACCCACAACACTCAGACCTATACCTCATACTGAGGTAAGAATCTTCAGGTCACCAGGAGCAACAGCTCATAACTTCTATAATAATTCCACATTAACACCTGCGTTAGAGTGGCCTCTCCATCTAACTATTATTTATTTAGGTGGTAATGACATCCATCCTACTCGACACCCAGCTGAGATAATTAATCACCTTAAAACAATAATCTCCTCATTTAAACTTGTTAGCAGTTCAGTAGTGTTCACATTGGTGGAACCTCGCCAACTGAGCAATAATAATCGTTGGGGAGTAAGTCCAGAATATTACCAAAGAGCTGCCAAATGTATAAACTTTAGGCTGAGGAAGCGAGTACGATTGGATGCCACTTATATTCAATTTTCAGCCAGACCATACAGGCAAAACCTGGCAAGAGATGGTGTACACCTGTTAGGTGAGTCTAGGTCACATGTAGTTGACAAATTGATCAACACAATCAATCACCACAAAAGGCTGTGGCTAGCAAGCCAAAATTAATTGTACATAATTGTATTTTCACCTGTGTGTGCAAGTGCACACTTATATAAACTATAAAATCTAAAAAACCCAAAAATACAGCACAACGATATATTCACATTACTGCACCACAATTTAATCTTTACCAACCTTTATTAAGTAGGAATTTAGGCTGTGATTGTGCTGAATTTGGCACAAACGCAGACTAAATAAATTTGTAGTTTCTTAAGTAGAAATTCTTACAACTAAGCTTGAGCTAGTTAGTAGTACATACATAATTCATTCTTGTGCTGACCCTATCAAGGGTGGGATTTAACCTTAGGGTAACTCTGATTAGAGTATATCCATATTAATTATTCGTGTACTCATTATTTGTGTGTATACATTTTGAGTGCTGCTGAATGACCACCATTACATCTAATGGTGATAAAGATGAGCTAGCCGGACGACAGTTAATGGTGAAGTTCAAGCACTGCTCAAAATCATTAGCTACTTATTGTTAGGTACGTATATTCAACCTCGAGTGAGGTAGAGTGTAATTTAGCCAGATTAATTTAGGCTATATTCAATATTACTTGTCAACTAATGAGCAAGTACCCAAGCTTCATTAGTAATACTTATTCAAGTCCCATGAAATTTGGACTTAAAGCCACCATGGCTACTCCTGAACAATTAAGGAGAACCTATATTGGTCTCAAAGGTCATTTAACTAGACTAATTAACAAGTCTGATACCTTGTCTAAAGCAACTCCCATTGATTACTTTCGACTAGAAACATCAGTGAGAGTAGCTGATCTAAAATTTGATCAAGTCAGATATACAAGCCAGTCTTATCTCGACCTACTGAACACCATTGAAACTGATCCTGATGAAATGGATCGAATTATAGCAGATATTTCCCAGTATGAAGATGAGACTCAAGATAAACTTGACATACTATCCAATATAGTAACACAATCTAAATCTAATGCAAATAATACTATGTCTCAATCCAGTTATCAATTGCCTGAGGTTCGTCTACCTACTTTAGACTTACCTACATTTGCAGGGCTGGATGAAGAAAATTGGGACAATCGACTTGAAAATGGTCCAGGACGGACCGAAACGTCGTCGTCTCTTCAATTTCTAGTGTGTGGTCTGGTCATCATACTTCAGCCACGTTATTGTGACTCATCGCCTGCAAATTGGGACACCTTTTGGACTTCATTTGAAGTTCATATACATAAGAAATCTTCTCTTGACAAGATTTCTAAATTCTCATACCTGATTAGTCTTCTCAAAGGGGAAGCTAAAAAGGTCATAAATAACCTAGCTCTCACTGAGAGTATTTATGAGGAAGCTATAAAACTGCTAAAGTTGAACTATTGCAACAAGGAGTTGAGTATAGCTAACCTTTATTACCAGTTGCTAGATCTGAATGCACCAAGTAACAGACCAGACTCACTTCAAAGCTTCAGGCTAGAAGTAGAGTCTCTAGTGAAGGCCTTAGGTACTAAAGTTGATGTACCAGCCTCAGAATGGTCAATCAAGTTACTTTTGCAGAGGAAATTACCTCGAAATATCTTAGCAGAATTCTGCTCACACTATAAAACCGAGTTTCTCACTCTCGAGCAAATATTCGAGGGACTGAGAATAACGGTTAACAGGTTGAAGACTCATGATAAGATTAAACCTGAGTCTAAACCATCTAATATTAACACCTCAGTCAAACCCAAATCAGCTTTGAAAAGGTCTAAAAATTCAAACCAAAGACTTCTCCATCCACTGGAAAAAGGAGTGGTAGTGTAGGTATTTATTCTGTGTCTCCCTCTGATGTAACAAATGATTTGTCTACTAAAGGGACAAACTCAGCCAGAGAGAGAAAGTGTCTGTTCTGTGCTCAAGAACACGTCACCTACAAATGCACTGTTTATCCTAACTTTAATACCAGGATTAAACGGTTACAAGAATTACACAGGTGTACCAAGTGCATGGGCTCTCATGATCCCAGTAAATGTGTAGTGCAGCTACGGTTATGCAGTAGATGCAACAAAGGTATACATCATTATGCATTATGTAGAAAACCTTCTACCCAATCCATGACAACTGGGGAGAATTCTATGATTTCAACCACAGTACAATATTGCAAGGTACATCAAGAAATAAATGTACTTGCTTCTGAGTCAGGCAATAATACCACTCTCCCTACAGCTCAACTCAAACTAATTGACAGGAAATCTAGAGTTAACACTAGAGGTCTCTTTGATCAAGGATCACAGAAAACCTTCATCACACAACAATTAGTCAAGCAGTTAAAATTAAAACCTGCCAAAAGTGTGAGACAATATTTCTGGTTTCTTGACTAATAGTGGACCTCGTGAATACCAAGTAGTAAAGGTATTGGTGAGACTTGGATCTTCCACTAGTCCAATACAGGCGGTAGTAGTAGATAAACTTCCTTCAGACCTGCAGGTAACAGGACTAGCTCGCACTGCGAAATATCTTAAACGAAACCGCATGAGGCTAGCAGACTACATAATAAATTCTGACTGCTTCACTGATGTTGGCATACTTATAGGCGCTGACCATTATTATAAATTTATAACGGGATGCACCAGACAACATGGAATGAATTTGTTGTCATCTGCTGGAGGCAAGTTGCTTACTGGACCGGTGCTTTTCCAACAAAATCCAGCGTCAACCAACCAACAATCTAACAATACAATAGTGGCGTGACTAGGCTTGGAACAGTCACCCCTACATTTCAGAGAAATATCTGAAGATAATGAGTGTGATCCACCTGTACATCGTCTATGGGATTTAGACACTTTAGGTATTGTCCCTGAGCAACCGAGCCCTGATGATATGTGGACTTACCAGCAATATCTGGACACAGTTGTCTATAAGGATAAACAATACTGGGTGAGACTACCATGGAAGTTGAATCATCCACAACTTCCAGTTAATTATTTCATGGCAGCCTCACAATTACAGTCTCAATTAACACGACTCAAGAAGCAGCCAGACAAACTGAACATGTATCATCAACTAATCCAACAACAACTCAACAGTAAATTTATCGAAGTTGTTGATAATGATGACCGAAAAATAGGTCACTATTTACCCCATCACGTTGTGGTGAAAGATTCATTGACAACGCCAATACGTATTGTCTTCAACTGTAGTGCCAAAGTGAAGCCAAACAGCGTGTCCTTGAATGAATGTCTCCAAACGGGACCTAGCCTAACACAAAGGCTACATGATGTGCTATTACGATTCCGTACTGGTATTTTCGCTTATACTGCTGATATCAGTAAAGCTTTCCTTAGAGTAGGTTTACAAGAAGAGGATCGTAATTACACCAAGTTTCTCTGGATTAAGGACCCACTAGATCCTAACAGTGATATCATAACTTATCGTTTTGCCTCAGTGCTATTCGGAGCGACTTCCTCCCCGTTTCTACTTCAAGCTACATTAGATACACATTTGAGGATGTCAAATAGCCTTTATAAGGCAGAGATCAGTGACAACTTGTATGTTGATAATTTCCAGGGAACTACAAATGATCAATCCAAATTGGTAGAAATCTACCATGAGGCTAACCGTGAGTTATTAGGAGCCAATATGCCACTACAATCATGGGCCTCAAACAATAAATCATTAAACCAGATAATTGAGAAAGAATTTCCGGGTTATCAGGTGCCTAATCAATTAAAAGTTCTGGTTGTGGAATGGAACACAGGTACTGACAAGATGAATGTCAAGTCAGTACAAACCAATAATTCATCCCTCACCATGAGAAAATTACTCTCGTATGTCAGTCAACCATTTGACCCTTTAGGCTTACTTAGTCCTATATTAATAAGGGGAAAACTCCTAATGCAGGAATGCTGGCAGAAACATATGGGATGGGATGATCCGTTACCAAGTGAGTTACAAGCTAAATGGCAGATACTCACAACGGATTTCAATCAATTAGGTGTTTTGAAATTTCCTCGTAATGCTTCAGGACAAAACTTACAAACAAATTTGCACGTTTTTTGCGATGCCTCTGGCAAAGCATATGGCGCAGTAGCCTACTTAGTCAATAGTGCACAATCAATTTTACTCACATCTAAAGCAAGAGTTGCTCCAATCAAGAAGAGATCTTTACCTCAAATGGAGTTAACCGCATTGCTGGTGGGAGTAAGATTAGCTCATTGCCTGACCAAGACACTCAATAATATCCACTTTGGTGAAATCGTAGTGTGGTCAGACAATGAGGCAGTCTTACAATGGGTAAGAAATAACAACAATAAAACTCCCTACGTTAATAATAGTGTTAGGGAAATTCATGAATTATCTGCTGGATATAAATTCAGACATGTCCCCACTAAGGACAATCCTGCAGATTACTTATCTCGAGGGTTAACATTAAAACAACTAATCAAGTCTTCGATGTGGTTTAATGGACCTTCATGGCTTGTCAGTGGTCAGTGGCCCAAACAAAAGCTACAAGTCATAGTGACCAATATCACTACTCCCATGAAAGAACCAGAACCTCATCGAATCTCAGCTATTAATCCTCACAATTATTCTAACTTGAGTAGGTTATTAAGAGTGACAGCACATGTGTTTGACTTTCTTGCAAAGATAGGAATCAGACATAAGTTTCCCAATCCTATCCTCTACTGGATCAAACGTGCACAACAAGAGACATATGGAAGCGAATATGAAAATCTCCCAGATAAATTAACCAAGTCTCTAGGTATCTGGAATAATGCCAACACTCATAATATATTAAGGTGTGGAGGACGTTTGCTTCATGCAAAAATTGATTTGGATACAAAGAATCCGATCCTTCTACCACGTCACCACATTATTACAAAACAAGTTTTACATCACCATCAATATGGTACTTTACATGGCGGAGTGTTAGACACTCTCACCGATCTCAGACAGAAATATTGGCTTCCTCAAGGTCGTCAAACTGTCAAATCAATCATTAAGTTCTATGTGATCTGCAAAAGATACGACGCTCGAGTGTGTTCTTACCCAGGACCTCCACCACTCCCTAAGGAGAGAGTAGTTCATCTTCGTCCCTTTGAGACCACTGGTGTCGATTACACAGGAGCCTTGCTTCTCACTGGCACTCCAGATAAGATACCAGTGTAAGCTTATATTTGCCTCTTCACGTGTGCTACCACACGAGGCGTAAATTTAGAAGTGACTTCTGACATGAGTGCCGAAACCTTCATCCAAGCTTTTCGTAGATTTGCAGCTCGCAGATCCTGTCCCAAACTAATGATATCTGATAATGGTTCAAATTTTGTGGCAGGAGAAGCCTGTCTACGAGAGATATGGAATCATCCAGAAGTGCAGTCCGTCCTGCAGAGACGACAATGCCACTGGAAATTTTTTGCTCCCAGAGCCCCCTGGCAAGGTGGCTTCTACGAACGTATGAAAGGGACTGTCAAGAAGTGTTTAAGGAAGACCTTGCATCGACAGAAAATTAGTTTCTCTTAACTCCAAACACTCGTCGTGGAAATTGAGGCGCGAGTCAACAATCGCCAATTAACTTACCTATCAGATGATTTCTCACAGAGAGAACCTCTGAGTCCCTCACATTACATGGAGTACATGGAAGCCTGCTGAGCCCTCTGATACTTTTGGCAGAAGAGGACCCCTTCGACCCTTCCCATGTAACCAGGAGTGACTTAGTAGAAAGTTACCAACATCTCTCTAGAGTAATTGAAAGGTGGAATGAGGTGTGGACTCGAGAGTACCTCACAGCTCTACGAGAGTACCACTATGGAGCTTCGAGCCCTTATAATAAAGTTCAACTTTATTATAAGGGCTTTCCTGTCAACCAATACAGGAAACCTAGTATTGGTTGACAGTGATGGACCGAGGTCAGAATGGCCTATAGGCAAAATTGTTGCTATCCACCCAGATCATCAAGGCATCCTGAGAGTAGTAAAGGTTTTGTGCCGAAGCAATACTACCTTAAAAACCTTAGAGAAGTTGGTACCTCTCGAATTAGCAGAACGAGAGTGTTTATCAGAACCAGCTTCACCAACAGTTTCCGAGGACAACAATTTTGATCCACCGAGCACCCGCCCCACTAGAGCAGCAGTTCAACAATGCAAACGGAAACTACATGCCTATTATAGCTCTGACTAAGAGCAAATAATTTCCCATCCAATTTGAGTAATCATGATGATACTGTGTTGTGATGTCAAGTAACAAATCAGTTACAAGTCACAATGACCCAAGACATTCATCTCACAGTGGATTCTCAGTTACTTTAAATTGTATGATTTAATCCTTCATTTGTTTGTATAGGCTATCAACAATAACATTATTTCATCTAGAGTATCTATGAGTTTGCAAAACTTTAAGACTTAGTAACATAAACGTTACATGTCATAGCGACACCAGTCACAGAGTATATTGTAGGCTTTATTAGTCATTAACTTTAGATGATTCACATTCCATGTTTCATTCAACATGAGTTCCTTTACTAGACTTAAATTTCTTGTATGTCCTTGACAATAACGGGACATCCGATATGTGTGTACTAACATACTAACATTAATACTAACTTCGGGATAGGTATGTCAGTACTCAACATTGCACTGCGACCCGAGAATTCTCCCCCTGGAGTTATGTTGGAAATTTCCAACACTAATAAACTACTAATGTATTATAATAAATCATTATTATTATATACTAACTACAGTAGTTACTAAATTTACTAACGGTAGTGTCAACATAAACTAACCATTGCATCTGCGTATTAATGCTAGAATTCTCACGAAATAGAGCAGCAACATTGTGTCAGATAATGTCTAGTTAGACACATTTATTACCAATGGTTTAGAGAATTGAATGTGGTTCTCTAAAATCATCAGTATTCCGTGTAATAATTACTTACGGATAATATAACTCCCAATAATCTCAAATCGAGAGTTATTAACTAAATTGTTCTGTAGTAACATTTCCTTCTGTCACGCACGAATGTCATGGAGAGAGATAAAATCTTCTCCATTTCTCGTTTAACACCATAAAACGAGAATATGATAATATTTAAATCCCTATAATTAATAATCCCTATAATTATATAATCCCGATAAAATATAATAATCCCTATAATCCCAACCCAGTCCACATTAACGTATTTCATCCATAATCGCGCAGAAAAGAATTATTCGTGGATTAATAATTTCTGTGGTGAATGCGAGAGCCAGGTTGAGGGAGGCGGTGACGCCATTGTAGGAGAGCTTGTCGAGAGGACAGCTGGTGCGAGAGGAGGGTCCTGGTGTGAAGAGTGGTGAGACACGTGGTGACTGGGAACTATCGGCAAGAATTACGCTGATACCCAACTAATAGTTGATAATTATTCTTCTACGTGCTCTATAGTGCCCAGCCAGCCAATAACGCGTCTACAATTAAAGCCAAAACCCACAAATTCACGTACACAGCAATGAACGTCTGGGACCGGCAGACTTCAGTATTCAATACGCTCACGTTAAGTTTAGGTTTCTTTCTTGATGCATCATCTAAGATTGTATATTTGTGAGTAGTCTGTCGTTATATAGTGAGAAGACCCAATATCCAACATTAGTACCAAATCGGCATTTCTTCCGTTTCCTGAATATTGAGCTTAAACGTAGCCTATTTAAATGCTACTGAATCTTCTTTAATTTTCAGCGTGTATGTGAGGAGTCATCGAGTCGTTACTCCTCATTCGCGTTATTCACCTCTAGTTCCTTCCATGTGGAGATCCTGTGAACGTGAGGACGAATGACGAAACGATGTTATAGAAATCGTCTTAAAGCTAAGACCTTTTTTCGTACAAATTTAATTCACCTGATTTGATTTTTATATAATTTTATAGGATCATTATATTGAATAGATTATTACCAGAAATGATGATTGGTAATTAATGTGTTTACTTTGACTGTTGCTCAGTAATTTAATAATCATTAATATTCACAATTTGAGTTCACATATTTGAATCTATAGTAGTTTAGATTTATAATATCATTTACTCAGCAATGAACTGGTGGCGAACCACACTAGTTCCTAGACGTATATGAAGTTCTAGCAATACCCCTCCAATGTAGGTGTTTGAGGCTCTGACTTTAATTAATTAATCATACAGTCCAATCATTATTTCAAGTGATTATCCTTTTAACAATTATCCATAGACACTGGTTCTCTAGTGTTATTCTAATGATCACTTTTGTTAGTTTTCCCTCTTTTCTCAAAAGTGGGTGGTCCTTCGTTTATTAAATCAAATATGTAAATAATTGAATAATTGAGTCAAGCCCCAGATATCCAACAGATGCACACGCACATGTGTGTGTTTACTAGTTGTGTGTTTACTAGTTGTGTTTTTACGGGGGTTGAGCTCTGCTCTTTCGGCCCGCCTCTCAACTGTCAATCAACTGTTTACTAACTACTATTTATTTATTTATTTTTTTTTTCCCACACCACACACACACACCCCCCAGGAAGCAGCCCGTGACAGCTGACTAACTCCCAGATACCTATTTACTGCTAGGTAACAGGGGCATTCAGGGTGAGAGAAACTTTGCCCATTTGTTTCTGCCTCGTGCGGGAATCGAACCCGCGCCACAGAATTACGAATCCTGCGCGCTATCCACCAGGCTACGAGGCCCCACAGTGTGTGTGTGCACATGAGTACTTACCTAGTTGTACTTATCTAGTTATGCTTGCGAGGATTGAGCTCTGGCTCTTTGGTCCTGCCTCTGAACTGTCAATCAACTAATGTACAGGTTCCTTAGCCTACTGGGCTCAAGCAAATCTACACTTCAAGCTTTGTATGAATTCAGCCTCCACCACATAATTAACTCATGCATTTTATTTGTCTACTACTCTGACACCGAAATTCTTTTTCTAATGTCATTATGGCACATTTGGGCACTCAATTTCCATCTGTGTCCCCTAGTGCGTGTGACCCCTTGTGGTAAATAGTCTGACTTTATCTACCCAATCAATTCCTCTGAGAATCTAGAATGTGCTGATCATGTCCCTCCTAACTCTTCTATCTTCCAGCGAAGTGAGGTTTAATTCCGTAGTCTCTCCTCGTAGCTAATACTCCTCAGTTCGGGTACTAGTCTTGTGGCAAACCTTTGAACCTTTTCAAGTTTAGTCTTATGCTTGACTCGATATGGACTCCATGCTGGAGCCACATACTCCAGGATTGGTCTGACATATGTGGTATACAAAGTTCTGAAAGATTCCTTACACAAGTTTCTAAAGGTCGTTCTTATGCTAGCCAGCCTTGCACATGCTGCTGATGTTAACCTCTTGATATGGACTTCAGGGGATAAGTCTGGTGTGAAATCAACCCTCAGGTCGCTCTCTCTCTCTCTCTGACTCTAGAAATATTTCATCTCCCAAATGATACCTTGTATCTGGTCTCCTGTTCCCTACACCTATCTTCATTACATTACATTTGCTTGAATTAAACTTTAACAACCATTTGTTCGACCACTCCTGCAGGTTGTTCAAGTGTGCTTGAAGCCTCAAGCTGTCCTCCTCTGTCTTAATCCTTCTCATAATTTTGGCATCGTCAACAAACATTGAGAGGAATGAGTCTATATCCTCTGGGGGATCATTTACGTATATCAGAAACAAGATAGGTCCGAGTATAAAGCCCTATGGGACTCCACTGGCGACTTCACTCCAATCTGAGGTCTCACCTTTCACTGTAACTCTCTGCTTACTATTGCTTACGTACTCCCTTAGCCACTGGAGCACCCTACCAAGGGTACCAAGGGTACAGTACTTGCACCGCTGCTTTTCCTTATTCTCATATTAGATATAGACAAAAATACAAGTCACAGCTTCGTATCATCCTTTGCAGATGACACAAAAATCAGTATGAAAATTACCTCGGCTGAGGACATTGAAAAACTTCAAGCTGATATTAATAAAGTTTTCGACTGGGCATCAGAAAATAACATGATGTTTAACAGTGATAAATTCCAGGTACTCAGGTACGGTAAGTAAGTAAGTAATTATCAAAAGAAGGCACCAAACCGGGAAGGCTATGTAGCACCATCAAATACGCAAAATAATCAGAGGGCGCTAAATATCACCAAGGATGCCAATACGAGAACAAAAACGCATAAGGCGAACGATATCAAAAGTATCCGAGTCACCAAGAATTCTATCGAGGGACAGGTGACCGCGAGGGGCGGTCGGAAAGCAAGACACATGCTCGTCCTGGAAGTCAGGACATTCAAGAAGGACATGCACGACCGTAAGAGGGACAATGCAACTAGGACAATAAGGAGCAGGGCGGTGCTCCATCAAGTGACCATGGGTTAAGCGAGTATGGCCAATACGCAACCTCGCCAGAGCTGTTTCCCACCGCCGGTTACGGTGGAAGGAGGACTGCCACGAGGAAACACAACATTTAAGAGTACGTAGCTTGTTACCAGTAACAGACAACCAAGAAGCCTGCCAACGGGTAAGGACTGAGGAATGGATAACCGGGTAAAAGTCGGAATACGGAATGCCCTTACGAGAGATGGGACAAGAGCGGACAGCTTCCTTGGCGGCAGCATCAGCACGCTCATTTAAAGACACACCAATATGGCTGGGAACCAAACAAAACTCAACCGACTTAAATTTACTGTGAACGAGAAACAGCCAATGCTGGATCTCGACAACCACTGGATGAACCGGATTAAAGGACCCGAGAGCCATGAGGGCACTACGAGAGTCAACAACAACTACAAAGGAAGACTGACAATGAGAAAGCAGGAGACGAAGAGCATAGAGAATAGCATAAAGTTCCGCTGTAAAGATGCTAGTCTCCGGAGGCAAGCGACACATATAAGTGCGATCAGGAAAAACAACAGAGTAGCCAACACCGTCCGCTGACTTAGACCCATCGGTGAAGACAGAAACGGAGCGGGAGTGAGAAGAAAAGGGCTCGAGGAAAAGGCGTTTTAGAACCGTAGGAGGGGTAAAAGCTTTAGTGATACGGGTCAAGGATGTACAAAACCGCGGAAGAGGGACCCTCCATGGGGGCAAAGAAGGAACAACACGAGGAGAAACATCAGAAATACGAACGGAAAGAGAATCCTGCAGGCGAGATAACCGGACAGAAAGAGGGAGGTGGTGAAGAGGAACAGGAACTGCAGGAGGGGTAAAAGTTAAAGCACGACAGAGGCGAGAGGAAGGATGTTGCAAGGACCGCGCAAGATAGCGAAGACAGTAGCGATCACGGCGGTCCTGGAGAGACAGGAAGCCAGTGTCAACATACAAGCTAAGGACGGGAGTCGAACGAAAGGCACCAGAACTGAGGCGCAACCCAGTATGGTTCAAAGCATCAAGACGGCGAAGAGTAGAAGGAGAAGCAGATGAGTAAGCAGGGCAATCATAATCGAGCTTAGACAGGACGAGAGAGGAATGTAAAGCAAGGAGAGTGCGCCTATCTGCCCCCCAAGAAGTATGGGACAAGACCCGAAGGAGGTTAAGGGCCTTAGAGCACTCAACACGGAGGTAAGAGATATGGGGAGACCAAGACAAACGAGTGTCAAGGAATAACCCCAAAAGCTTCGCGGAATCTTTGTATTCAAGGGGATGACCATAAAGTGACAAAGAGGGACGAAGAACAACCCGTTTCCGCGTAAAGGTCATGGCACAAGTCTTAGAAGTAGAGAACTTGAAGCCATGATCAGTGGCCCAAGACGACACGGCATCAATTGCAAGTTGAAGCCGGCGTTGAAGGAGAGGCGAATCATCACCCTGACAACAAAGGGTAAGATCATCGACATAGAGAGCGGAGAAGACACCAGAAGGAAGAGAGGAAAGAAGACCATTGAGGGCAACCAGAAAAAGAGTAGTGCTCAGAACACTACCCTGGGGCACACCTTCGTATTGCTGAAAAGAGGGAGAGAGAGCGGTACCAAGGCACACCCGAAAGGAACGACGAGAGAGGAAGCCGCGGAGAAAGAGAGGGAGATGACCACGAAGGCCAAAAGAATGAAGTTGAGATAGGATATGATAACGCCAAGTGGTGTCGTAAGCCTTTTCCAGGTCAAAAAGGACGGCAACAACGGAGGTCTTCGCAGCAAAAGCAGTACGAATATAGACCTCCAAGTTCACCAGGACATCTGTCGTGCTGCGGCACTTGCGGAAACCAAATTGAGAAGGGGAGAGGAGGTGATGGTGTTCCAGGAACCACATCAGACGAACGTTAACCATACGTTCAAAGAGTTTGCAGACACAACTTGTGAGAGCAATAGGGCGAAAGTCCTTAGGGGAAGTACCCAGAGACCCCGGTTTGCGAACAGGGAGGACAACGGCATCGAGCCAGTCCTCAGGGACTGACGACGACTCCCAGATCCGATTATACAGACTCAGTAAATACTGAGACGTGCTCGGAGGGAGATGGCGAAGCATCTCATAATGAATACCATCGGAGCCCGCCGCCGTAGAACCGCAGAAGGCCAGGGCAGAACGAAGTTCAGAGAGAGAGAAGGGATCATTATAGGGAAGCTGAAGATGAGTGCAGAAATCTAAAGGACGAGACTCAAGGACAGGTTTACGAAGAAGGAAAGATTGGGGAAGATGAAGACCAGAGCTAACAGATGAAAAGTGGGAACCCAGTTCGGAAGCGACCTGCAACGGGTCCGCCACAAGAGTATCATGGAGGTGAAGGACCGGTGAAACATCGGGAACGAACTTACCCGCTATCTTGCGGATACGCTTCCAGATCTGGGCCAGAGGGGTTTCGGACGAAATTGTTGAGACATAAGATGCCCAACATTCACGTTAGCCGTACGGATGGCCCTATGGGCCACCGCACTCGCTTTCCGAAAGAAAAGAAAAGAATCGGTCGTCTGCCTACGGCGGTGCCTCTTCCAGGCAGCACGCTTACAGTGGACAGCCCGAGCACAGTCCGCATTCCACCAGGGAACGCACTTCCGTGGACCCCGAGAGGAAGAGCGAGGAATAGAGCGGAGGGCAGCGTTGAAGGTGTTATGAAAAAGGAGGAGAGCGCGAGAGAGAGGCATAAGGGAGAGGTCAGAGAGAGCAGCACTGAGGGTAAATAGGGTCCAGTCTGCCTTAGCAAACTGCCACCTAGGGAAAGAGAGGGAAGGGCGAAAAGAGAAAAAGGAAACAAGGATGGGGAAATGATCACTTCCATGGAGGTCATCAAGAACCTGCCACGTGAAATCTAAGTAAAGAGATGAAGAGCAGAGAGAAAGATCAAGATAAGAAAGGGTGCGAGTCCGAGAGTCCAAATGAGTGGGCTCACCAGAATTCAGAAGAGACAGGGAAGAAGAGAGGAGAAACGGCTCAAGGAGGCGACCCCGGGTATTCGTCAGAACGTCACCCCAAAGAGAATGACTACAATTGAAGTCACCCAGCAGGAGCACAGGCTCCGGCAAGGAGTCTAGGAGGTGTTTCAAATCAGGAAGAGAGAGCGGGACACTCGGGGGGAGATAAATGGAACAAATTGTGTACCATTTCCCCACAAAGATACGAGCAGCAGAACAATGGAGTGGCGAAGGAAAAAGCAAAGGAACAAAGGGAACATCGGCACGAATCAAGAGAGCAGAAGAATTAGAAACCCCAGCAACGGCTGGGGGGGGCGGGGGAGAGAAAGGAATTGCCACGAAAACGACCATGACGAGCACCAAGCATTGGCTCCTGGAGACAGACACAAAGGGGCGAAAACCGCGAAATCAGAAGTTGGAGTTCGAGGAAATTGGCGTAATAACCTCGAACGTTCCATTGAAGAATGGACAACGACGAGAAGAGAAAGGACAAAAACAGAGAACAAGGAAGAAACAAAGGCGACAGAGCAACAGAGCACGTTAAAGAATATCAGGGTCGGGATCAGGGTCGGGATCAGGGTCAGCAAAGTCAGGGTTAGGGGGCATGGGTAAACTGAGCAAAGACGGAGGGAAGGAAACGGGAGAACAGATAAGAGGTGGGCGGGCGGGGTCCGGAGGAGGAGGAGGAAGAGGAGGAGACAACGGAGAGGAGCAGTCAAGGACAGCAGCAGGAAGAGGGGGACTAGAAAGAGGGGAGCGCACCTCAGCAAGAGCAGCAACCGAAAGGGAAGCAGGGGCCAAAGAAACCCCCAAAGCAGGAACAGGGGGCGCAATCACTGAAACGGGAGGGGAAGGAGCAACAGAGCCAGAAGTAGGAGCTGAGGAAGAAAGCGAAGCCTTCTTACCCGCCGGGGAAGAGGAAGGAGAGGAGCCAGGCTTTCGCTTCTGACTTAAAGAGACCGGTGTCCCAGCAACTACGTACCGGGCAACGGATTCCAGTGTCTCAACAGGAGAAGCCGAACGAGAGCACACACGACGGCCGTTAGGAGAGCGATGGACATCCGCCCGCACCGACAGGCGGTAGGGAGGGCCGATAGATGGAGGAAGAGGATGGGAAGGAGGATCGGAGGGGGACGAGGAAGAAGACACAGGAGACACGACAGACCGGGTAGCAGGAAGGGGAACCCCAGACAGAGGACCAGGAGGAGGATCCTTCGGGAGAGAACCCAAAGGAACAAAGGAGGGGGAAGTGGGCGCATCAGGGTCCAAGGCCCGGAAACGGTTGTGAGTCTGAGGAAGGCGGGAAGGACGAGGAGAGGTAGAGCGCAACATGCGAGCATAAGAGATATTAGCAAAAGGCGGGAGCCGGCGAACCTGGCGCCTCGCCTCAGGAAAAGATAAACACTCCCGGTGCTTCAAGTCGAGGACGGCTGCCTCAAGCTTGTAATGGACACACGCACGGGAGAAGGTAGGATGGGCCTCACCGCAGTTGAGGCAACGAGCCTGGGGAGAAGTGCACTCCGACTTAGAGTGACCTTCACTCCCACACAAAGGACAGAGAGAGACAGTCCCAGAGCAGCGGAGGGCACCATGCCCAAACCTCCAGCACTTGTTACAAAGTCGGGGAGAAGGAATATACTCCTGGACAGAGCACCTAGCACCAGCAAGAATGACAGAGGATGGAAGGGTCCTACCATCAAAGGTGATCTTCACAACGCGAAGGGGTTGACGGCGACGACCACGAGGGGGACGAGTAAACGAGTCAACCTGGAGGACAGAATGGCCTTGGGCATCAAGGATATGCCGAATATCATCGTGGCAATCCTGCAGATTCCGAACACCGGTTGCAACATGGGGTGGGAGGAGAATAGTGCCAACACTGGAATTCATCTGGTACGTTCTTGGAGACCCGAACAGGGATCTCGCCAAGGCACGATAAGGCAGCCAAGCGGGAAGCCGCATCCTGAGAAGGAGCAGCAACGACACGTGTACCGAGACGAGTGGGGTTGAAAGTAACACACGCATCCACGGAATCTACAAGATGCCGATGGAGGGAGAAATCGTCAGGAGGCGCAGAATCAAGAGGGAGGAGATCAAAGTATTTGGCCCATGAAGCAGGATCAAACAAGGCCTGATACGCATCAGCACGAGAAGGAATCGAGCGAGTGCGGTTGGGGCGCGAACGGCGTTGAGAACCCCTAGAGAGAGAGGGGTCAAAAGGCGCAGTAGTCACAACGAAAGACTTAGCCACACCAGGGGACGAAGTGGTCACCACCGAGGGCTGGAGGCTCGACCCAACCACAGAGGAGGGAGGGGAGCTGGGGGAAGAAGTCAGGACGGTCAAAGGAGGAGCAAGGTCGGGGCCCAACGCAGCGGGAGCTACAGAGCCTGGTCTTCCAATACAGGCCGACTCAGGGGCTTGGTCGCCCACCCCACGAGCTTGAGAGGGTACAACGGAAACATTCAACGACATAGAGACGAAAAGTGACAAATTCACCCACGAATGTGCCCCCATACCCACCATGGAGCCACAATTAGAGGCAGGACACCCAACAGGAAGCTTTCGCCGATCATGCCGGAGCCCCCTAGGGGTGCGTCGTGAGTATACGCCCCACAAACGCCACCTTAAGAACCGTCAGTCCGTCGAGATCGGGTTCAGCGACGAAAGGGGGATTGACAATAAAAGGTTCCCCTCGCTCGAGACGTTGGGTACTACAGTTCTACGGGTGCAAGAGTATGCCTCCTCAAGCACCCGGGCATCAAAATAGAAGAAGCCCAAAGAAAGAATCCAAAACAAGCAAAAGGTCAGCAGGAAACGACAAGCAGATAGGAGAAGAGGGGGGAGAAAAACGAAACATAAGGAAAAGGAAAAGTGATCCGGCACAATTGGAGAAGACAGCAGCAGGAGTGCAAGGCCAGAAAAGGACAGAGGACTGCCCAATGGAGCATCACACTCCGGCAGCCGTCCACCAAGCCCCCTCACGACGCCAACGGGCCGGATGGGGAGGGGGTCAGGTACGGTAAAAATGAGGACCTTAAACATGATACAGAGTACAAAACACAATCAAATGTACCCATAGTAGGAAAACAGCATGTAAAGGATTTGGGAATAATAATGTCTGACGACGTAACGTTTAAGGAGCATAACCAAGCAAATATTGCGAAAGCCAGAAAAATGATAGGATGGATTACGAGAACTTTCAAATCCAGGGATCCCATCACAATGGTTGTACTCTTCAAGTCACTTGTGTTGTCCCGTCTTGAGTACTGCTCAGTACTCACTTCCCCCTTCAGAGCAGGAGAGATTGCTGAAATAGAAGGAATACAGAGAACATATACGGCACGCATAGACGCAATAAAGCACCTAAATTATTGGGATCGTCTCAAAGCCCTCCAAATGTACTCACTAGAAAGAAGACGAGAGAGATATCAAATAATATACACCTGGAAGATACTGGAGGGCCAAGTACCAAATCTACACAGTAAAATAACAACGTACTGGAGTGAACGACATGGAAGAAAATGTAGAATAGAACCAATGAAGAGCAAAGGTGCCATAGGCACAATCAGAGAACACTGTATAAACATCAGAGGTCCGCGGTTGTTCAACGTCCTCCCAGCAAGCATAAGAAATATTGCCGGAACAACCGTGGACATTTTCAAGAGGAAACTAGATTTATTCCTCCAAGGAGTGCTGGACCAACCGGGCTGTGGTGGGTATGTGGGCCTGCGGGCCGCTTCAAGCAACAGCCTAGTGGACCAAGCTCTCACAAGTCAAGCCTGGCCTCGGGCCGGGCTTGGGGAGTCGAAGAACTCCCAGAACCCCATCAACCAGGTATCAACCAGGTACCAGTTACTCCTGCCTGTTTCTCCAGCTTATGCATCAGCCTTTTTTGGGGTACTGTGTCAAAGGCTTTCCGACTGTCCAGAAAAATGCAGTCCACCCATCCTTCTCTTTCTTGCTTAATCTTTGTCACCTTTATTTTATTATGCCTGTAAGGCAAGATTTACCCTCCCAGAACCCATGTTGATGGGTTGTCACGAAGTCCCTTCTCTCCAGATGTGTTACTAGGTTTTTTCTCACAATCTTCTTCATCACCTTGCATGGTATACAAGTCAAGGACACTGGCCTGTAGTTCAGTGCTTCTTGTCTGTCACCTTTTTTGTATATTGGGACTTCATTAGCCGTCTTCCATATTTCTGGTAGGTCTCCCTTCTCCAGTGACCTACTATACACTATGGAGAGTGGCAAGCAAAGGGCTCCTGCACAGTCTTTCAATACCCATGGTAAGATTCCGTCTGAGCCAACTGCCTTTCCACGTTCAGATCCAACAGATGCCTCTTGACCTTATCTTTTGTAATTTCGAACCCTTCCAAGGCCGCCTGGTTTAATGCCATCTCTTCTTGTTCTATTGTGAAGACCACCTGGAACCTCTTGTTGAGTTTCTCACACACCTCTTTGTCATTCTCTGTGTACCTGTCCTCACCCGATCTAAGTTTCATCCCTTGTTTCTTAACTGTTGTTTTCCTCCTGATGTGACTGAGGAGTAGCTTTTGTTCGGTCTTGGCTTTATTAGCTATATCATTTTCATACTTCTTCTTATCTTCTCTTCTCACACTAACATACTCGTTCCTGGTTCTATGGTATGTCTCTGCTTTCTGGTGTTCTGTTACTTTGGAAGTAAGTAAGTAATTATCAAAAGAAGGCACCAAACCGGGAAGGCTATGTAGCACCATCAAGTACGCAAAATAATCAGAGGGCGCTAAATATCACCAAGGATGCCAATACGAGAACAAAAACGCATAAGGCGAACGATATCAAAAGTATCCGAGTCACCAAGAATTCTATCGAGGGACAGGTGACCGCGAGGGGCGGTCGGAAAGCAAGACACACGCTCGTCCTGGAAGTCAGGACATTCAAGAAGGACATGCACGACCGTAAGAGGGACAATGCAACTAGGACAATAAGGAGCAGGGCGGCGCTCCATCAAGTGACCATGGGTTAAGCGAGTATGGCCAATACGTAACCTCGCCAGAGCTGTTTCCCACCGCCGGTTACGGTGGAAGGAGGACGGCCACGAGGAAACACAACATTTAAGAGTACGTAGCTTGTTACCAGTAACAGACAACAGAGAAGCCTGCCAACGGGTAAGGACTGAGGAATGGATAACCGGGTAAAAGTCGGAATACGGAATGCCTTCGCGAGAGATGGGACAAGAGCGGACAGCTTCCTTGGCAGCAGCATCCGCACGCTCATTTAAAGACACACCAATATGGCTGGGAACCCAACAAAACTCAACCGACTTAAATTTACTGTGAACGAGAAACAGCCAATGCTGGATCTCGACAACTACTGGATGAACCGGATTAAAGGACCCGAGAGCCATGAGGGCAAAAAGTTCCGCTGTAAAGATGCTAGTCTCCGGAGGCAAGCGACACATATAAGTGCGATCAGGAAAAACAACAGAGTAGCCAACACCGTCCGCTGACTTAGACCCCATCGGTGAAGACAGAAACGGAGCGGGAGTGAGAAGAAAAGTGCTCGAGGAAAAGGCGTTTTAGAACCGTAGGAGGGGTAAAAGCTTTAGTGATACGGGTCAAGGATGTACAAAACCGCGGAAGAGGGACGCTCCACGGGGGCAAAGAAGGAACAACACGAGGAGAAACATCAGAAATACGAACGGAAAGAGAATCCTGTAGGCGAGACAACCGGACAGAAAGAGGGAGGTGGTGAAGAGGAACAGGAACCGCAGGAGGGGTAAAAGTTAAAGCACGACAGAGGCGAGAGGAAGGATGTTGCAAGGACCGCGCAAGATAGCGAAGACAGTAGCGATCACGGCGGTCCTGGAGAAACAGGAAGCCAGTGTCAACATACAAGCTAAGGATGGGAATCGAATGAAAGGCACCAGAACTGAGGCGCAACCCAGTATGGTGCAAAGCATCAAGACGGCGAAGAGTAGAAGGAGAAGCAGACGAGTAAGCAGGGCAACCATAATCGAGCTTAGACAGGACGAGAGAGGAATGTAAAGCAAGGAGAGTGCGCCTATCTGCCCCCCAAGAAGTATGGGACAAGACCCGAAGGAGGGTAAGGGCCTTAGAGCACTCAACACGGAGGTAAGAGATATGGGGAGACCAAGACAAACGAGTGTCAAGGAATAACCCCAAAAGCTTCGCGGAATCTTTGTATTCAAGGGGACGACCATAAAGTGACAAAGAGGGACGAAGAACAACCCGTTCCCGCGTAAAAGTCATGGCACAAGTCTTAGAAGTAGAGAACTTGAAGCCATGACCTGTGGCCCAAGACGACACGGCATCAATGGCAAGTTGAAGCCGGCGTTGAAGGAGAGGCGAATCATCACCCTGACAACAAAGGGTAAGATCATCGACATAGAGAGCGGAGAAGACACCAGAAGGAAGAGAGGAAAGAAGACCATTGAGGGCAACCAGAAAAAGAATAGTGCTCAGAACACTACCCTGGGGCACACCTTCGTATTGCTGAAAAGAGTGAGAGAGAGCGGTACCAAGGCGCACCCGAAAGGAACGACGAGAGAGGAAGCTGCGGAGAATGAGAGGGAGATGACCACGAAGGCCAAAAGAATGAAGTTGAGATAGGATATGATAACGCCAAGTGGTGTCGTAAGCCTTTTCTAGGTCAAAAAGGACGGCAACAACGGAGGTCTTCGCAGCAAAAGCAGTACGAATATAGACCTCCAAGTTCACCAGGACATCTGTCGTGCTGCGGCACTTGCGGAAACCAAATTGAGAAGGGGAGAGGTGGTGATGGTGTTCCAGGAACCACATCAGACGAACGTTAACCATACGTTCAAAGAGTTTGCAGACACAACTTGTGAGAGCAATAGGGCGAAAGTCCTTAGGGGAAGTACCCAAAAACCCCGGTTTGCGAACAGGGAGGACAACGGCATCGAGCCAGTCCTCAGGGACTGACGACGACTCCCAGATCCGATTATACAGACTCAGTAAATACTGAGACGTGCTCGGAGGGAGATGGCGAAGAATCTCATAATGAATACCATAGGAGCCCGCCGCCGTAGAACCGCAGAAGGCCAGGGCAGAACGAAGTTCAGAGAGAGAGAAGGGATCATTATAGGGAAGCTGAAGATGAGTGCAGAAATCTAAAGGACGAGACTCAAGGACAGGTTTACGAAGAAGGAAAGATTGGGGAAGATGAAGACCAGAGCTAACAGAAGAAAAGTGGGAACCCAGTTCGGAAGCGACCTGCAACGGGTCCGCCACAAGAGTATCATGGAGGTGAAGGACTGGTGAAACATCGGGAACGAACTTACCCGCTATCTTGTGGATACGCTTCCAGATCTGGGCCAGAGGGGTTTCGGACGTAATTGTTGAGACATAAGATGCCCAACATTCACGTTTAGCCGTACGGATGGCCCTACGGGCCACCGCACTCGCTTTCCGAAAGAAAAGAAAAGAATCGGTCGTCTGCCTACGGCGGTGCCTCTTCCAGGCTGCACGCTTACAGCGGACAGCCCGAGCACAGTCCGCATTCCACCAGGGAACGCACTTCCGTGGACCCCGAGAGGAAGAGCGAGGAATAGAGCGGAGGGCAGCGTTGAAGACAGTGTCATGAAAAAGGAGGAGAGCGCGAGAGAGGGGCAGAAGGGAGAGGTCAGAGAGAGTAGCACTGAGGGAAAATAGGGTCCAGTCCGCCTTAGCAAACTGCCACCTAGGGAAAGAGAGGGAAGGGCGAAAAGAGAAAAAGGAAACAAGGATGGGGAAATGATCACTTCCATGGAGGTCATCAAGAACCTGCCACGTGAAATCTAAGTAAAGAGAAGAAGAGCAGAGAGAAAGATCAAGACAAGAAAGGGTGCGAGTCCGAGAGTCCAAATGAGTGGGCTCACCAGAATTCAGAAGAGACAGGGAAGAAGAGAGGAAAAACGGCTCAAGGAGGCGACCCCGGGTATTCGTCAGAACGTCACCCCAAAGAGAATGACGACAATTGAAGTCACCCAGCAGGAGCACAGGCTCCGGCAAGGAGTCTAGGAGGTGTTTCAAATCAGGAAGAGAGAGCGGGACACTCGGGGGGAGATAAATGGAACAAACTGTGTACCATTTCCCCACAAAAGATACGAGCAGCAGAACAATGGAGAGGCAAAGGAAAAAGTAAAGGAACAAAGGGAACATCAGCCCGAATCAAGAGAGCAGAAGAATTAGAAGCCCCAGCAATGGCTGGGGGGGGGGGAGAGAGAAAGGAATAGCCACGAAAACGACCAGGACGAGCACCAAGCATTGGCTCCTGGAGACAGACACAAAGGGGCGAAAACCGCGAAATCAGAAGTTGGAGTTCGAGGAAATTGGCGTAATAACCTCGAACGTTCCATTGAAGAATGGACAACGACGAGAATAGAAAGGACAAAAACAGAGAACAAGGAAGAAACAAAGGCGAAAGAGCAACAGAGCACGTTAAAGAATATCAGGGTCGGGATCAGGGTCAGCAAAGTCAGGGTTAGGGGGCATGGGTAAACTGAGCAAAGACGGAGGGAAGGAAACGGGAGAACAGATCAGAGGCGGGCGGGCAGGGTCCGGAGGAGGAGGAGGAAGAGGAGGAGACAACGGAGAGGAGCAGTCAAGGACAGCAGCAGGAAGAGGGGGAGTAGAAAGAGGGGAGCGCACCCCAGCAAGAGCAGCAACCGAAAGGGAAGCAGGGGCCAAAGAAACCTCCATAGCAGGAACAGGGGGCGCAAGCACTGAAACGGGAGGGGAAGGAGCAACAGAGCCAGAAGGAGGAGCTGAGGAAGAAAGCGAAGCCTTCTTACCCGCCGGGGAAGAGGAAGGAGAGGAGCCAGGCTTACGCTTCTGACTTAAAGAGACCGGTGTCCCAGCAACTACGTACCGGGCAACGGATTCCAGTGTTTCAACAGGAGAAGCCGAACGAGAGCACACACGACGGCCGATAGGAGAGCGATGGACATCCGCCCGCACCGACAGGCGGTGGAGAGAGCCGATAGATGGAGGAAGAGGATGGGAAGGAGGATCGGAGGGGGACGAGGAAGAAGACACAGAAGACACGACAGACCGGGTAGAAGGAAGGGGAACCCCAGACAGAGGACCAGGAGGAGGATCCTTCGGGAGAGAACCCAAAGGGACAGAGGAGGGGGCAGTGGGCGCATCAGGGTCCAAGGCCCGGAAACGGTTGTGAGTCTGAGGAAGGCGGGAAGGACGAGGAGAGGAAGAGCGCAACACGCGAGCATAAGAGATATTAGCATAAGGCGGGAGCCGGCGAACCTGGTGCCTCGCCTCAGGAAAAGATAAACGCTCCCGGTGCTTCAAGTTGAGGACGGCTGCTTCAAGCTTGCAATGGACACACGCACGGGAGAAGGTAGGATGGGCCTCACCGCAGTTGAGGCAACGAGCCTGGGGAGAAGCGCACTCCGACTTAGAGTGACCTTCGCCACCACACAAAGGACAGAGAGAGACAGTCCCGGAGCAGCGGAGGGCACCATGCCCAAACCTCCAGCACTTGTTGCAGAGCCGAGGAGAAGGAATGTACTCCTTGACAGAGCACCTGGCACCAGCAAGAATGACAGAGGGTGGAAGGGTCCTACCATCAAAGGTAATTCTTCACAACCCATAGGGGTTGACGGCGACTACCACGAGGGGGACGAGTAAACGAGTCAACCTGGAGGACAGAATGGCCTTGGGCATCAAGGATATGCCGAATATCATCGTGGCAATCCTGCAGATTCCGAACACCGGTCGGAGTAAACGTGTCCACCTGGAGAATAGAATGGCCCTGGGCAGCGAGGATATGTCGAATATCGTCGTGGCAGTCGCGCAGGTCCCGAACACCGGTTGCAACATGGGGCGGGAGCAAAATAGTGCCAACACTGGCATTCAACTGAGCGTTCTTCGAGACCCGAACGGGGGTCTCGCCAAGGCAGGATAAGGCAGCCAAGCGGGAAGCAGCATCCTGAGAAGGAGCAGCAACGACACGTGTACCGAGACGAGTGGGGTTGAAAGTAATGGAGGCATCCACGGAATCAATGAAATGTCGATGAAGGGAGAAATCGTCAGGAGGCGCAGAATCAAGAGGGAGGAGATCAAAATATTTGGCCCACGAAGCGGGACCAAACAAGGCTTGATAGGTAGCAGAACTGGAAGGAATCGAGCGAGGGCGGCCGTGACGAGGACGGCGGTGAGAACCCCCAGAGAGAGAGGGGTTAAAAGGCGCAGTAGTTACAACTAGAGAAGGAGCCGCGCCAGGGGACGAGGTAGTCACCACTGGGGGCTTGGGGCTCGACCCAACCACAGAGGAGAGAGGGGAGCCAGGGGAAGGAGTCAGAGAGGCCAAAGGAGGAGCAAGGTCGGGGCCTAATGCAGCGGAGGCTACAGAGCCCGGTCTTCCAATACGGACCGACTCGGGGGCTTGGTCGCCCACCCCACGAGCCTGAGAAGGTAAGCCAGAAGCAGCCGAAACAGGGGTTATCATCTTGACGAAAAGAAGAATTCACTCACGAATGTGCCCCCACACCCACCATGGAGCCACAATTAGAGGCAGGACACCCCACAAGAAGCTATCGCCGATCTTGTCGGGGCCTCCTAGGGGTGTGTCGTGAGTATACGCCCCACAAACGCCACCTTAAGAAACCGACAGTCCGTCGAGATCGGGTTCAGTGATGAAGTGGGGATTGACAATAAAAGGTTGCCCTCGCTCTCGACGTCGGGTACTGCAGTTCTACGGGTGCATGAGTATGCCTCCTCAAGCACCCGGGCATCAAAATAGAAGAAGGCCATGGAAGAACCAGAACGAGCAAAAGGTCGGCAGGAAACGGCAAGCAGATAGGAGAAGAGGGGGGAGAAAAACGAAACAGAAGGAACAGGAAAAGGTGCCCAGCAGAATTGGAGAGGACGGCAGCAGGAGCACAAGGCTAGAAAAGGACAGAGGACTGTCCTAAGGAGCATCACACTCCGGCAGCCGCCCACGAAGCCCCCACACGGCGACAACGAGCTGAGCGGGGAGGGGGTCCTCACTACATAGTAGCCCTGTGGAAACACTGCATTTGTTATGATTTTCGTTAACTTTGTTTCTGTGAGTGCTATTATGTCTGGGTTTTCTTCTAGTGCCCATTCTCCAAGTTCACTTGTTTTATTTGAAATCCCATCTATGTTAGTGTACATCGCCTTGAAGCTCACTTTCTTCTGTTCATTTTCATGTCCCTTTCTTTGCGAGCATTCTGCTGGTGTGGGAAGCTGTTCCTTGGGTGAGATGATCTGTGAGTTGGTTTGCAGGGTCTCAGAGGATTTTGGGGTGGGGGGGTGGGGGGTTTAAGGGAAGGGGGGACAGGTAGGGTGTGGGTTAAGGAGGTAGGGGGGACATGGAAGATACGCAGTGAGGGGGGAGGAGGGATAGGGAGGGTATGGGTTGAAGGGGGAGGGGGGACAGGGGGTAAAAGGTGGGAGAAGGGACATGATGGGAATGGGGAAGGGGTGTCAGGGTCATAATGGGGTGGGGTGGGAGGGAGGGTTGGGTGGGAGCAGGTAGGGTGAGGGGAAGGGAGGGTTTCTATGCAGAGGGGGGTGTTGGTGTTGCCCCCCCCCCTCCCTCTGGTGTTGCTGAGATGCTGGTTTTGGGTTCTCCTCTTGTCTCTGGGACTGTTGTGATGAGGGCTGTGATTTCTTGGTTTGCTCCTCTCTCTCTGCGCTTCCTCCTTGCCTCTGCTGCCCTGGCTCTCTCCTCCTTCGCCCTGTCCCTCTGCAGGAATAATTTTTTGTATCCCTCCATATGCTGCAGACGACTCTTCCTTTCGAGAATGTCCTCCTTCTTGGTTTCGTTTGTAAACACCACCTTTACAAGTCGGGTTCTGTCCTTGTTGTACCAGCCCAACCTGAAAACCTTCTCTATGTTATGTACAGCCCCTTCCATCTGTAACCCCTTCAGTAGCCCATGTACTGCCTCTCTATCCTTGCCATTCCATTCTTGCCTGTTGGATCCTTCCTGTTCTTTGATGCCTACAACTACCACTGATCTTTTCCTCTCCAGCAGTTGAGTGGTGCACCTTGCTGCTTCCTGTGACGTAGCTGCTTGCATCGCTACCTCCCTCACTATGTCCATTGCTTCTGAGCTCTTTTTCAGTATATCCGCAAATGTATCAGGTACAGAGGCATTTCCTTCCAATGTAACATTCCCACCTTCCCTTTGGATGATAATCTGATGCTCGGTCTCTTTATTTTTCTCTGTGAGAGATTTGATCTCTTCCCTTGCTGATGTCAGCTCACTTTGCAGCTTGTTAATCCTCATTTCATTCAACTCCCTCCTGAATTCCTCCAGAACTTGGGTTAGCATCTCCTTCGTTTGATCTCCCTGGCTGCTTTCCAGCCAGGAAAGGAAGTCAAGAAAGGAAGAAAGGAAAGCCAGGAATGTGTGTGTGTGTGTGTGTGTGTGTGTGGGCAGAGAGGGAGGGGGAAGGAAAGAGAGGGAGAGAAGGAGAGAGAGAGAGAGAGAGAGAGAGAGAGAGAGAGAGAGAGAGAGAGAGAGAGAGAGAGAGAGAGAGAGAGAGAGAGAGAGAGAGAGAGAGAGAGAGAAAGAGAGAGAGAGAGAGAGAGCAGGAGAGATAGAGAGTGGGAGAGAGAGAGTGGGGGAGAGAGAAGGGGGAAGAGTGTGTGTATGGGCGATGCGGGGGACTGGGGGTGGGGGGGGGCGGAGATGGCGACCAGGTCAGGTCAGGTCAGATGGGGGGGGGGGGATAGTAAGGTCCTGATCCAAGGTGTTAATGCCTTTTCCCCTGACTGAACGATTGTGTGTGTGTGTGTGTGTGTGTGTGTGTGTGTGTGTGTGTGCGTGTGTGCGTTTGTGTGTGTGTGTGTGTCTGTTTTAGCGTGTGCACACTTGTGTGCGTGTATACGTACATGGGCGGGCGTGCGTGTATGTGTCAAGATATCCCTTATGCGTTACCTCTGCCTAAATGAGCCACCCTGAGATTTTTAAATATATATGATATCCTGAACAAGAATTTGATAATATTTTACCTCAATCTGTACACCTGATTAATTGACCAGAGAGGGGGTACATACCAGTCTCCTCCCGCCTACACAACCAGATGAGTAAGGAAGATGTATGATGACGATGGTTATCCGTCGTTGTCTCCCACTAGGTGATTCACTAAGTGCTGGTAGATTGATGAGGTCGGTTCTTCTCTGTCTACACAAAGTTCTGTAGTCAGTCACTGTATCGTTGTGTGACAGTTCACTAATTCACTGTACCACTGATCACAGTCACCACTCAACAACACAATCAGGTAGTTCCATGGCGGGGCGTCCCACCCGGTCAGATCGCACACTTACATGCACCGGTGATGCCACTAGCTCCACATTGGTTTCTTCGCCAAATTTTCGCACTATCGCTAGCGATATGACTATGCTATGTTGCACCCTGCTAGCTACACACTGTGAGAAGCCAAATACTATGATCTAGCCTCTATACTCCTTCAATGTCCCGAGAAATTGACGAATTTCCGCGGACCTCACTAATCGTGTGTCTCCCCTACCGTCTCCCCTACCATGTGTGTGTGGTGGTGGTTGTGTGTGGTGGTGGTGGTGGTGGTTGTGCGTGGTGGTGGTTTAGTGTGGTGGTAGTGAGTGGAGGTGGTGTTAGTGTGTGGTGGTGGTCATAGTGTGTGGTGGTAGCATGTGGTGGTTGTGGTGTGTGGTGGTGGTGGTAGTGTGTGGTGGTGGAAGTGTGTGGTGGTGGAAGTGTGTGGTGGTGGTGGTGTGTGGTGATGATGGTAGTGAGTGGTGGTGGTGGTGGTGGTAGTGTGTATTATTGGTAGTAGTAGGGTAAAGTGCGACTAGAGCGACGCGCGCCATCTGCCCAGGTGGGTCTCTTGAGAGCCAGCTGGGCAGGTGGCGCGCGTCGCTCTAGTCGCAAAGGGTTTGGGGGGAATTTTCCCGGAAGTTTGGCGCGTGTCGGACGCGTGTGAGCGTCTGGTGTTAGGGTATGTGGTCAGGAAAGATGGGAGGTCATGTTGTTGGGGGTGTAGGAGAGTATGTGGGTTATGTGGTAGAGTAAGAAATACAAGGATATGAGTGGAATACTAGGAAAGAGTAGTTAAATATGTGTGTGTTTGCCGTAGACTTAATCCTGTGTGTAGATAATAGTTTTGATGATAGTAAGTAAGCTATATAGAGGCGGAGTGAGAGGGGTCCCAGCATAGTCTGTTATGTTGTTTGGGGTGGGGGATGGGTGAGGGAGGGAAGGGTGAGGGGAGCTCCCCGTCGGCGTGAGAGTGGTTAGGGGCCATTTGTGGTTTGTGGTTTTTCTTCGAGAGAGCAGAGACCAGGAAGAGATGAGCTGCAGCAGGAGGGATGTGGTCCATTGCCTTAATGGCTTTTCGATGTCTTCAGAGTTGTCTGGAGATGTACACTCCAACATGGCTCTCCCTCCACTGCGGATTTGTTAAGGAGGGGCGAGGTTCATACTCCCACTAGCAGGGCCCTCACCAGCAGGCCCTCACCTGTCATCGTCAATCACTCCCACCCCTCATCCCCCTCCTCTCCCATACCATCAGGGGCCCCCTCTCCATCCCCTCCATTACCTTCTAGAGTGGGGCACCCCTCTCCCCTTACCTTCCAGAGTGGTACGGACCAGGATCACATACCGTCACATCGACCAGAGAAGTGTCACCACATGGCACATCACTTAGCAAACTAAGTAGGTTAACATTTACTAAAAGAGGGAAACATTTCTCATAGTCATGGAGACGCGATCTCTACCTATAAATTGTTCTTGTTAACTGTGATCATTGAAATGTATGCATGTTTACTCAATCTCCATCACCTCTTCTTCCTACACCCATTACTGCTGTGCAAACCTTGTAACACACAACGGCGTTATCATAGCAAGACAATGTCACAGAATGTTCATGACTCCTGAATGAATGAAACAGCAATCCGTCTCGTTAAGGTCTAACCTTCGTTGCGGTTTGAGGCGTTGTGAGATGGACTAAGTAGTGGGATGACCTTACCCTCTCACCATCCACCCCCACCAAAACCCTACCCCCCTCCCACGCCCTTCCATGCCCAAACCATCAAGCATCACTACACCCTTCCCAGACTGCAGACCGGATGTTCTGAGCAAAGCCTTTAGTATTATTTCTGATCATATGTGCAACCTTGTATCGCAATGTGACCAACATGGTATCATCATTCTTTGCTCAAATAGCATTTTTTTTTAAGAATATCCAGTCATAAGCTGGTCTTCAATCTTATTATTATAACAAATCATAATTTGTTGTAAACACAACTGCATGGGATATACATAGCAGTCAGTGGTTTCTCTCTCTCTCTCTCCAGATCATTTAATAGTTGGGGGAAAGTAACATCAATTCTTTTCTCCTGCCGCCGCTGTTCACGTATCTTTTTTTCATTTCACTTAGACTGACAGTGCACCAGAGGATGGACGACTAATGTCAATTTTCGAGCTCCCATCACTCTCACCCTTATAACCTTGTAAGGTAACAGGACCAACATGATGACATCGTTCTTTGCCCAAATATCATTAATGTAACGTGACCAATATGCTAACTTCGTTCTTTGCCCAAATAGCATTTTAAGAGTAACGAGCAACTTTCTGTCCGATGTCTGAATAATGAAATGTAAACCATGTTTAGCCATTACATCCAAACACAATAAAAGGTTACCACAAGCTTGTTTAGTTCATGTATCACATAACGTAACGTTTATTCAACTACTGGTAGACATAACATAATGTAGCTTCATATTCACTGTTGTAAAACAAACAAACATACACATCACCGTCAGTCCTCGCTATACCTCAAACGCGTCGTTCATTCTCACTCCCTTAGGTGAGCAATATTCCACACATACAAATTCCAAGCAAAGTAAACATATATATAAGACAATGTGGAAAAACATAGTCTTGATACTATTATTAAATTGACTTGTTCATTATCCCCGAGTTCAAGGCTGTCTCTTAAGACCTACATCATCCAAATGTAAACACCAATCGATGAGAATAAGACCGGATGAGTCGATAGTGAAATAGCTCTGGGCTATGTCTATTTTCAGTTCTTGTAACACAGTCAATGTAGCGTAATGGGAAAACAGACTTTCTACTGACTACATAAATAGCATTTGAAAATGTATGCAAGTCTAGACAATCTCCTATAGCCCTTACATTCTAAACACAAATAAAACATTAGCACACGCTTGCATCGCATTATATCATCATTAAGTAACGTGGAGATCATCTTTCTGGCTGTTGTCCGAATATCATTATTGAAATGTGAATCCCATTTAGCCAAACACAATATCTCCAATACATCTCATAGCATATAAATATTACGGTCTGCAAGCTTTAGCCCTCTGTAACACAATGTAACATAACGTAACGTAACGCAAATCAACTTTTGCAGTCCAAAATGTCATTTTTGAAACGAAAAGTGAGGCTTAGTCCATCTCTATTACATCTCTTACCATATAAATATTGGTGTCTACCAGTTTTAGACCCTGTAACACATTGTAATGTAATGTGGAAATCATCAAATTTCTACAGACCAAATAACATTTTTAAATGAAAGTATGACTTAGTCCATCTCCATTACACCTCTTACCATATAAATATTGGTGTCTGCAAGTTTTAGACCCTGTAACACATTGTAACGTAACGTGGAAATCATCAAATTTCTACAGACCAAATAACATTTTTAAATGAAAGTATGACTTAGTCCATCTCCATGTCAAACCAGTCAGGACCTAGGGTCCCGACTCGGACCGAAGGTCTGGTTTGGAGTGGAGACGGGTTCAAGTAAAAAATGGGCACACAGGAAATGATTTTGACGTTCAGTAAACACTTACCGAGTGGATAACTGAATGCCCGAGAGCCCAACACGGGGTTGATGATAGTATTTAATTTAAGATTGTGGAACTTAAAACTAAACTAAATGCTCACACATGTGATAATTTCTACGTTCAGTTAACACTCACTGAGTTGTAAACTGAAAGACTAAGCCAGCCAATGCATGGTTGATGATGATAGTAATATTTTAAGATTGAGAAACTTTAAACTAAATGACCACACATATAGCGATTTTGCATTCAGTAAACACTTACTGAGTAGTAAACTGAATGCCGGAGCCGGCCAATACAAGGTTTGTGATAGTAATATTTTATTTTTTATTTACGATGGAGAAACATTAAACTAAAAAATGAGGTCATATGGAGGGATATCTACGTTCAGTAAACAGTTACTGAGTTGTAAACTGAATGGTTGAGCCACCCAATACATGGTTTGTGATAGTAATATTTTTTTTTTTTACGATGGAGAAACTTTAAACTAAAAATGAGGTCGCATGGAGGGATATCAATGTTCAGTAAACAGTTACTGAGTTGTAAACTGAATGGTAGAGCCACCCAATACCTGGTCAATGATAATAGCATTTCACGATGGAAAAACCTTATCCTAAACTAAAAATGAGCTCACATGAAGTGATTTTCACTTACTGAGTTGTTAACTGAATGCCTGAGCTATCCAATACATAGTTGGTGATAGTAGTATTAATTCAAGATGGAAAACTTTAAACTAAACTAAAATGAGCGCACATGAAGTGATTCTCACGTTCATTAAACACTAAGTTGTTAACTGAATGTCTGAGCCATCCAATACATGGTTGATGATAGCAGTATTAATGACATTGATAATAAGAGGTCTTGAACTAGATACTGGCAGGGGGACAACAAAGCTGTGATATTGAAAAGAAACTGAACTGAATTTGAAAATTGATTAATATATGTAATGTGAAGCCAATCTACTGGAAAACAGTAAGCAAACATTATTTGAAAAGAATATGAGAAGACTGAAAAGCTGTGGGCTAGAAAAATGTTAAAAATAAGAAGTAATGATCTTCATAAACATAACATAACATATCCATAACCATAATTAATACAGTGTGAACTCTCTTAAACCATGCTCACCGTGAAATTTCGTCACTAGGCATAACTTGTCACTCTGCGAAACACATTATTGACTATAGTGCGTCAGTGAGAATAAAAATTACCACTTATGTTTTGGAGTGCTATTTTAGTCAAGAAATACTGTAAAGGATGATTATTGACTAAAGGGAATTTCGCGGACTGCTGGTGTTTGATGTGTTGAACTGCTAAAAGGAAGCATATTTGCTAGAAAAAATTTGTGAAATAATGCTTGTTATATGTTTTGACTATCTAGCTAATAGCGTATTGCCTGGCTAATAATGAAATGCCACATTTTGTCTGACTCACTTAGCACAAGTGAAGAGAAAACATTGAAAAACTGGCAAAGGTTAAAAACTCTGTGAAATCATATCTGTTATGTTAAGTTTTGACTAGCTGCAAGCTATGTTTGCCTTCTCTCTCTTTCTCAATATGGAAGTGGGTTGGTGTGGGTTATTTGTGTGGACTCTGGAGATATGATCTCCACATATAAGTTTCTCAAGAAAAGCGGTAATATTTTTCTTTGTGTTTGGATGTAATGGCTAAACATGGATGACATTTTCAATAATGTTATTTGTTCATCCGACAAAGTTGATTTTCCACGTTACGTTACAATGTGTTACAGAGGCTAAAACTGGTAGACACTAATATTTATATGGTAAGAGATGTAATGAAGATGTGCTAAGTCATACTTTCATTTAAAAATGACATTTTGGACTGCAAAAAGTTGATTTGCGTTACGTTACGTTACATTGTGTTACAGAGGGCTAAAATTGGTAGACACCAATATTTATATGGTAAGAGATGTAATGGAGATGGCCTAAGCCATACTTTCATAATGTTATTTGGACTGCAGAAAGTTGATATGCGTTATGTTACAATATGTTACAGAGGACTAAAACTGTCACACAGTAATATTTATATGGTAGGAGATGTAATGGAGATGGACTAAGTCTCACTTTGATTTAAAAATGTTATTTTGGTCTGTAGAAAGTTGATGATTTCTGAGTTACCTTACGTTACATTGTGTTACAGAGGGCTAAAACTGGTAGACAGTAATATTCATATGGTAGGAGATGTAATGGCGATGGACTAAGTCATACTTTCATTTAAAAATGACATTTTGGACTGCAAAAAGTTGATTTGCGTTACGTTACGATACGTTACATTGTGTTACAGAGGGCTAAAATTGGTAGACACCAATATTTATATGGTAAGAGATGTAATGGAGATGAAGCTACATTATGTTATGTCTACCAGTTGTTGAATAAACGCTACGTTACGTTATGTGATACATGAACTAAACAAGCTTGTGGTAACCTTTTATTGTGTTTGGATGTAATGGCTAAACATGGTTTACATTTCACTATTCAGACATCGGACAGAAAGTTGCTCGTTACTCTTAAAATGCAATTTGGGCAAAGAACGAAGTTAGCATATTGGTCACGTTACATTAATGATATTTGGGCAAAGAACGATGTCATCATGTTGGTCCTGTTACCTTACAAGGTTATAAGGGTGAGAGTGATGGGAGCTCGAAAATTGACATTAGTCGTCCATCCTCTGGTGCGCTGTCAGTCTAAATGAAATGAAAAAAAGATACGTGAACAGCGGCGGCAGGAGAAAGGAATTGATGTTACTTTCCCCCAACTATTAAATGATCTGGAGAGAGAGAGAGAGAGAGAGAGAGAGAAACCACTGACTGCTATGTATATCTCATGCAGTTGTGTTTACAACAAATTATGATTTGTTATAATAATAAGATTGAAGACCAGCTTATGACTGGATATTCTTAAAAAATGCTATTTGAGCAAAGAATGATGATACCATGTTGGTCACATTGTGATACAAGGTTATACATATGATCAGAAATAATACTAAAGGCTTTGCACAGAACATCCGGTCTGGGAAGGGTGTAGTGATGCTTGATGGTTTGGGCTTGGAAGGGGGGTGGGGTTTTGGTGGGGGTGGATGGGGAGAGGGTAAGGCCAACCCACTACTACGTCCATCTCACAACATCTCAAACCGCCACGAAGGTTAGACCTTAACGAGACGGATTGCCGTTTCATTCATTCAGGAGTCATGAACATTCTGTGACATTGTCTTGCTATGATAACGCCGTTGTGTGATACAAGCTCTGCACAACAGTAATGGGTGTAGGAAGAAGAGGTGATGGAGATTGAGTAAACATGCATACATTACAATGATCACAGGAGTGAGAGAGACAGAGTGAGAGAGACGGAGAGAGAGAGAGAGAGAGAGAGAGAGAGAGAGAGAGAGAGAGAGAGAGAGAGAGAGAGAGAGAGAGAGAGAGAGAGAGAGAGAGAGAGAGAGACAGAGACAGAGACAGAGACAGAGACAGAGACAGAGAGAGAGAGAGACAGAGAGAGAGACAGAGAGAGAGACAGAGAGAGAGAGACAGAGACAGAGAGACAGAGACAGAGAGAGAGAGAGAGACAGAGACAGAGACAGAGACAGAGACAGAGACAGAGAGAGAGAGAGAGAGTGTGTGAGTGTTGAACTCGAGGATAATGAACAAGTCAATTTAATAATAGTCTCAAAACTATGTTTTTCCGCATTGTCTTATATATGTTTACTTTGTATGTGGGGAACATTGCTCGCCTAGGGAGAGAGAGAGAAACCACTGACTGCTATGTATATCCCATACAGTTGTGTTTACAACAAATTATGATGTTATAATAATAACTTGAAGAACAGGTTATGACTGGATATTCTTAAAAAAAAATGATATTTGAGCAAAGAATGATGATACCATGTTGGTCACATTGTGATACAAGGTTGCACATATGATCAGAAATAATACTAAAGGCTTTGCTCAGAACATCCGGTCTGGGAAGGGTGTAGTGATGCTTGATGGTTTGGGCTTGGAAGGGGGTGGGAGTGGGGTAGGGTTTTGGTGGGGGTGGATGGTGAGAGGTTAAGGCAATCCCACTACCTAGTCCATCTCACAATGCCTCAAACCGCCACGAAGGTTAGACCTTAACGAGATGGATTGCCGTTTCATTCATTCGGGAGTCATGAACATTCTGTGACATTGTCTTGCTATGATAACGCCGTTGTGTGTTACAAGGTTTGCACAGCAGTAATGGGTGTAGGAAGAAGAGGTGATGGAGATTGAGTAAACATGCATACATTTCAATGATCACAGTTAACAAGAACAATTTGTATGTAGAGATCGCGTCTCTGTGACTATGAGAAATGTTTCCCTCTTTTAGTAAACGTTAACCTACTGAGTTTGCTAAGTGATATGCCATGTGGTGACACTTCTCTGGTCGATGTGACGGTATGTGATCCTGGTCCGTACCACTCTAGAAGGTAAGGAGAGAGGGGTGCCCCACTCTAGAAAGTAATGGAGGGGATGGAGAGGTGGGCCCCTGATGGTATGGGAGAGGAGGGGGATGAGGGGTGGGAGTGATTGACAATGACTGGTGAGGGCCCTGCTAGTGGGAGTATGAACCTCGCCCCTCCTTAACAAATCCGCAGTGGAGAGAGAGCCATGCTGGAGTGTACATCTCCAGACAACTCTGAAGACACCGAAAAGCCATTAAGGCAATGGACTGCATCCCTCCTGCTGCAGCTCATCTCCTCCTGGTCTCTGCTCTCTCGAAGAAAAACCACAAATTACAAATGGCCCCTAACCACTCTCACGCCGACGGGGAGCTCCCCTCACCCTTCCCTCCCTCCCTCCCTCCCTCACCCATTCCCCACCCCAAACAACATAACAGACTATGTTGGGACCCCTCTCACTCAGCCTCTATATAGCTTACTTACTATCATCAAAACTATTATCTACACACAGGATTAAGTCTTCGGCAAACACACACATATTTAACTACTCTTTCCTCATATTCCACTCTTATCCTCATATTTCTTACTCTACCACATAACCCACATACTCTCCTACACCCCCAACAACATGACCTCCCATCTTTCCTGACCACATACCCTAACACCGGACGCTCACGTGCGTCCGACACGCGCCAAACTTCCGGGAAAATTCCCCCCAAACCCTTTGCGAGTAGAGCGACGCACGCCACCTGCCCAGCTGGCTCTCAAGAGACCTACCTGGGCAGATGGCGCGCGTCGCTCTAGTCGCACTTTACCCTACTGGTAGTGTGTATTGTTGGTAGTAGTGTGTTGTGGTGGAGGTAGTGTGTGGTGGTGGTGGTACTGTGTGGTTGTGGTGGTAGTGTGAGAGTGTTGGTAGTAGTGTGAGGTGGTGGTGGTAGAGTGTGGTGGTGGTTGTAGTTTGTGGTGGTAGTGGTAGTGTTATGGTGGTGCTAGTGTGTGGTGGTGATGTTCGTGTCTGGAGGTGGATGTAGTGTGGTGTTGGTGGTAGTGTGTCAGTGGTGGTGGTGGTGGTAGTAGAGTGTGGTGGTGGTTGTAGTGTGTGATGGTGGTAGTGGTGGTGTGTGGTGGTGGTGGTGTTGGTGAAGTGTGGTAGTAGTAGTGTGGAGTTTGGAGTGGTGTTGGTGATAGCATGTTAAGGTGATGGTAGTGTGTGGATGTGGTGGTAGTTGGTGGGGGTGGTGGTAGTGTGTGATTTTGGTGGTCGTGAGCGGTTGTGTTATTGTGTGGTGGTGGGGGTGGTAATCTGTGGTGTGTGATAGTTTGTATTGTGTGATAGAGATGGTAGTGTGTGGTTGTGGTGGTAATGTAAGGTGGTGGTTGTAATGTGTGCTTGTGGTGGTAGTGTGTGGTGGTGGTTGTAGTGTTGGGTAGTGGTGGTAGTGTGTGGTGGTGGTAGTGTGTGGTGGAGGTAGTGTGTGGTAGTTGTGGTAGTGTGTGGTGGTTGTAGTTGTTTTTGGTGGGGGTGGTGGTGGTAGAATGTGGTTTTGGTTATAGTGTTTTGTGGTGGTAGTAGTGTGTGGTGGAGGTGGTGGTAGTGGTAGTGTACTCACCTATTTGTGCTTGCGGGGATTGAGCTCTGGCTCTTTGGTCCCGCCTCTCAACTGTCAATCAACTGGTGTACAGGTTCCTGAGCCTATTGGGCTCTATCATATCTACACTTGAAACTGTGTATGGAGTCAGCCCCCACCACATCACTGCCTTGTAACGGGGGGTGGGGGAAATAGCTCTATCTTGTCCATTATTCCACCCCCCAGTTAACTAACGAAGCCGGGGGAAACAGCTCTCTCTAGTCCGTTATCCCGTCTCCAGTTAGCTAACTATTCTAGAGCACCCTCCAGAGTTCCTAAGGCAGCCTCTCTCGTTCAACACCTTGTAACCTAGGTATTTGACTACCTAGGTGCTAAGACTACAAGGCGCCGTAACTTGATCAGTTACCCGAAACTCTAGAGAGAACTCTAGAATACAGAATCATTGCCACAAACGTATAAGAGAAAACGAAAGGAAAGAAATGAATAGTGAAGTAATTAGTGAGGGTTTGGGGTGAGAGGCAGAGAGGTGGGAGGGGCGAGGATGGTCATTAGTTGAAAGTGAGAGTTGAGAGAGGGGTGGAGGGAGAGGTGTAGATAGGTAGAAGTAGAAGAGTAGATAGTAGAAGTAGAAGAGTAGATAGTAGAAGACGAAATGCTGCCACCATCCATTCATGATCATTACATACAAGACAAGGAATGGAACTTGCCTGTATCACAAAATTCTCAAAGGATGTTATCATGAGTTCATTATTAGTATGTTCCCTCTGTACCATGTATCAACTCCAAACATGTACTCATTTATATCATGAACCCAGTAACCACTGAGGCTTTCTCAAATCCTCAACTCAAAGCTCTAGGGCACAAAGTTAAACACAATTTAAATAATAAATTCATAATTATATTTCACATGAAGTATCATAATATAAGCAATCCAATTCAAATGTTAAAGAGAGTCATCATCCAAGAATTCGAGAACCCTACAACTTGACTGCCCCTGATCATCACACAACATATGTAAACACGACCAAGTCACCTTAATGTTCACTCACCGAGGACTGAGTCTAAGTTGAATAGAGAGGGGGGGGGGGGGGGGTTGTAGTTGACGGAGACTCCCGCCCTGCCGGCCGACAGCCTCCCGTCTGCTCTGCTCTCCTGACTGCCGTTCTGTCTGTTAATGCTTTCTGCTGGATAGCTCTCCGAGTTTATATTGGGGAACCTAGTAGCTAACTCCGCCCACAAGTAGATAGCCTCCGGCACTACCAAGCCACTCCTTAAACGTCGGCATGTTTGAAGGCTACCCGGCTCCAATTATACGCTTAGCGGAAGCAAGGTGAAATTATCATGATCTGACCTCAGGTCACTTGGGGTCATTAACGGTTAGAGGTGTGAGATCTCAGGCAGACAACTGGCGCCTCTCAGATCCTTGTCTGTGACTCGTGTACTCTATATATATTTTAAATAAACTAACTCAAACACTTTTACAGTGTTACATCTCCCCTTCTCCCCGAAATAAAGTTTTTGCAACACTGCTAAAGCAAGCTAGCTGTGTGCAACAACTTTATTAACGAAAAAAAAATACATCCTAGCTAAACAAATATACATCATCCTACTCTAAAAAATGAAATATATAGACAGACGTCCATTGTCTCTGGCTGGGCGACGTCACTGCTTGGTCTTGTAGATAATCCTGTACCACATTTCTTCAACACAACTGCCTCCGTCGCTTCTCCGTCGTTAACGCACAACAACACTTGGTCAACCCGAAAGCCGTTACTACTTGAACTGAGCACAGGACCGTGGAATTCGGTTGTCCCAGCTGATCTGTAATTGGCCCTACGTCAGTCACCATGAGAGACGTATATTGGGGTTCTTCACAGCTATAGGGACTACAAGTTTCGAGACCTTCATATAGTTGCCAACAGTAGAAATCCCATCCTACTCTTCTTCCTCCCTGTTGCTCCAGAACGCCTCCTTCAGAGAGCTACTTCTGACAGCCACATCAAGTCCGCATGACACAGGAAGAATCACTCAACAGAGCAACATGCTTGTAGGAGGGGCGGCCAGTTAAGGCAAACGATCCTGTCTTGCAATTACGCTCCATGCAATGATGCTGACACCAGCAAGGAACACTAGGCATCGTGTCTCACTCAGCTTGTCTTATTTTCTTCTTTCTTCTCTCTTCCTTCTTCTCTCTTCTTTCTTCTCTCTTCTTTCTTCTCTCTTCTTTCCCCCATGGGTCTTTGATAAGCGACCTGGGGTCCATTGGGGGTCTGTCCGTCCTGGGGTCCATCCTGGGTAGACCGATGTTGGTGGGACAGACTGGAGTCGTTGTTGCTCCTCTTCCATCTTTACTGGGTCGTCTGGGGTCGTCTGCAGAACGACCTGGGGTCCACTGGGGGTCCGTCCGTCTTGGGGTCCACTGGGGTCCGTAAGTCTTGGGGTCCACTGGGGTCCGTCCGTCCTGGAGTCCACTGGGTAGACCAATGTTGACCGACCGAGAGGGCTGCACCTTGGGGTCCCCTGGGGTGGTGGTGGTGGTGGAGCCATGACCTCCAGGTAGTGGGCTGGTCGTGGTGGTGGTGATAAACGCCCCTGAGTGTGGTACACAGCAGCCGTCTCTCTCTTCTGTATATGCGTCGCGCCTCTCCTCTGGCTCCCACCTGTGAATTGAACATAAAGGCGACAATACCCGTGTTCCATGCTGTTGTGTGACCCTGTAGTTTGTATAGGGTTACACAGTTATATCATAACGCTCTCCTCCTGGCAACAACTACACTTCAATTTTAATAATCCAATTAACTCTGAATGATATTGACTTGGTGGAACATAAGACAGTAACAGAGGAAAGTTAGAGAAGAGAGAATAAGGTCATCACTACTTTTAACTTGTCTCAAAAAAAAAAAATCAAAACTAATAGACAAAACACTAGCCTAAACTTAACTATACCTTTCCTAACCTTAGGAACTCTGGAGGGTGCTCTAGAATAGTTAGCTAACTGGAGACGGGATAACGGACTAGAGAGAGCTGTTTCCCCCGGCTTCGTTAGTTAACTGGGGGGTGGAATAATGGACAAGATAGAGCTATTTCCCCCATCCCACCGCTGCCACCATTGTAACGGGGGGTGGGGGAAATAGCTCTATCTTGTCCATTATTCCACCCCCCAGTTAACTAACGAAGCCGGGGGAAACAGCTCTCTCTAGTCCGTTATCCCGTCTCCAGTTAGCTAACTATTCTAGAGCACCCTCCAGAGTTCCTAAGGCAGCCTCTCTCGTTCAACACCTTGTAACCTAGGTATTTGACTACCTAGGTGCTAAGACTACAAGGCGCCGTAACTTGATCAGTTACCCGAAACTCTAGAGAGAACTCTAGAATACAGAATCATTGCCACAAACGTATAAGAGAAAACGAAAGGAAAGAAATGAATAGTGAAGTAATTAGTGAGGGTTTGGGGTGAGAGGCAGAGAGGTGGGAGGGGCGAGGATGGTCATTAGTTGAAAGTGAGAGTTGAGAGAGGGGTGGAGGGAGAGGTGTAGATAGGTAGAAGTAGAAGAGTAGATAGTAGAAGTAGAAGAGTAGATAGTAGAAGACGAAATGCTGCCACCATCCATTCATGATCATTACATACAAGACAAGGAATGGAACTTGCCTGTATCACAAAATTCTCAAAGGATGTTATCATGAGTTCATTATTAGTATGTTCCCTCTGTACCATGTATCAACTCCAAACATGTACTCATTTATATCATGAACCCAGTAACCACTGAGGCTTTCTCAAATCCTCAACTCAAAGCTCTAGGGCACAAAGTTAAACACAATTTAAATAATAAATTCATAATTATATTTCACATGAAGTATCATAATATAAGCAATCCAATTCAAATGTTAAAGAGAGTCATCATCCAAGAATTCGAGAACCCTACAACTTGACTGCCCCTGATCATCACACAACATATGTAAACACGACCAAGTCACCTTAATGTTCACTCACCGAGGACTGAGTCTAAGTTGAATAGAGAGGGGGGGGGGGGGGGGGTTGTAGTTGACGGAGACTCCCGCCCTGCCGGCCGACAGCCTCCCGTCTGCTCTGCTCTCCTGACTGCCGTTCTGTCTGTTAATGCTTTCTGCTGGATAGCTCTCCGAGTTTATATTGGGGAACCTAGTAGCTAACTCCGCCCACAAGTAGATAGCCTCCGGCACTACCAAGCCACTCCTTAAACGTCGGCATGTTTGAAGGCTACCCGGCTCCAATTATACGCTTAGCGGAAGCAAGGTGAAATTATCATGATCTGACCTCAGGTCACTTGGGGTCATTAACGGTTAGAGGTGTGAGATCTCAGGCAGACAACTGGCGCCTCTCAGATCCTTGTCTGTGACTCGTGTACTCTATATATATTTTAAATAAACTAACTCAAACACTTTTACAGTGTTACATCTCCCCTTCTCCCCGAAATAAAGTTTTTGCAACACTGCTAAAGCAAGCTAGCTGTGTGCAACAACTTTATTAACGAAAAAAAAATACATCCTAGCTAAACAAATATACATCATCCTACTCTAAAAAATGAAATATATAGACAGACGTCCATTGTCTCTGGCTGGGCGACGTCACTGCTTGGTCTTGTAGATAATCCTGTACCACATTTCTTCAACACAACTGCCTCCGTCGCTTCTCCGTCGTTAACGCACAACAACACTTGGTCAACCCGAAAGCCGTTACTACTTGAACTGAGCACAGGACCGTGGAATTCGGTTGTCCCAGCTGATCTGTAATTGGCCCTACGTCAGTCACCATGAGAGACGTATATTGGGGTTCTTCACAGCTATAGGGACTACAAGTTTCGAGACCTTCATATAGTTGCCAACAGTAGAAATCCCATCCTACTCTTCTTCCTCCCTGTTGCTCCAGAACGCCTCCTTCAGAGAGCTACTTCTGACAGCCACATCAAGTCCGCATGACACAGGAAGAATCACTCAACAGAGCAACATGCTTGTAGGAGGGGCGGCCAGTTAAGGCAAACGATCCTGTCTTGCAATTACGCTCCATGCAATGATGCTGACACCAGCAAGGAACACTAGGCATCGTGTCTCACTCAGCTTGTCTTATTTTCTTCTTTCTTCTCTCTTCCTTCTTCTCTCTTCTTTCTTCTCTCTTCTTTCTTCTCTCTTCTTTCCCCCATGGGTCTTTGATAAGCGACCTGGGGTCCATTGGGGGTCTGTCCGTCCTGGGGTCCATCCTGGGTAGACCGATGTTGGTGGGACAGACTGGAGTCGTTGTTGCTCCTCTTCCATCTTTACTGGGTCGTCTGGGGTCGTCTGCAGAACGACCTGGGGTCCACTGGGGGTCCGTCCGTCTTGGGGTCCACTGGGGTCCGTAAGTCTTGGGGTCCACTGGGGTCCGTCCGTCCTGGAGTCCACTGGGTAGACCAATGTTGACCGACCGAGAGGGCTGCACCTTGGGGTCCCCTGGGGTGGTGGTGGTGGTGGAGCCATGACCTCCAGGTAGTGGGCTGGTCGTGGTGGTGGTGATAAACGCCCCTGAGTGTGGTACACAGCAGCCGTCTCTCTCTTCTGTATATGCGTCGCGCCTCTCCTCTGGCTCCCACCTGTGAATTGAACATAAAGGCGACAATACCCGTGTTCCATGCTGTTGTGTGACCCTGTAGTTTGTATAGGGTTACACAGTTATATCATAACGCTCTCCTCCTGGCAACAACTACACTTCAATTTTAATAATCCAATTAACTCTGAATGATATTGACTTGGTGGAACATAAGACAGTAACAGAGGAAAGTTAGAGAAGAGAGAATAAGGTCATCACTACTTTTAACTTGTCTCAAAAAAAAAAAATCAAAACTAATAGACAAAACACTAGCCTAAACTTAACTATACCTTTCCTAACCTTAGGAACTCTGGAGGGTGCTCTAGAATAGTTAGCTAACTGGAGACGGGATAACGGACTAGAGAGAGCTGTTTCCCCCGGCTTCGTTAGTTAACTGGGGGGTGGAATAATGGACAAGATAGAGCTATTTCCCCCATCCCACCGCTGCCACCATTGTAACGGGGGGTGGGGGAAATAGCTCTATCTTGTCCATTATTCCACCCCCCAGTTAACTAACGAAGCCGGGGGAAACAGCTCTCTCTAGTCCGTTATCCCGTCTCCAGTTAGCTAACTATTCTAGAGCACCCTCCAGAGTTCCTAAGGCAGCCTCTCTCGTTCAACACCTTGTAACCTAGGTATTTGACTACCTAGGTGCTAAGACTACAAGGCGCCGTAACTTGATCAGTTACCCGAAACTCTAGAGAGAACTCTAGAATACAGAATCATTGCCACAAACGTATAAGAGAAAACGAAAGGAAAGAAATGAATAGTGAAGTAATTAGTGAGGGTTTGGGGTGAGAGGCAGAGAGGTGGGAGGGGCGAGGATGGTCATTAGTTGAAAGTGAGAGTTGAGAGAGGGGTGGAGGGAGAGGTGTAGATAGGTAGAAGTAGAAGAGTAGATAGTAGAAGTAGAAGAGTAGATAGTAGAAGACGAAATGCTGCCACCATCCATTCATGATCATTACATACAAGACAAGGAATGGAACTTGCCTGTATCACAAAATTCTCAAAGGATGTTATCATGAGTTCATTATTAGTATGTTCCCTCTGTACCATGTATCAACTCCAAACATGTACTCATTTATATCATGAACCCAGTAACCACTGAGGCTTTCTCAAATCCTCAACTCAAAGCTCTAGGGCACAAAGTTAAACACAATTTAAATAATAAATTCATAATTATATTTCACATGAAGTATCATAATATAAGCAATCCAATTCAAATGTTAAAGAGAGTCATCATCCAAGAATTCGAGAACCCTACAACTTGACTGCCCCTGATCATCACACAACATATGTAAACACGACCAAGTCACCTTAATGTTCACTCACCGAGGACTGAGTCTAAGTTGAATAGAGAGGGGGGGGGGGGGGGTTGTAGTTGACGGAGACTCCCGCCCTGCCGGCCGACAGCCTCCCGTCTGCTCTGCTCTCCTGACTGCCGTTCTGTCTGTTAATGCTTTCTGCTGGATAGCTCTCCGAGTTTATATTGGGGAACCTAGTAGCTAACTCCGCCCACAAGTAGATAGCCTCCGGCACTACCAAGCCACTCCTTAAACGTCGGCATGTTTGAAGGCTACCCGGCTCCAATTATACGCTTAGCGGAAGCAAGGTAAAATTATCATGATCTGACCTCAGGTCACTTGGGGTCATTAACGGTTAGAGGTGTGAGATCTCAGGCAGACAACTGGCGCCTCTCAGATCCTTGTCTGTGACTCGTGTACTCTATATATATTTTAAATAAACTAACTCAAACACTTTTACAGTGTTACAGCCTAATGCATTCCATTTGTCAACTACTCTGACACTAAAAAAAAAAATTCTTTCTAATATCCCTATGGCTCATTTGGGCACTCAATTTCCACCTGTGTCCCCTAGTGCGTGTGCCCCTTGTGTTAAATAGCCCGTCTTTATCTACCCTGTCAATTCCTCTGAGAATCTTGTACGTGGTGATCATATCCCCCCTAACTCTTCTGTCTTCTAGCGACGTGAGGTTCAATTCCCGCAGTCTCTCTTCGTAGCTCATACCTCTCAGCCCGGGTACTAGTCTGGTGGCAAACCTTTGAACTTTTTCCAGTTTGGTCTTATTTTTGACTAGATATGGACTCCATGCTGGGTCTGCATACTCCAGGATTGGTCTCACATAGGTGGTACACAAAGTTCTGAATGATTCCTTGCACAAGTGTCTAAATGCCGTTCTTATGTTTGCCAACCTGGCAAATGCTACTGATGTTATACTCTTGATATGGCCTTCAGGGAACAGGTCTGGCGTGATATCAACCCCCAGGTCTTTCTATCTCTCTGACTCGTGTAGAATTTCATCTCCCAAATGATACCTTGTAACTGGCCTCCTGCTCCCTACACCTATCTTCATTTCATTACATTTGCTTGGGGTAAATGGTTTAACAACCATTTGTTCGACCATTCCTTTAGTTTGTCTAGGTCTTCTTGAAGCCTCAAGCAGTCCTCCTCTGTGATAATTAGTGTGTGTGGTGGTGGTGGTGGTTGTTGTAGTGTGTGGTGTTGGTGGTGGTAGTGTGTGGTGGTGGTGGTGTGCTGTGATGGTGGTGGGGGTAGTGGTAGTGTGTGGTGGTGGTAGTGTACTCACCTATTTGTAATTGGGGGGGGGGGTTGAACTTTGGTTCTTTGGTCCCGCCTATCAACTGTCGGTGTATGTGTGGTGGGGGTGGTTGTGTGTGGTGGTGGTGGTAGTGTGTGGTGGTGGTGGTTGTGTGTGGTGGTGGTGGTAGTGTGTGATGGTAGTGTGTGGTGGTTGTGTGTGATGGTGGTGGTAGTGTGTGGTATTGGTGGTAGTGTTTGGTTGTAGTAGTGTGTGTTGGTGGTAATAGTGTGTGGTGGTGTTGGTAGTGTGTGGTGGTGGTAGTGTGGTTGTGTAGGGGGTGTATTGTGGTGGGGGTAGTGTGTGGTTGTGGTGGTAGTGTGTGTGTGGGGGGGTGTTATTAGTGTGTAGTGCTGGTTGTAGTGCGTGGGTATAGTGGTGTGTGGTGGTGGTGGTGTGGTGGTGGTAGTGGTGTGTGGTGATGGTGGTAGTGTGTGGTGGTGGTGGTGGAAGTATGTGGTGTTGGTGGAGTGTGGTGATGGTGGTAGTGTGTGGGGGTGGTGGTAGTGTGAAAATGTTGGTAGTAGTGGTAGAGTGTGGTGGTGGTTGTAATGTGTGGATGGTGGTGGTAGTGTGGTGGTGGTGGTGATGATGGAGGTAGTGTGGAAGTGTGTGGTGGCGGTGGCGTGTGGTGGTGGTGTTGGAGAAAGTATGTGGTGGTTGTAGTGTGTGGTAATATTGTGTGGTATTGGTGGTAGTGTGTGGAGCTGGTGGTAGTGTGTGGTGCTGGTGGTAGAGTGTGGTGGTAGAAGTGTGTGATGGTGGTGGTGTGTGATGGTATTGTGTAGTGGTGGTGGTAGTGTGAGATTGTTGTGGTGGTGGTGTTGATGGGGGTAGTGTGGTGGTGGTGGTATTGTGTGGTGGTGGTAGTGTGGTGGTGGTGGGAGAGTGTGGTAGTGTGTGGTGGTGGTGGTATATGGATGTTGTGGTAGTATGTGGTGCTGGTGATAGTGTGTGGTGGTCGTGGTAGTGTATGGTGGTAGTGGTAGTGTGTTTGGTGGTGGTCTGAGTGTATGGAGGTGGTGGTGGTAGTGTGTCGTTTGGTGGAAGTGTGTTTGGTGGTGGTCTGAGTGTATGGAGGTGGTGGTGGTAGTGTGTCGTTTGGTGGAAGTGTGTGGTGTTGGAAGAGTGGGGTCGTTGTTGTAGTGTGTAGTGGTGGTGTTAGTGTGTGGTAGTGGAAGTGTGTGCTGGTGGTAGTGTGTGCTGGTGGTGGTAGTATGTGGTGGTGGTGGTAGTGTGTGTTATTCGTAGTGTGTAATGGTGGTGGTAGTGTTTGTAGGTATGGTGGTAGTGTTTGGTGGTGGGTGCATGTGGTGGTGATGATAGTGTGTGGTGGTGGTGAGTGCGTGTGGTGGTGATGGTAGTGTGTGGTGGTAGTGGGTGCGTATGGTGGTGATGGTAGTGTGTGGCGGTGGTGGGTGCGTGTGGTGGTGATGGTAGTGTGTGGTGGTGGTGGGTGCGTGTGGTGGTGGTGGGTGCATGTGGTGGTGATGGTAGTGTGTGTTGAAGGTGTAGTGTGAGATGGTGGTAGTGGTGATTGTGGTGGTGGTAATGAGTGGTTGTGGTGGTAGTGTGTGGTTTTGGTTGTAGTGTGTGGTGGAGGAGGTGGTGGTAGTGAGTGGTTGTGGTGGTAGTGTTTGGTGCTGGTAGTAGAGTTTGTTGGTGGCGGTAGTGTCATTGTGGTAGTGTGTGGTGTTGGTAATGTGGTAGTGGTGGTGGTGGTAATGTGGTGGTGGTGGTGGTGGTAATGTGGTGGTGGTAAGTAGTGTAAAGTGCGACTAGAGCGACGCGCGCCAGCTGCCAGGTGGCACACAGGTGAGTGCCACCCGACAGGTGGGGCGCGGGTGTCTAGTCGCACAGGTTTTGGGGGGAATTTTCCCGGAAGTTTGGCGCGTTTCGGACGTGTGTGAGCGTCTGGTGTTATGGTATGTGGTCATGAAAGAGGGGAGATCATGATGTTGGATGGCAGGTGGTGCGCGTCGTTGCCGTCGCGACGCGTCGTTGCCGTCGCAGCGCGTCGTTACCGTCGCACAGGTTTGGGAGGGGAATTTCCCGGAAGTTTGGCGCGTGTCGGTCTTGAGTGGTGGGTGAGCAGGTGCAGCCTCCCCTCTGCCGCGCGGGTCTAGTCCTCGGGTGTTATGGTAAGTGGTCAGGAAAGACGAGAGTAGTGTGAGAGTAAGTGGTAGAGTAAGTGATAGAGTAAGAAAATAGAAGGAAGAGGGAGGAATGAGTAAAAGAATATGTATGCGTGTTTTTGCGTAGCCTTAATCGTGAGTTAGTGTGTAGATGTGAGGAGAAGGCAACACAGTCTGTTATGTTGTTTTGGGTGGGGGGTTGGATGGAGCTTCCCCTTCGTCTGGAGAGAGTGCTCTGGGCCATTATGTGGTTAGACAAACCATTAGCTCCCCTACAGGAAGTCGCAAGTGTTGAGGGGTGAGAGAGCACTCTCCTGCGGAAGTTGGGCATTCCCTTGGGTCATTTGTCTTCAGAGTGTTGATGTTCGTCCCACGACGACTTCCCATACACTGTGGATTCCGGTAAGGAGGCGCGAGATACTTACGACAGACCTACACCTGTCAGCCATCAATCAATCACTCCCCACCCCTCATCCCCACCCGCCCCCATACCATCAACCATTGTTCCGTGCATTCTCTTTTAGTATGTGTAAGCTATATCGCAACGTGATCAACATGGTGAGAGCAATAACGAGGGAAAAGTAAACACATTATATAAATTTATTTCTTTATTAAACACTTAAGCGATTTACAACGATAATAATAATAATAATAATAATAATAATAATAATAATAATAATAATAATAATAATAAGACTTCTTCTTGGTGGTTTAGCTTGCAGACAGTTGTAGAAAGACCTTCATTCAGTCCATCGAACCTTCCCAACACGATAGTCAAGCAGTCAATCTGTAGAAAGTGGAAAAGGTTATAAGTTTTGTTGTTGTCAATGTTGTAAACATAAATACAGACATTATTGTGTTCATCATTCAATCCTAACATAAAGTATTACTCACCGCAGTAACATCCTAGCCAACTTCGTCACACAGCGTTTCACACTCAGCATCACTACCGTTTAAGCAGAATGTTCGCTTACACACAGGCATTTTCATCTGAGCGTAATTGAATTTCAACACTTTTTCATCATTCTTGCGAAAATGACCATATTTAAACGCTTCATCAAAGTGAAGCAGGGCGGCCTCTAAGCCTAGTCTGCAAAAATGATATGCAAAATAAACGGCATAATTCCCACAGAAGTAACTATTCAAGGATTGAATCCTTTTCTTCATAATATATAGGGTATAGTCTTGGAAGTAGGACATAAACTCTTCGAAATATCTTGAATACGTTCCTATTGCAGGATTGGCATAGCTGTCTAGTATAACTATCTCGCTTCTACCTTCATCCTTATTTACATAGAATGTTATCCAATGGCCCATTTTATTACGAGAACCAGACTCCAGAGTGTTCATTATGAACACCACAGGTCTTTTTTTATGTATTTTTGTCAGTATTTTCCAGACGTCATCAGCTAGGAAACATCCTAGATAGTCTACCTTAGCACCTAAATTACTTCTGATAGCCTCATTTATTTCCAAACAATTCATATTAGTATTTTATCCTCGCGTATCGCAAATAACGCGACGATCCGCGTTAATGCTGATCACACCCGTTGTAGACCCATAAACTAGAATGACTTTATTTCTAGCTACTCCACGTTTAAATTCCAAAGCGATCCTCAGATTACCACTTTTTTCAATTGGGATGGTGTCATCGATATCCTCGGGTTGTAAATTAAAGGCCAGTATGGTTCCACCATTCACATATGTGTCATAAGATAATATATTGTCTTTATCGAAGCCAAAGGCTTGTAATGCTGTGTAATACAACTTGGCGCAGTTATGAGGGAAGTCACACCCAATATTGACAATATTAGTGCTATTCTGTGATATTAATACTTTACTAAGCTCGCAGTTTTCCAAATAAAGCGGGTTGCGATTATATGCACCAGACACAGCCTCCATATCAAGGATGATCATATATAAATGTTCTGGTATAACAGTCCCCCACGGCTGGTCCATTGTAATAGAGCGTTGACCTGTGCCCAATATATACGTTTTGTATAATGTTTTATTAAAAGTATACGTAATAGGAGAGTTGTTCTGCACCATGGCTTTATTAACTGCTACTAATCCTTCAGGGTATGGCAATACCCGATCCACCCATAGTCGTGTAGACTTGATATTATATTTAAAATTAGCATGTTCATTATCGCTGAGGATAAGCCACTTATCAGGTTGAAGTTCGAGCCTCACCCTGATGTCCACATTATCCAAAACGTATTCACTAACGGATGTGACATCCAGCATTAGTTTAAAACATGTATTCACGCCACTCGTTTTCATATCAGTCATCCGTTGCTTCTCACTAGCCGAGGCATTAGTGAAATAACCAGCTTCAATTTTACCAGGATCAACTCGGTTAAAAAACTGTGACAGTTTATCATAGCGGTTAGCCTTACACCCAGAAATCGTAGATAATAACTTTACGTATGACCAGAATGAGAATAATGAGCTGGTTTCAACTACTGTTTCGTTTAAATACACAATAGCGGATTTGAATAGAGTTTGCGATAATCCATTCACCAACGATGCGTTTTTAGCATCTCCTAAAGGCGTTATTCCATCTTCTTCGGTTAGATCAATAGTCAACTCCAAAGCTATAGATGATAAATCCACCAGTTGACCATTCACTCCCTTGATGATGAATTCCAGATAAGTGTCTGTAAACTTATTATTGACCCCAGAATTCACAGGTAATACATCCACCGTTTGTCTGCTGGCGATTGTTGATTCTACCAATCGAGGGGAAAATACTTTAGGAAAGGCTTCACTAACAGCGGCTGTATAATGTTCTAATGGCACCTGGAGGCCCAGAGCGTTATATCCGGCCATGTTCGCGCTTTAGACAACACCAACCGAGTGAGAAGAAGTTATGACAGCACATCATTATATTTCGCTTTAGTAAAACGTTTGATGTTTACTAATTTTTTTGTTTGTTTATTCTTTTTATGCACTCTTCCACCTATCATTTGCTTCCCCACTCCTTTCAATGTTTCAATTCCGCGTTTCTTAAGAGATTGTTTGAAAGTTTGTTTGTCATTATTAATATCGTCTAGTACGTTCTGCCCCAAGCTAAGCGCAGCCGGGGCCAGAGTCCTCATGATAAAGGGCGCTGCTCGACGCGCTATCCCGCTTAAAAAGGAAAATATTCCTACTCCTCGCGTATAACGTCTACTACTGTTGAAAATCCGTATATCATCAGTCCCTCCACCTCTAGGAGGGGTTAACAGAATGTATAATTCCTCAACAGAGGGGGGAATAAAGTGGACACGCATTTCTCCGCTTGTTTCAGACGAATGAGGAGTGGCGGGAAAGCATTGGTGTTATATACCTCCTGCAACGGGGCGTACATGCAAGACTGCTATGGTGCACCCACGTTCATCAAAATGTATCGGGTTACCATCTTGATCCCTAACAGTGATGCTGACGCTATCTATCATGTTAGTGTTAAGACGCACATATAGTTTTTTATTGTTGCTGTTATCACTTCCATTTAGGGAGATTACATCCAAAATATTTACAGACTGGTTTCCATATCTAGTAGAAGAGATTCTATCGCAATAAACACACAGAATATCAACTCCTCCTCTAGGCATTGGCGGGAATAGACATGTGTTAACTACACTCGAGGCGTACTGACGTTTTGCGAATATGTCATATTCTATTTCTGGAACTACGCCCAACACTTTCCCAAAAGCGGTTCCAAATGATAATGTAACTCTACTGATGTTTTTATGCCCCGTTGCAGAGCTAATATTCTCATCACTAATCACAGTAGTGAACTTGTTTCGATTGGAGGAAGAATCATATTTAATAAAATGCGTTCCATATTTAGCTGAAAATTGTTTTAATGACTTTCCTAAAAAACTCAGTTTAGCATTACTTGAAAATATGGCCTCTATTTCTGTATTAATCCTGGTATTAATTTCTTTTATAGTTCCGGCTAAAACATCAGATGATAATAAATGCTTTGAATGCATGTATTTCCCCTTGCTCACTTTCTCATACGTAACGCCTACACGTATATATGCCTCGGGATTATCACGCTTAATAACGTAATGTGAAGTGGGGAGGAGTAATTTTTGTAGACACATTTCATAACTCCTCCTGGGATCTAATTCTAGCTGGTTAAACAATCGATTTTGGAAAGATGCGGGGATGTTATTGGGGAATAAATGCGTATCTGATACGCTGGTGGCGTATATCACGTGAGTGTCCATCGCTCTATCTCCTTAGACCGCTTTTTGTCTAGTAAAGCCATCTACACATTACACGCTCATTTATATACACTCACCTGCTAATATACAATCCAGGAAGCTTTCCTTTTACTGTGAGGATCAATCTTGACAGTCGCCTTTCTCTTAACAGATGGAGCCTCATACACTTGACTGCTTGCCGTAGTATTACGGAATAAATCTCGCGATGTAGATGTTAGTGTGAAAAACAGTTGAGCAATGGGGAGTTTATCCGGTAGAAAAACAGATTTAAGCACAGTCATTTTATGTATAATGTCATTAATTATATGTATGCCAGATACTGGAGCCAATACATTTCCATTCAGATCCCAACGAACGATTCCAGTAGCATCATAATGGTTTAGCAAGGATCTCGCATATTCGTGATCTCTCACTTTCAACTTCAAATCTATTAAATGTTTTATGGAAGGGTTGGTATGCAACTGAGGAGGAGGAGGTGGTTTGACAGTAAGATGACGAGCAACCGCTTTCACAGGGGGGTAGGCAGGGCTGTGTGCAGCTTTCCGGTTGTCCACTATTTTACGCGGTACGAGATAAAAGGCTTTCATTTTACTTACTGAACAACCGTGTAATTAAACTAGCCGCAATCGGTAAAATAATGGATAAAATACTGCCTCCTCGTTTGCTGGTTAATATCCGTTTCTTAGTTGACACAGAAGGTTTCTTACAGGCTAGTGACCGAATAAGCAATTTATATTTTTTCAACTTTTTAACGACCTTGTCAGGCACGGGCAATTTTTTTTTAAAAAGTTATTAAAAATTTCTGATAAACAATTTATATGTGGTTTCTTCAATTTTTCAATCAACTGCTTTCTCGAGGAATACTGAAGTTTTGATAATAGTTGGATCAATTCCTTGTATTTATAAAGTAAGGGCTTCTTCATTATAAATGTAATATCTCAGCAGCATCAATCCATTGATCGAATGATCGATCATAACCTGCGTACCTAACTTTATACTGGAGTTTGCCAGAGACTCTGCGTTGTCCCAATACCTTCTCAATATTAAAGGTTTGAGGCAAATGTGTTGGTGTTAATTCTTGTTTATAGAAGCCACCATCAATTTCTTCCCCATTCAGATCTTTTAGAAAGTATAAAGGGATGTGTTGTTGTCTCCGATCAATACGTGTAACTGTAAAGATCTCTCGGGTGTTCTGCTGCTTAAACCCTTTCTTAAACTTGGAAATGCGATCAGATAGAGTGATGCGTACTGTATCACCAACACTCAATCGTGGAATGACAGCTCTCTTTGTTTTGCTCGGGCTTTTATACATTAAATCAAATTGTTTGTCGTGTTCGCTGGGCGATGATAGAGCGTGCACCTCCGCAGGTGTCTTCCCCTTCAATCCTCTGTGTGGGGTTAAATTATATGTTTTCACAATATCTGGTAGAGCCTGCATGTATTTTAAAGTGTTGCGCGCCGTCATAAACTTGTAAAGTTTACCTTTTAAAGTACGTATGAACCGCTCAGCGATTGAAGCTTTAGTCTCCTGAGAAAATACACTATATAACCGTACTTTCCTTGCTGCCAGCATTTTTTTCATAGTGGCGTTATAAAATTCTCCACCTCGATCAGAATTAATTTTGCGCACTCCTTGAGAATGAGGTGAATCTAGAATTAAAGCTAGAGCATTAGTGGTGTTTTTTCCATCCTTAGCGCGTAAGGGTACTACTTGGGCGTACCTGGAGAAAATATCTACGCATACGAGTAAATATTTCACTCCATCATTATGTTTGTCCAATAAACTCATCTCGGCCAAGTCTATAGCTTGAAATAGTCGCGGTTTAGGGCTTAACACCCGACGCCGAGGGAATTTATGTGGTTGTAAATAATGCAACGTATAGGAGTCAGAGCTTTTCAGATAGTCCTTTACATCGACTAGAGTTATACTAGAGTTAATTAATTTGGCGGCCTTATACAATCTCTGTACCCCTCCAAGCCCTCCGCTAGATGAGGGGTCGTTATATACTCCTTCCAGTACATCTTTCTTGCTCACCATTGGTAAACTATCTCATAGGGCGGTTCGTGAACAATATTACCGCGTAATGTTATCGTAGATGGAGTGTTCGAGCCCAGATCTACTAGCAAATAGCCGTAGGATTGACTAATAACTTGCTTATATAACTCTACAAATTTCTTTGAATCCACTTTCCCAAATATTTGTCGTCCGAGTGTTTCAATTTGTGACAGGTCTCGTGATTTAACCAATATTAAATGAGAAGCATTTAAACTAATATTCCTCGAATATTTACCAGGAAAAAATATATTTTGAGTAATCAATATGACGGAAACCGTGAAATGTCGGCCCCTAGTAAACATGTCTGATACGATTTTTGAATTCGCAGACTCTGTAAAAAGGTCATCGTAGATTACTAAGATATGCGAGTCATTATCTACTCGCTCTTCCACAGGATCAATAATGGTTGAATGCTCGATCAGCTTCCCTTTAATTTGTGGATCTGATCGTAATTCAGAGTAACCTCCTCCGCATATGATTATTGAGGAGAACTTGTGTTGATAATTCCTTACAAGTTTACTGCACAAGTAGGATTTTCCGCTGTTTGAATAACCAGCGATAATAACACGAGATGGTTCTCTGAAAATATCTAGATGTTCCGCATGGATTATATCATAGGAACTATCCATGATTAATGCTTCGTTAAGACTGCTAAAAACTAAGGAACTGAGGTGGTATTTATACAAACATAGTCATTTACAGGTGTTTATTCACATATTTTATGTACACCAACATCATTTTTAAAACTAAACATAGTTCTTACAGTTCACAAACAATAATATTAAACAGCATAGTTCTTACAGTTCACAAACAATAATATTAAACAGCTTATTTTAAAACTAATCATAGTTCTTACAGATCACAAACAATAATATTAAACATCCTATTCATTTAGTATACAAAGTTCTAGTCATATTGGCATCCATCTCAATACTACCTAACAATTGTACAACATAAAATCTAGCGAGGGTTGAATAGTTTCTGAGCTGTAGCATCGCGTTTGCTCCAGGGATTGAATATTGGGTAGAGTCTCTGTGCTTGCTCTACTTCCTCCTCCTCCATAAACACTTCTTCTTCCATCTCCTCCTCCTCCTCCTCCTCTCTCACTTCTACATCCATCTCATCATCATTGTTATTGGGAATATCAGGATGACCATACGCTAGGGACTGTGTGGGGCTTAAAATGTAGCGTTTATCGTCAAATGCTGACAATCCTCTGCAGGTACTGCGACATGTACAAATCTTTCCTTGCACGTTGCGTATAGATCTCGACACATACCTGATTGAAGTGTTTGTTTCAAGAGTGTGTTGAAATGAGTCATGTGAGAGTTTCTCTTGTAGATGGTAAGGTACGCCCTTACACTTACAAGTGTGCTCCCCATCATGAGTGGTGAACGAATATGTTTTAGGTCTGAGAGCAATTAACTGGTTAATAATCTTAGAGCCTATTTCAGACTTGAGCAATCCTAGTTCACCTTCTCGCGCTTTAGAGTAGGATGGATGTGTGACATTAAAATTGCTAAAATCCATACAGTCGAAGAGAGGAGACTTATTCAACTCTTCAAACACATCCTGACAGTCCAGTTTAATGATGAAAGAGTCTGTGTCTGTATATAACAGACTCGCTTTATCCCCATACGCAGGTTTGACAACATCATACCAGAACTCATAGAGTCGCCTCTTAGCAATTTGAAGTATATGGTAACCCAGATACGTAGGAGTGTTGACTAGGAGAGACTTCTGCTTGATAGTACATATCACACGATCCTTACTTAACAAAAGACTCCGCTTGAAGAATGGGTTTCGAGCATGTTTCAGGAAATGACTACGATCTGTGACCAAATAGTGTTTGTTCCCATATTTAGATACATCTGTGAGACTCTTTCCATATATAGAGTTTGATACGAGTTTGAAAGCCTTTTTTTTATCGCGCATTTGGTACTGGCTCGTTCACGAACATTGGTTTCAATGAAGTCTTTAAGGTAACTCTCCTGCTCGAATTCGTAGATGTCGTGAACTTTAGCTACTTCTAATCCAATGCGCATGAGCAACTGTAACAAGTCCAGACTAACGAGGTAATCTTTCTGAGGAAGGTGAGAAGCAATTAATTTAGTGTTGTTTTTAGGCAGTCCCCGACTTTCTTCTGTAAGAATATTCTTACTGTAGGGTGAAATGTGATCCTCAGTAATGCATGTATGTGAAAGAACTAGGGGCAGTTCATCTGTATACCTAGCTACCTCAGGTCGAACCTGGAGTGTATCACACAACACCCAGTACCCCTTGGTCCCGTCACATGGGATATTCTCCAAACCTTGCTCCAGCAGTACGTCACGCTCATCATGTGTCAGTTTCCGGATCCCACCCCGAGGGAGTAGTTCAGTCATACACGCCCCGTAAAGACTATTAAAGTCTAAGTAGATGATGTAGCTACTATCTTCCCCTAGATCTAAGCCTGTGTGCCTGTTCTCCACATTCGTGTACTGTCTCGTCACACTGGTGAACCCACCTCGGAGATTCCGACGAAGTAAATCATATAACATTGGGTCTGACACCACATCAAGTTCAACTTTCGATTTAAGCAAGAATGCATCCCAAGCAAATGAGGGTAAAGAAATGTAGTGGGAAATGTCTAATTTGTAGAGAGCAAGCATGGTGTCTCGCCAGACTGTGAACACATCAGCTAGCAATCCTGTGTCCACTTTGAGGTAAAGGAGCAGATACTCCCCTATGTTGCGACATTTAGCCAAATCAAAAATTTCTAAGGCTTGTTTATAATCTGTTTCTGACAACTCTTCGTCTTTTAGTGTATTGTAAAACTTATCACGAGAAGGGAGTTGTGGTTCATCTAACACAGACATAGAGGATAAATAATCATAGCAGAATGATTGTTTACCCTTCAACAGTTTTGGGATGGCCGCTTTATTTACCCCTTTTAACATAGCCAAAGTGAATGTGGTAGGTTTCCCACTATCAATATGATCCTTGGCTATTCTTCCTAGCGAGCCGTTGAGAAGGGCTAAACTATCCAAAAATCTTAAGTTGTTCACATCAACTTTCATAAATTTAAATCCATCCTTGGCTAATATATCTATTTCACTTCCTGGTCTATCTCTCATCTCGTTTAGGATTACTCCTAAATCATAGGAAGCGTTGTGTGAAAAAGTGTATAGGAACTTGTATGAATTTACACACTGCAAATTACATCTATCACAGTAAGCTGCTTGATAATTGTGGAATCTTACTGTGTGGTCGTGATGACGGACTTTGATTACATCTCCGTTAAAAGGTTCATCACAGAGTTCACAGGCTGTTTTTGTCTCAAATAGTGCCTGCTGTTGCTGAGACATGTGAAGTTCATAGGATACTATCCCCTTCTTGATTCGTGCCCATGACGCTTCTAGCGTGGTTATAAAGTGATTGGCCGCATCTTTACCCAAATAAGTATCTTTCTCAACAATATTCTTCTGTCTGTCAATGATGATGTACGCATACGCCACTGCATTGTGACGTGTTTCTATCATTCCCTTAGGGTTCGAGCGGTCTAACATGCACTCAAAGTCATAAAAGCACATGTGACTAGGACCATAACCCCGTCCATAGTTACGGAAAGTAATCTTCCTCTCTGGTGGGTAGAATTTGAGAGTCTGATGTACTTTGCATGTACTTTCATGACTCTGCATGCTATCTGCTGGGAGTGATATCAAACAACAATGACAGAAGCTGTGATGACTCGGGATGCGATCACCATGATCTCGTATATTACGTACATATTGGTTAAAATCCTTAATTAATACTAAGTGTTGAGCTTCCAACATCAGCAATGGTATGACATCTGTATAACCCCCTCTTCCCTTCCTAGCTAGTGTAATGTAGTGTCGTTGTCGTCTGGCATTTTCATCTCTTTCTAGTGAATAGATGAATATACTGACTTTATTCATTTTCTCTACCTTGTGAATATCCTCAAACGTCACTGCAGAATTGACATCTGCTGGCCATTTCATGTGTCTGAGACACCAACTAGCATTCACAGATCTAGCGCGGATATTACCTAGTCGCATCCCATTAGCTAAACATTTATAAGCAGCAACACACTGCATAAGGCAAATATCGGCCTCTCCCTCTGGATTGAAAACCAATTTTTTCCCACGCAAGCCTTCAGGATAGTCTACATGCGAGCCTAATCTTATCGGATGTTCAATCTGACCACAGTTAATGTAAAACCCGGTGAGCCGCTCAACCAAGACATTGGAGCCTTCCTTCGCTTCCAGATACTGGGATATTTTCTCTGTCAATTCATCAGCCCAAAAATCAATAAGAGTTTCTACTTCCTCTAGAGTAATTCTTGCCCCTCACCTCGTATGGGGAAGCCATCGTTATTTATAGGATCCAATAGATTATCCTCACCGTCTTGTTGTACATTTAAATTCCGCACAATTAGAGTGATGTCTGGGTAAATTAGGAGGAATGGGTGTTGTGGGGAGAAAAGGGATCGAACCTCATTAATGAAAAAATCCCTGTATGTTCGCAGATAGAGTCCTGGGGAGGTGTTAACATGTTCTGGTATGGAGAATGAAAGCCGGACGTAGCTGCCGTTATAGTTGTCAATTCGATCCAGCAACTGAGGTTGAATTTCTAGCGCAGGTGGAGGAGAGGGGGAAAGAGGTGGAGGGGGTGAAGGGATAGGGCTGGGAGGGGTGGGGGGTGGTGATAACCCACCCCCTCCGAGATGAATGGGTGAGACCGCTGGCTCAGCTACTACGCCAGACGGTGCTAACAAGTCAGAATTGACAGACGCTGGCGGGTCAAGGTCCCGGTCTGCTGAGCAGATGTCTGAGTCACTGTCTGAGATGAAAATGGTACGATTCTCACCACTGCTGCTGCTGCTGCTGCTGATGCTGCTGATGCTGCTGCTGCTGTTGCTGTCATAGCTGTCGCTGTTTGATTGGGGTATGGGGCTGAGGGAGGAACGGGGGGTTGAGTGGGCGGGTGAACGAGACCTCCTCCTCCCCTCCCTGTGAGAGCCGGAAGTGGCTACTGCCCGCCCTGCTGTGTCACTCTCACCGCCACTGCTGCTGCAGCTGTCGCTGGATGCCAAATCTATGCACAGCGGTGTGTCGTCTGTAAAAAAGAAAACATATTATCTCTAGAAAGAATGAACCATATATATATCTCTCTAGAATGAATGCATGTATTTATATATATATATATATATATATATATATATATATATATATATATATATATATATATATATATATATATATATATATATATTATTATGAGGCTAGGGAACAGACTAGTGTGGATTAATATGTTTAGGAAATAGACTGAAATCAGACAGTAATAATAACTTGCTTATGTCCTGGTGAAGGGGTTGAGCAGGTGAGTGGGTATGAATTCGTAACATCGCGTTAACAGGGGGCGATACGGTCTCGTAGCCTCCCATCTGGCGGCGTGGCTGAGCCTGATGAATGGGTGGGGGGTGGCCGCGAGTGAGATGTGCACTCCTTAGCTCAGTGTGTGAGGAATGGGGTATAGGCTCGATGACGTCGATCTGTTCCCTCCGTCGATTGAGGTATGGATTATAACCTGAAATGGAACAAATGATATTCAGCACGGGTGAATGGGGAAAAAATATGATTATTATTATGCATGTGTGTTCGCTTGCAAGTGGATGAAATACAGATACGAGAAGTGTATTTTATATGTTACCTACGTTTATGTGAAGTTTCATTCCGGCGATGACCTCCTCGCGGGGTGGGTGAGCAATAAGGACACTTCACGGTTTTGTAAACTGAAATTGGAAAGAACATATTTAACTGTGTGGAATGTAATAGCCCGAATGAGAAAATATTCTCACACTATAGTAGTTTACACGCGATATTTCACCTGTGGATGTCATAAAATGAACTGTGGAATATTAAATATGAATAACACTCACGGTTATCACAGAAAATCTGCTGACATCGCTTGCATTTGATGTCGTAATGTCCTAGGGGCGGTTTTTCACAGCTAGCGCATTGCAGTCGACACACTTGATTCGGTGATGGAATATAAAACACTCCGCATTTCATGCATGCTGTAGAGCTTCGCCTTTCCATAACATGGAGCTGTATGACGCGTGTGTAGCGGATGAAGTCTCGCAGGGAACTGGCGGGGCGTTTGTGTGTGAGGGGAGTGAAACGACCTGGGTCAAATGAGAAGTGATTGATGGGTGACAGGTGAGGGTCTGTCTGTCTGTCGGCCGGAGTAAGTATCTCGCGCCTCCTTACCGGAATCCACAGTGTATGGGAAGTCGTCGTGGGACGAACATCAACACTCTGAAGACAAATGACCCAAGGGAATGCCCAACTTCCGCAGGAGAGTGCTCTCTCACCCCTCAACACTTGCGACTTCCTGTAGGGGAGCTAATGGTTTGTCTAACCACATAATGGCCCAGAGCACTCTCTCCAGACGAAGGGGAAGCTCCATCCAACCCCCCACCCAAAACAACATAACAGACTGTGTTGCCTTCTCCTCACATCTACACACTAACTCACGATTAAGGCTACGCAAAAACACGCATACATATTCTTTTACTCATTCCTCCCTCTTCCTTCTATTTTCTTACTCTATCACTTACTCTACCACTTACTCTCACACTACTCTCGTCTTTCCTGACCACTTACCATAACACCCGAGGACTAGACCCGCGCGGCAGAGGGGGGGCTGCACCTGCTCACCCACCACTCAAGACCGACACGCGCCAAACTTCCGGGAAATTCCCCTCCCAAACCTGTGCGACGGAAACGACGCGCTGCGACGGCAACGACGCGTCGCGACGGCAACGACGCGCACCACCTGCCATCCAACATCATGATCTCCCCTCTTTCATGACCACATACCATAACACCAGACGCTCACACACGTCCGAAACGCGCCAAACTTCCGGGAAAATTCCCCCCAAAACCTGTGCGACTAGACACCCGCGCCCCACCTGTCGGGTGGCACTCACCTGTGTGCCACCTGGCAGCTGGCGCGCGTCGCTCTAGTCGCACTTTACACTACGTGGTGGTGGTGGTAGTGTGTGGTGGTGGTGGTGACGGTGGTGTGTGGTAGTGGTAGCAGTGTTTGGCAGTGGTGGTATTGTGTGGTAGTGGTGGTTGTGTGTGGTATTGGTTGCTGTTTTTGGTGGTGGTGGTGGTACAATGTCGTTTTGGTTAATATGATTGATAATGGTAGTAGTGTGTGGTGGTGGTTGTGTGTGGTGTTAGTGGTGGTAATGTGTGGTGGTGGTGTGTGGTGTGTGTTGGTGGTGGTGGTAGTGTGTGGTGGTGGTGGTGGTGGTGGTGGTGTGAGTTGGTGGTGGTAGTGTGTGGTGGTGGTGGTGGTGGTGGTAGTGTGTGGTGGTGGTGGTAGTGTGTGGTGGTGGTGGTGGTAGTGTGTGGTGGTGGTGGTGGTAGTGTGTGGTGGTGGTGGTGGTGGTGGTGGTAGTGTGTGGTGGTGGTGGTGGTAGTGTGTGATGGTGGTGGTGGTAGTGTGTGATGGTGGTGGTGGTGGTGGTGGTGGTAGTGTGTGGTGGTGGTGGCTGTGTGTGGTGTTAGTGGTGGTAATGTGTGGTGGTGGTGTGTGTTGGTGGTGGTGGTAGTGTGTGGTGGTGGTGGTGGTGTGAGTTGGTGGTGGTAGTGTGTGGTGGTGGTGGTGGTGGTGGTGGTGGTGGTGGTAGTGTGTGGTGGTGGTGGTGGTGGTGGTAGTGTGTGGTGGTGGTGGTGGTGGTGGTGGTTGTGTGTGGTGGTGGTGGTGGTGGAGGTGGTAGTGTGTGGTGGTGGTGGTGGTAGTGTGTGGTGGTGGTGGTGGTGGTAGTGTGTGGTGGTGGTGGTGGTGGTAGTGTGTGGTTGTGGTGGTAGTATGTGGTGGTGTGCTTGCGGGGGTTGAGCTCTAGCTCTTTGGTCCCGCCTCTCAACCGTCAATCAACAGGTGTTCAGGTTCCTGAGCCTATTGGGCTCTATCATATCTACACTTGAAACTGTGTATGGAGTCAGCCTCCACCACATCACTTACTAATGCATTCCATTTGTCAACCACTCTGACACTAAAAAAGTTCTTTCTAACATCTCTGTGGCTCATTTGGGCACTCAGTTTCCACCTGTGTCCCCTAGTGCATGTTCCCCTTGTGTTATATAGACTGTCTTTATCTACCCTATCAATTCCCTCGAGAATCTTGAATGTGGTGATTATGTCCCTCTCTAACTCTTCTGTCATCCAGCGAAATGAGGTTTAATTCTCTTAATCTCTCCTCGTAGCTCATTCCTCTCAGCTCGGGTACTAGTCTGGCGGCAAACCTTTGAACCTTTTCAAGTTTAGTCTTATCCTTGACTAGATATGGATTCCATGCAGGGGGTGCATACTCCAGGATTGGTCTAACATATGTGGTATACAAAGTTCTGAATGATTCCTTACACAAGTTCCTGAATGCCGTTCTTATGTTGGCCAGCCTGGCATATGCCGCTGATGTTATCCTCTTGATATGGGCTGCAGGAGACAGATCTGGCGTGATATCAACCCCCAAGTCTTTTTCTTTCTCTGACTCCTGAAGTATTTCATCTCCCTGTTGGTACCTTGTATCTGGCCTTCTGCCCCCTAAACCTGTCTTCATTACCTTACATTTGCTTGGGTTAAACTCTAACAACCATTTGTTTGACCATTCCTTGTTTGTCTAGGTCTTCTTTTAGCCTCAAGCAGTCCTCCTCTGTCTTAATCCTTCTCATAATTTTGGCATCGTCCGCAAGCATCAATAGAAATGAATCTATACCCTCCGGAAGATCATTTACATATATCTGAAACAAGACAGGACCGAGTTTATTTCTGGTAGGTCTCCCGTCTCCAGTGACCTGCTATACAATATGGAGAGAGGCAAGCAAAGTGCCTCTGCACACTCTTTCAGTACCCATGGCGAGAACCCGTCTAGACCAACAGCCTTTCTAACATCCAGATCCCGCAGGTGTCTCTTGACCTCCTCTCTCGTAATTTCAAACTCTTCCAAGACCACCTGGTTTACCTTCCGTTCTCCTAGCACAGTGACCTCACCTTGTTCTATTGTGAAGACCTCCTGGACCCTCGTGTTGAGTTTTTCACACACCTCTTTGTAATTCTCTGTATACCTGTCCTCGCCTGTTCTAAGTTTCAAAACCTGTTCTTTCACTGTTGTTTTCCTTCTGATGTGACTGTGGAGTAGCTTTGGTTCGGTCTTGGCTTTGTTTGCTATATCATTTTCATAATTTTGTTCTGCTTCTCTTCTCACCCTGACATACTCATTCCTGGTTATCTGGTATCTCTTTCTGCTTTCTGGTGTTCTGTTATTCAGGAAGCTCCTCCATGCCCGTTTGTTCAGTTTCTTCACTTCCATACATGCCCTATTATACCATGGATTCTTCTGTTGCTTCTCGGATTTTTCCCATTGGGCCGGGATGAACCTGTTTACTGCCTCCTGACACTTTTTGGTAACATAGTCCATCATATCTTGTACAGACTTATCTCTGAGGTCTGTGTCCCAAGGTATTTCGCTAAGGAATCTTCTCATCTCTTCATAATTCCCCTTTCGGTATACCAGCCTTTTGATTCCTAGTTCTTTTTGGGGGGAGAAAATTCCTAGCTCTACCAGGTACTCAATGTTCAATACACTGTGATCACTCATTCTCAAGGGTGCTTCCATCTTGACTTCCCTTATATCCCACTCATTTAGGGTAAATATCAAATCAAGCATTGCTGGTTGTTGTTCTCCTCTCATTCTTGTTGGTTCCTTGATGTGCTGGCCTAGAAAGTTTCTTGTCGCTACGTCCAGCAGCTTAGCTCTCCATGTTTCTGGTCCTCCATGTGGGTCTCTGTTCTCCCAATCTATCTTCCCATGGTTGAAGTCTCTCATAATTAATAGTCCAGATCAATTCCTGCTAGAAACAGAAGCTGCTCTCTCTATTATGTTAATGGTGGCCATGTTGTTTTTATCATATTCCTGTCTGAGTCTTCTGTCATTTGTTGGTGGATTATATATGCCTACAATTAGAATTTTTTGCCCTCCAGTTGTTATGGTACCTGCTATGTAGTCACTGAAACCTTCACAGCCCTGAATAACCATCTCCTCAAAATCCCAGCCTTTTCTTACCAGCAGAGCTAAACCACCACCACCTCTTCCTTCCCTCTCTTTCCTCATAATATAATAGTCCTGTGGGAACACTGCATTTGTTATGATTTTCGTTAGCTTTGTTTCTGTGAGGGCTATTTGGTTTGGGTTTTCTTCGAGTACCCATTCTCCAAGCTCATTTGCATTATTTGTAATTCCATCTATGTTAGTGTACATTGCCTTGAGGCACACTTTCTT
>NC_091200.1:23977906-24187906 GCF_040958095.1 Procambarus clarkii
AGTATGGGTTCGAGTAACTTCTTGGGTTTGAGTTTTGAGTTGCATGTATGCATAGGGACCATTCAGGCTTGTTCATATTTGTGTACTGCTTGTTCATATTTGTGTGATAGTATACTATGCCGAAGACTACTATCAGTGCTGGCGGGCTGATGGGCAAATAGCCTTGGCTATCATCAACTTTTGTCCGGTCGTGTTGGTCGAGTGTATTAGGTGCCTTGTGCACCAGTTGCAATGATCTCCTTTCAGTATGGGTTCGAGTCACTTCTGGCGTGTGAGTTTTCAGTTGCATGTGTGCCTGGGGAACATTCAGGCTTGTTCGCATTTGTGTTCCTCATGTGTGCCCAAAGAAAGAAGTGATTTGATAAAATACTATGCCCAAGACTACCATCAGAGTGCCGGCGGGCTGATGGGCAAATAGCATCGGCTACTATCAGCTTTTGTACGGTCGTGATGGTCGAGTGGATTAGGTGACCTGTAAACCAGTTGCAATGTGCTCCTGGCAGTATGGGTTCGAGTCACTTCTGGGGTGTGAGTTTTCAATTGCATGTGTGCCTGGATTCCATTCAGGCTTGTTCGCATTTGTGTTCCTCACTTGTGCTCCAAAGAATGAGGTGATTTGATAAAATACTATGCCGAAGACTAATATCAGAGAGCGGGCGGGCTGATGGGCAAATAGCCTTGGCTACCATCAGCTTTTGTCCGGTCGTGATGGTCGAGTAGATTAGGTGCCCTGTACACCAGTTGCAATGTGCTCCTTGCAGTATGGGTTCGAGTCACTTCTGGGGTGTGAGTTTTCAATTGCATGTATGCCTGGATTCCATTCAGGCTTGTTCGCATTTGTGTTCCTCACTTGTGCTCCAAAGAATGAGGTGATTTGATAAAATGCTATGCCGAAGAGTACCATCAGAGTGCCAACGGGCTGATGGGCAAATAGACTCGGCTGCAATCAGCTTTTGACCGGTCGTGATAGTCGAGTGGATTAGGTGTACGGTACACCAGTTGCAATGTGTTCTCAGCAGTATGGGTTCGAGTCACGTCTAGGGTGTGAGCTTTCAGTTGCATGTATGCCTTGGGACCAGTCAGGCTTGTTCGCATGTGTTCCTCACGTGTGCCCAAAGATTGAGGTGATTTGATAAAATGCTATGCCCAAGACTACTATCAGAGTGCATGCGGGCTGATGGGTAAATAGCCTTTGCTACCATCAACTTTTGTCCAGTCCTGATGGTCGAGTGGATTAGGTGCCCTGTACACCAGTTGCAATGTGCTTCTGGCAGTGTGGGTTCGAGTCACTTCTGGGATGTGAGTTTTCAGTTGCATGTATGCCTGGGGACCATTCAGGCTTGTTCGCATTTGTGTTCGACATGTATGCCCCAAAGATTGAGATGATTTCATAAAATACTATGCCCAAGACTATCATCAGAGTGCTGGCGGGCTGATGGGCAAATAAACTTGGCTACCATCAGGTTTTGTCCAGTCTTGATGGTCGAGTGGATCAGGTGCCCTGTACACGAGTTGCAATGTGCTCCTGGCAGTATGGGTTCCAGTCACTTCTGGGGTGTGAGTATTCAGTTGCATGTATGCCTGGGGACCATTCAGGCTTGTTCGCATTTGTGTTCCTCATGTGTGCCCCAAAGAATGAGGTGATTTGATAAAATATTATGCCAAAGACTAGTATCAGAGTGCGGGCGGGCTGATGGGCAAATAGCCTTGGCTACTATCAGCTTTTGTCCGGTCGTGATGGTCGAGTGGATTAGGTGCCCTGTACACCAGTTGCAATGTGTTCCTGTCAGTATGGGTTCGAGTCACTTCTGGAGTGTGAGTTTTCAGTGGCATGTATGCCTGCAGACCATTCAGGCTTGTTCGCATTTGTGTTCCTCAAGTGTGCCCCAAAGAAAGAAGTGATTTGATTAAATACTAAGCCCAAGACTACCATCAAAGTGCCGGCGGGCTGAGGGCAAATAGACTCGGCTACCATCAGCTTTTGTACAGTCCTGATGATCAAGTGGATTAGGTGCCCTGTACACCAGTTGCAATGTGCTCCTGTTAGTATAGGTTCGAGCTACATCTGGGGTGTGAGTTTTCATTTGCATGTATGACTTGGGACCATTCAGGCTTGTTCGCATTTGTGTTCCTCATGTGTGCCCCAAAGAATGAGGTGATTTGATAAAATACTTTGCCCAAGACCACCATCAGAGTGCCGGCGGGCTGATGGGCAAATAGCCTCGGCAATCATCATCTTTCGTCCGGTCGTGATTGTTGAGTGGATTAGGTGCCTTGTACACCAGTTGCAATGTGCTCCTGTCAGTATGGGTTCGAGTCACTTCTGGGGAGTGTGTTTTCAGTTGCATGTATGCCTGGGGACTATTCAGGCTTGTTCGCATTTGTGTTACTCATGTGTGCCCCAAAGAATGAGGTGAGTCGATAAAATACTATGCCCAAGACCACCATCAGAGTTCGGGCAGGCTGATGGGCAAATAGACTCAGCTATCATCAGCTTTTGTGTGGTCGTGATGGTTGAGTGGATTAGGTGCCCTGTACACCAGTTGCAATGTGCTCCTGTCAGTATGGGTTCGAGTCACTTCTAGGGTGTGAGTTTTCAGTTGCATGTATACCTGGGGACTATTCAGGCTTGTTCGCAATTGTGTTTCTCACGTTTGCCCCGATGAATGAGGTGATTTCATAAAATAACACTTTTGCGCTCTCGGCGCTCAAAAAAAAAACAATACCCCAGATGCTTTCGGCACTTCGCGCGCCTACGCGGTAAGACCGAAAAAGTGTACACTCTTTTGACTGTCCTGACAATAATTGAAGGCGCACGTATTTAAATTTGGTATCACTGTGTTCGCAATGAAATTGTCTATAAGAGCATACCTATAAAATGCCGCCCAAGCATAAGGAGTATCAACACCAAATAAAAAACTATGCAGATCACTCGCCGAGAGCGCCAAACAGCACCAAAATGTTTCCACTCTCTTAATGGTTGCGAAGCCTACAGTTGTCCTACATCGCTAATTTTGGTGTCATTGGAATCGCAATAAAATTCTCTACACGGACATATGCATATGAATGTTTAATATAGGTAATTGCCCACCCGCAAGAGTGTGTGAAGTGGAGAGTAGTTAGCCGGGAGCGCACTGGCGAAAACACAGGGGGGAAATCATGCTTGGAAAGTTTATACATTTATACGTTTCTTGACCCTACTTTTCTATGTACGTATTTCTTTTTTATACCAATGTGTTCGCAATAGAATTTTCTATAAGATGAAATGTATAACAATTGTACAAAGCATATGTAAGAGAAGCGCCAAATATAGAACCACGTCGCTCAGTATGCGTTCGCGGCAGAAACGAACGCATTGTTTTCGTTCGTTTGATGTTTGTCATGTTTATACTTGTTGAAACATTTTATCATTTGTATGACAGTGATCGCAGTAAAATTCCCTACACAGACATATACATAACACATACAAATATTTCCCACGTGTTGGATATATCAACGGCTAAAGGGAACCCACTGCCACACGCCCGCCACACCCAGAGCCACACCCGCCACACCCCCAAAAATACTTTGTGTTTTTTTTTTTTACTCATAGAAGTTTGTGATATAATATTCATTCTGGTACCAAAAAATTCGCAAATAAATTCTCTACAAAACGTATATAATATAACTTCTTATAGATGATAAAAAATTCCAAATAGGTGTACTTACCGTGTCTATGTTGATTGAAGATCAACAGTTGAGCATTTTTTCTTCACTCCACCATCTTCAGGCTTCTGATCCTGAAGTTGCTCATCTGATGTTTCTTAGGTGGAGTGAAGCTGTTGCCGGTGGTTATTTTTTCTCCACCCAAAATATCTTTCTTCGGTGGTACCTTGTGTAGCAAGGCGCAGCGCACAGTGCCACATCACAAGTTTTACATCCATATATCACGTCCCTCCTTTTGCCAGACTTGAAACAAACACGGCATCTTCTTTTTTTAGCCAAGTGCACGAGTTCATGCGTCAACTTGTAGTTGAGACTTGTAGTTGAGACGTTGTTCTGAATCTATAATTCTTCTATTTCTTGGATGCACTGGAGGAATATTGTCTTCTACAGGAACCACCAAACTTGTAGTAGAATCTTCTATGAATTCAGAAACATCAAGTGGTTCTATGTCCTCAATGTCCATTTCAGAATTTGTGGTTGATGAGTGGGCTTGAGGTGAACAGAGGACGCCTCGCACCAGATGGGCCGGGTGTTGAAACTGCCGCGTCAGCAGGAGCTGCTGCGCTGGCATCAATGTCGGGAACATGTGGTATGCTTGTTGTTGTTGGCTATTCCTCGCTGTTCCAAGCCAATAAGGCTTTTATTCCTACTGCGTGAAACTCTAATAGTGTTAGTTTTTTTGTATCTGTTGAGTAGTGGTTATACAATGCGTATGCATTATGCATGGCCATTTGCAGAAAATCGAAAGTGATTTTCTTGGTCCATTTGTGGGTTTTCCTTGCAAACTCATAATATTTGACCATTTGATCAAAATGATCAACACCTTTCATGAACTTATTGTAATCCACTATGGCCTTTGGTTTGTTCATTTTCACAATTTCTACTCCAGTTCTCCTGTCACGTTTACGAACGCGTTTCCTGCGCTGTGCTTGAGTAGTGTCGGCATTGTGGATATTGGTGATGACAGAGACAGGGCGCTTGTCCTTCCAAACTATAACATGATTTCTATTTCCATGAAAACTCCATGAATGAAACTCCATGAAAACTATTTCATGGAGAAAAATCTGAGAGTATTCCCATCCATTTCGGTTAGAAAATGGAATTTATAGAAATATTTTTTCGATGCACTACAAAAGTAGTCTGTTACGCGGAATCGTAAAAAAAACGGGGACGAATTATCTCTAATCTAAAGCGCCAAAGTGATAATATGCCCAAGACTACCATCAGAGTTCTGGCGGGCTGATGGTCAAATAGCCTCGGCTACCATCAGCTTTTGTCCGGTCGTGATGGTCGAGTGCATTAGGTGCCTTGTACACCAGTTGCAATGTGCTCCTGGCAGTATGGGTTCGAGTGACTTTTGGGGTGTGAGTTTTCAGTTGCATGTGTGCGTGGGGTCCATTCAGGCTTGTTCGCATTTGTGTTCCTCATGTGTGCCCCAAAGAAAGAAGTGATTTGATAAAATACTATGCCCAAGACTACCATCAGAGTGCCGGCAGGCTGATGGGCAAATAGCATCGGCTACCATCACCTTTTCTCTGGTCGTGTTGGTCGAATGGATTAGGTGCCCTGTACACCAGTTGCAATGTGCTCATGGCAATATGGGTTGGTCACTTCTGGGGTGTGAGTTTTCAGTTGCATGTATGCCTGGGGTACATTCAGGCTTGTTCGCATTTGTGTTCCTCACGTGTGCCCCAAAGAATGAGGTGATTTGATTAAATGCTATGCCGAGGACTACCATCAGAGTGCCGGCGGGCTGATGGGCAAATAGACTCTGCTACCATCAGCTTATGTCCGGTTGTGATAGTCGAGTGGATTAGGTGCCCTGTACAGCAGTTGCAATGTGCTCCCGGCAGTATGGGTTCGAGTCACTTCTGGGATGTGAGTTTTCAGTTGCATGTATGTCTATGGAGCCATTCAGGCTTGTTCGCATTTGTGTTCCTCATGTGTGCCCCAAAGAATGTGGTGATTTGATAAAATGCTATGCTCAAGACTACCATCAGAGTGCAGGCGGGCTGATGGGAAGATATCTTTTGCTACCATCAGCTTTTGTCCGGTCGTGATGGTCGAGTGGATTAGGTGCCCTGTACACCAGTTGCAATGTGCTTCTGGCAGTATGGGTTCGAGTCACTTTTGGGGTGTGAGTTTTCAGTTGCATGTGTGCCTAAGAACCATTCACTCTTGTTCGCATTTTTTGTTCCTCACGTGTGCCCCAAAGAATGAGGTAATTTAATAAAATACTATGCCCGAAACTACCATCAGAGTGCCGGTGGGCTGATGGGCAAATAGCCTCGGCTATCATCATCTTTTGTCCGGTCGTGATTTTCGAGTGGATTAGGTGCCTTGTACACCAGTTGCAATGTGCTCCTGTCAGTATGGGTTCGAGTCACTTCTGGCGTGTGAGTTGTCAGTTGCATGTATGCCTGCAGACCATTCAGGCTTGTTCGCATTTGTGTTCCTCACGTGTGTCCCAAAGAATGAGGTGATTTGATAAAATACTATGCCCAAGACTACCATCAGAGTGCCGGCGGACTGATGGGCAAATAGACTCGGCTACTATCAGCTTTTGTACGGTCGTGATGGTCGAGTGGATTAGGTGCCCTGTACACCAGCTGCAATGTGCTCCTGGCATTATGGGTTCGAGTCACTTCTGGGGTGTGAAATTTCAATTGCATGTGTGCCTGGGGACCATTCAGGCTTGTTCGCATTTGTGTTCCTCATGTGTGCCCCAAAGAATGAGGTGATTTGATAAAATACTATGCCGAAGACTACTATCAGAGTGCGGGCGGACTAATGGGCAAATAGCCTTGGCTACCATCAGCTTTTGTCTGGTCGTGATGGTTGAGTGGATTAGGTGCCCTGTACACCAGCTGCAATGTGCTCCTGGCATTATGGGTTCGAGTCACTTCTGGGGTGTGAGTTTTCAGTTGCATGTATGGCTGGGGACCATTCAGGCTTGTTCGCATTTGTGTTCGTCACGTTTGCCCCAAAGAACTAGGTGATTTGATAAAATACTATGCCCAAGACTACCATCAGAGTGCCAGTGGGCCGATGGGCAAACAGACTTGGCTACCATCAGCTTTCGTACGATCGTGATGGTCGAGTGGATTAGGTGCCCTGTACACCAGTTGCAATGTGCTCCTGTCAGTATGGGTTCGAGTCACTTCTGGGGTGTGAGTTTTCAGTTGCATGTATGCCTGGGGACTATTCAGGCTTGTTCGCGTTTGTGTTCCCCACATGTGCCCCAAAGAATGAGGCGATTTAATAAAATACTACGCCCAAGACTACCATCAGAGTGCGGGCAGGCTGATGGGCAAATAGCCGTGGCTCCCATCAGCTTTTGTCCTGTCGTGATGGTCGAGTGGATTAGGTGCCCTGTACACCAGTTGCAATGTGCTCCTGTCAGCATGGGTTCGACTGATTTCTGGGGTTTGAGTTTTCAGTTGCATGTTGTTGGTAATTTCCAACACTAATACAATATTATTGTATTATTATAAAATAGTGTTAAAATATACTAATTACTGTAGTTACTAAAAATATACTAACAGTAGGGTTCACATGAACTAATAATCATATTTGTATAAGAATACGGGAGGTCTTACGAAATCAAGCTCCAGTATTGCGTCAGATTTTACCTAATTAAACACATTTATATCCAGTGAGTTAGAGAATTGAGTGTGATTCTCTAAAAACATCAGTATTTTGTGTGACAATTATTTATGGATAACATAACTCCCAAATAATGCCAAATCGAGAGTTTTTAGTTACAATTGTTATCAAGTAATAAATTTACCATCACGCGTGAATGCCATGGAGAAAACTAAAATCTTCAGCATTTCTTGTTTACCACCATAGGACGAGAAAGTAATAATATTTAACTCCCTAGAATTACAACCCAGTCTTTATTAAAGCATTTTAACCACAACTACGCAAAATAATATTATTCGTGATAAATAATTTCTGTGGCGAATGCGAGACGTGGAGTGGGGAGGGAGGCCATTGTTGTGTGGTGAACGGCAGCTCGAGGAGGGAAGTCGCCAGCGTGCGGCGTGAAGTTACTTGTTGCGGAATTGAGCAACTTGTTTTGGTGTCAGAGTCTAGGACACGTTACGGTGAAGTTGTCAGCAAGATTTAACCTGATACTCATCACAGAACTAGTTAATTTGTTATATGTGATCTGTCGTGACCGGCCAAATAAACGCGTCGACATCCAAGCCAAGCTCTCACCCACGTGTTCGCCATTGTGAGACCGGAGCTTGTGACACGGTTTCGGCAAGCCTCAACTTAATCAGTACCCTTTTAGCTAAGTATATATAACTCCCTTTTGATGCATCATTAGAGATTGTATAAGGCAGGGTAGCTTGTCGTTACATCGAGCAACTTAAACAAAACCCATGTTAGTATTCTAACTTATTTTATTTCCACTTCCTTAAATATAGATATTTAGTAGCCTAGTACGTTGCTACGTAATATTTCTTAAATTACAGCTCGCATGCGAGGAATCCACGAGCTGTTACCTTACCCGTGTTATTCACCTCCCAGTGTTCTACGAGGAATTCCGGAGATTCCGAGGATGATTCGTAACCAGTCTCCGTGGTGTAGTGGTAAGACACTCGCCTGGCGTTCCGCGAGCGCTATGTCATGGGTTCGTATCCTGGCCGGGGAGGATTTACTGGGTGCAATTCCTTAACTGTAGCCTCTGTTTAACTCAACAGTAAAATGTGTACTTGGATGAAAAAACGATTCTTCACGGCAGGGGATCGTATTCCAGGGACCTGCCCGAAACGCTACGCGTTCTAGTGGCTGTACAAGAATGTAAAAACTCTTGTATATATCTTTTAAAAAAAAAAAAAAAAAAAAAAAAAAAAAAAAAAAAAAAAAAAAAAAAAAAAAAAAAAAAAAAAAAAAAACGATGTCTTTGAAATCGTCTTCAAGTTAAGATCTTTCGAATTCCTTTAATTATTCAAATTCTCATTATTTCATTTTATCCTTTACTGGATTACTGTGTACACTGGAGATAATACGTGTTTATTGGGATGATTAATTTCTGATGTTAATGATCTACATATTTACTGGTGATCAATTTTCTACTGATTTCTTTAATTGGTCATAAGATTAGGTTATTATACAATGAACTGGTGTACGAACCCCACTAGTTCCTAGACATATATGAAGTTCTAACAATAACCCCCCAATGTAGGTGTTTGAGGCTTTTATTCAAGTAATTTATTTTGTGACGGTAACGCGTTGGTGTTCGGCTGTTTAAGGCTAGGGGTATGGCCTCGTCACATAGTTATAAAAAAAAATAGAAAAAACTGGAACTTCGTCTGTGGTAAGGTAAGGAGAAGACACACAAAACACAAGTAAACTTTAACAATGAAATTTTAATTACGTTAAATAAATCAAAACATGAATAAAATGCACAAACAAATTCTTATAATAAAATCAATCAAAATAATAAGAATACTTAAATGACACAATGAAAAGTTACGTTAAGACAAAATAACAAGAAGTGCAATATACAAGTAAATGGGAGGTGCTGGAATATTGGCTTAAGCTACCACTTCCCTCAGTACACGCTAGCGTCTAGCCGGGAGGAGTGGTAACAACGAGAGCACTGAACATTCTGAGGTAGGAGGTTGGGGCGACCCCAGACATCAAGTAGTATGGGGGGGCGAGTGCAGGTGCAGCCAGACCGGCGACCAATCAGCGGAGCCGGTAGCGATCAACATGTAGTTTGGTGGTTTGAGTCCGAACAGGTGGCTGGCTGCATATGTTTTGCTCACCCTGGCAAGCCTTGCTGGTGTTGTTGTTGTTGTTGGACATGTCTTCCATAGTCGTTTTATATAATTTCAACGACGTGTTTGTGGAGGGAAGAGCAGGCTCAATCTCTTGAAGGAGATTATTGTCACAATTTATACAGCCAATTATTTACTTAAGTGATTATATTTCCTAATATTTACCCATAGACACTGGTTCTTCTAGGAATTTCTAATCATCACATTTTATTAGTTTCAATCTTTACTATAAAAGCTGGATTCTCTGTCGTCTGACGCGGTTGAGTGCACGCTACGCTCCTCACTCTAAGCTGTATATCAGCCCTTAATCTATCGCCAGATAATGTAGACCGGCACCCACAGGCAGCTAAGTACATGGAGTCCAAGCATGTTATAGCAAAACCAAAGTAACCAACCAAAATCAACTCATTCCATCTCAAATAAGTTTCAAAACAATCCTCTACGGCTGTGAGTACCAGTGCATGCTGCCGCCACCGCGCTGCCTGGCGCAAGTTTCTTCACAATATATACCCCCAGTCCATTCTAACCAATCATGTCTCCTAAAAATGTGACTGTGCAGGGAAATAAGGACAACAAACCCCTTAACAAGGCATCCATCCCGGCCAACTCAAACAACATTCGTGTTTCTCCGTCTGGAAGCTCTGGGGTCCGGGGCGGCGGTGCTGCCCTCCCCTCCTCCCCATTGAGCAAGGGAGCAGTGTCCTCTCAACCCTCTCCTATGAACATGCTAACATCCCAGTTTAAGCAATTCAAGCGAGCTTCCGGTACCTCACCGGAATTCCCTAACTGGACCGAGAATCAGTGGTTCAAAAAGTTGTGCCTAGTCCTCGAGTCTCAAAATACTATCATCTTGAGTCTTCTAAATGAGAATCTAGCGAACCGCGCTAATCTCCAACAACAACAACAAGAAATAACCCTCCTCTGCGAGGATATTAGAAATTTTAAGGCTAGCCAAGACCAACTACAGCATGATTTGAATGATCTCCGTGAGGAAAACAACCTTCTGAAAACTGATGAAGCCATAAAAAAACAGGAGGAAGCTCTCAGCAAAATGACTCCATGTATCAGTACATTTTCAGCCCAACGTTCCGTCTCCCAGGAAGAACAAGACCAGCAAAAGCTGCTAGACTCTGTTATTGTGTCGTCCCAAGATATACCTGTGGAACATGAAGGTGAAAATTGTGTCAAAATAGCTCAGGATCTCTTAAAAACAAATTGCAGCTCATTCTAAACAAAACTGACGTTATTGCTGCCTACAGAGTAGGCAAAAAGAATCCATCAGGTCAAAACCAGCGGAAAATTCGCCTGAAGCTGACTTCTCAGTTCACGAAATCCCATCTAGTCCGGACAGCTGCATCCCAACGGAAGGGATTAGACATCAACGAGTGCTTGACTAGAAACAGACAGCAACTCCTCTACTGCCTGCGTCAAATCCGTCAACAAAACCCAGATGCGATTCATCAGTGCTTTGTTAGAGATGGACTGATAAAGGTGAGACAAACCGCAGAGGGCAAAATGTTTTCAATTGCTAATGAAGAGAACCTCAACACCTTCCTCTCCCAATGTGGTTTGCCTCACCACAGTATCACTCAATGAATTAACTTAATTATCCCCATTGTCAACTAGTGGGGCTAGGTATCCTAAGTCTCCTTGTTTCATTTTCTGACTTAATTTTTAACTTACTCTTAACTAGTCATTTACTGAAATTATTTAATTGAGTGCATTAATAGTTCTTCAGGTCTTATTAATTATACAGTCATAACTGAACTATTTATAGTTAATAATCATTAGCTTAAATTTGCCTATGTTTATTATTCAACTTTTCTTTGATTTCATTTATTACCTAGGTTGCCTAGCCTCGCCATGCTCCCTTACTCCATTGTACCCCTGGCTTTGCCTGCATCTCAAATTGCAAATTGTTACTTACAGTGTACCTGAGAGTACTTGTAAGCAATCTACCTCATTTTTCATTATTGCTCAATTTATTTTTGTATTGCTTAGTCTTGTTTATATTTTTGTTTTGTATTTCTATATCTTTTGTTTTGTCTAGTCCATGTTTATATGTTTTTTCTTTAATCTCATTTATTACCTAGGTTGCCTAGCCTAGCCATACTCCCTTACTCCATTGTACCCCTGTAAGCCCCTTGTAAGCTACCTTTTTTTTTTTTTTTTTTTTTGTTATTCATTTTGTGTTTGTTTTGTACAGTATTGTGTACATATTTTTCCCTATTTTATAGCTTATTTCTACCTTGTAATTTGCCTTTCTTTCCTTGTTTTTCCTGCAATCAGCTTTTTTTATGCAGACAAGTATAGACCCAGAACTTAACCTCTTATCCACAATCTATGACAATAATCACTTTAATGATCTAAATTGCAGAAATTTTGCAGCACATGATGTAAACAATGTATTAACTCATAATCACAATATCTCTGTAATCAACTTGAACGTTAGATCCCTTGGTAAACACTTCGATGATGTTAGTGCCTTGATTGAAACTATTGACAACAAATTCTCTTTTATTATACTTACTGAAACATGGTTGAAAGAGGATACTACTCAACTCTTTAACATGCCTAACTACTCGGCAATTCACAACTGTCGTCAACTTCAGAGAGGTGGTGGCACTGCTCTTTACTACCACCAAGAACTAACATGCTTAATAGAAATTAGAACTAGAGACTGCTATGGGGAGTATATCTTCGCCAGCTGCAGAGTCAAGGGTGCCGAGTCTGTCCTGTCTGTGGGTGCAGTCTATAGAATTCCTAACACTGATGTGTCCGAATTCAACTCAAACCTTAGAAATATAATACTTGATAACAGATTGAACAAAAACCACCTAATTATCGCAGGGGACTTTAATATTGACCTCTGGGAGCCAGAACACCCTACTGCTGTTAGCTTCCTCAACTGTATGAATTCCTGCTTCCTCATACCCTTAATCACTAGGCCTACTAGAATCACTGATAGCACTGCTACGACTCTAGATCACATCTGGACAAACATAACCTCTCCGCTTACTTCAGGTATAATCACCGATAGCACTACCGACCATTACCCCACATTTCTCTTAACTAACATTAGCAAACCACCTCTAGAGTCAAGAGAGATACGTTTTAGACTGCACAATGAAACTGCTATAGACAATTTTATAACTGCTGCTGATAATGTCAACTGGGAGTCCGATTTAGGTAACAGAGGACATCAACCTAGCAGTGCAATCTTTTCTTCAAAAAACTCTTAGCCTTTATAACACCCACTGTCCTATGCTTACAAAACAAGTCACAACCAAAAGGCTTAACAATCCCTGTCTTACAAAGGGAATACTTAAATCTATTAATAAGAAACATGACCTTGAGAAGAAGTATAGGTTAGGAATTGTCTCCAAAGAATTCTCAAAGAATTACTCATTATTGCTATCTAAGATAATTAGACGAGCCAAAACTAAATACTACGAGGATAAATTTACCCAAATAAAGAGCAACATTAAACAAACTTGGAGCACAATTTCACAAATATTGGGATCAAAGAAGTCTTTAAATAACAAACCGACTCTCCTGTCTAATAACGATGGTCAGCTTTCAGCCTCTGATTCTGCTATTCAGTTCAATAGGTTCTTCTCTTCCATTGGTTCATCCCTTGCAAATGATATTCCATCTTCCAGTACTGACATTAACCCTTAAACTGCGCATGGCGTATATATACGCCCTGAGTAACATGTCCCATAGTGCGCATGGCGTATATATACGCCATAGGGTGCCAGGCCTGATTCAAATGGCCCGCGGCTACACGGGGTTCACAGTAGCTTCCTCAGGGCTCTTGAAAACAGATGCAATTTAAAAAAAAATCGTGGGCAATATTCTCAGGTGTGAGAGGCACAGTACTGTTGGAGCAACCAAGGCCGGCGCACGCAGCATGAGCGAACAGCATTGATGTTCAGCTTGTGACCACAGCATCGCCGAAAAATGTCAAAATAAATATATAATTGTTATTATTTAGCTATGACAATATTTCAGATGACCTTTATATAAAATAAATATTTATATATTCAGATGACTGATATAAATAACCAGGGTTGTGATAATAGCAGGACTGTTGTAATAATTAGCGCTGTGGGAGGAGTGATGCTGAGAGACGGAGGGAGACAGCATCGTTTACTGACTGTGTGGCCACCTGTTATTGTTTGCATTCACCATACCAGGTCAGTGGTTCTCTATGGTGAACACAAATGTAGATACTTATATATAATGTGTGTATTAGTGTAATAACAGCAAAAGGATTATGCTGGGAGGAGCCATATGGGTGACGGAGGTGACGTCGTCTGCACGATTTGTCTAGCTGTTTAGAGGGTGGCCACTATGCTCTTTGGGCGCACGACAAGCTTAGGTGTACAGTTACGGTCCATAAAACATGTAGATCATTATATATAATATGTGTATATAGGGTAATAACACTGCAAAAGGTATTGTTGGGGGAGAAAGTTTAGTGCGTGTGACCTTGAAAGAGTGAGGGAGCCGCCATCTGTGTATAGCGACGACTCTTAGTGCCTGAACTAACTATATCAGCTTAGCTGTACAGTTGTGGTGAACAAAATATATACATACTAATATATAACGTCTGTATATAGTGTAATAACACCACAAATGGTATTGTTGGGGGGAGAAAGTTTAGTGCGTGTGACCTTGAATGAGTGAGGCAGCCGCTAGCCACCATCTGTGTATAGCGACGACTCTTAGTGCCTGAACTAACTATATCAGCTTAGCTGTACAGTTGTGGTGAACAAAATATACACATACTTATATATAACGTCTGTATATAGTGTAATAACACCACAACTGGTATTGTTGGGGGAGAAAGTTTAGTGCGTGTGTTGAGGGAGTGGCTGGCTGGTGTGTGGCGGTAACTCCTCGTTGCTTTTCGACTCTCAATACCAACTTAGTGGTTCGTTATGGTGACCAAAACATGCCAATACTTACATATAACCTGTGTATAGAGTGTAATAGCAGCAAAACTATTTGTTTATTGTTTTATAAACATAATAATTGAGTTACTAATATGCACATCATACTTTTGAGTATAGCGATTATTAACCACTTTTATTATATAAATATATTACAATACACACTATTGAATAATATTACTGCAAAAAAACAAAGAAAAAATCAATCGGAGACATTGAAACAATTAGGTAATAATATCTTTGTGGCAACTCTCATCTGTCAACGCGGGTGACGCTGACCGGGTCTGACGACCGCTCTGTCAACGCCCACTTTTTGCCAGACTTCCTCGGTCAATTGCGCCCAAAATATGTCACCTACGATTTTTTTTAATTTTTTCCTTGCTCAGGGGACACAAAAATAACATGTTTAGAAGACGAAAAAAAAATTTTGAATTTTTTTTTTTCTTGTGCACAGGGGTGTAAATGTCCTAAGGACCCTTGAGCAGTGTAAGGGTTAAGGACTATCTTATAGGTAACTATCTGTTACGGACCCGAATCCAGCGTCCGAGCATGGAGCAGTGACGACCGCGCCATCTGTGGGTCAGCTCCCGAAACCCCCTCCAAATGGACGGTGCCATCAAGTGAGGACAGGAAATACCAGCCACAAGGGCTAGTTTCCCGTCCTGATCAGCTCGTAACACAGCCGCTGCTGACCCCTGGTGAGGTGGAGCTTAGACAGCAATGCCATCTATGGAGTGGATACGTCGGGCGTTTGTGTCTAAGCCTGTAAGTAAGGTGTCCTAGTGTGTCCCTGTTACTGATGACGTGTTTGATTACAGAGTCGACCTGGGACTGCTGTAATGGAAGTTGGATCAGTCTACCCAAAGCAGTCATCTTGTCTCCAAGTGTTTGCTGCAGCAGCTGTGAGTCGCCCCCCGGATGAACACTGTGGTGTTAGCCTGCCTGTGACGTGGCAGTTGAGGGATTGTTGTACCCGGGACTGACTGGTGGAGACGCTTAACCACTGGAGTGTTGTGGCGAGGAGAGTGGTCTGTGGAATCACACGAGGCTCCTGACTAGGGTTCGCGACCTTAGTATCGATCGTGGAGTGGCCTAACCAGCGTCGCTGATTGGAACCTGCCAGCTACCGGCTGGACTTGTGGTTGATGGCCTCCACGACGGTGCCCCCAGTGGAACTGTGATTTGGCTGGCCGGTGGCCGGGGTAGACTCAAGAGGACCGAAGGATTCATAGTGAGGCCACAAGAGCACCAAGAGCTTAGCATCGTGAGCACCGTGAACGTCCAGAGTCTTCAGAAGAAGACATTGTTGTACATTCTAGTGTTTATACTCCCCCCCCCCCCGTGTAATCTTTTATATAGTATTTATGGTGATGGTGATAATTATATTATTAAGTTTTTGCCTTTATTTCCCTTCCCCTTTTATTTTACTTGCGTTACGGATCACATCCCTTGAAAGCCACTACTAGCTTGGGGCCGGATACCCTTACTCTACTAACATCAGAGAAAGAACCCGGTTGCGACCCGAGAGGGCCATAACACTATCCACAGTCTCTGTACCTAAAGCCTATTAATTCCACTGACGTCAATGAGATAATCCTTTCCCTTAAAACCAAGTCTAGTGCCCTTGAGGAGATACCAACTTTAATTTACAAAAAAGCCTCCAGATCTTTAGCCCCTGCTATTGCTTTGCTCTTCAACAAGTCATTTGAACTCCAAACCTTTCCAGATATTCTAAAAAAAGCGAGAGTAACGCATGTCCACAAATGTGGTGATCTCACAGATGTTAACAACTACAGACCTATATCAATCCTGCCAAACTTGTCAAAAATTTTTGAAAAACTAATCTATAAGCAGCTTTACTCATATCTAGCCAAACTCAATATACTTAGCCCTTGCCAATATGGCTTCAGACCCAAAAAAAGCACTAACGATGCACTTATTAGTATGCTTAACTCGATTCATACAGCTCTTGATAAAAATGAGTTCCCTGTTGGGTTATTTGTGGACCTGCGTAAAGCTTTTGATACTGTCAACCACCAAAACCTTCTTCTTAAATTACATCATTTTGGAGTCAGAGGACACTCCCTACAATACCTCAAATCCTACCTTACTGACAGGCTCCAATATGTTTCTGTGGATAATACAATTTCTCCCACCCTACCCATCAACATTGGTGTTCCTCAGGGCAGCATACTTGGCCCTCTCCTCTTTCTCATCTACATTAATGACCTTCCAAATGCCTCGCAACACCTCAAACCAATTCTTTTTGCTGATGACACAACCTTCATTTACTCCAGTCCTGACCCCCTTGCTCTAAATGCCATAGTAAATACTGAGCTAAATAAAGTCCATCTTTGGCTAACTGCCAACAAACTCACCCTTAACATTAACAAAACTTTCTATATTTTGTTTGGCAATAAATCCTCTAATCAAATAAATCTCAAAATAAACAATACCCAAATTTGTAACAAATTAGATGGCAAATTCCTTGGCATTCTCATTAACCACAAGCTGAATTTCCAGGGACACATTCTAAATATATCAAAAAAAGTTTCAAAAACTGTGGGCATTCTTTCTAAGATCAGATATTATGTACCACGCCCTGCCCTGGTGACTCTCTATTACTCCCTTATCTATCCATATCTCAACTATGGTATTTGTGCTTGGGGCTCTACTACCCAAAATCACTTACGTCCTCTAATTACTCAACACAAAGCTGCTATTAGGACAATATCCAACTCTGGCCCCAGACATCACTCAGTACCCCTACTCAAATCTCTGAATATGTTAGACATTAAGTCACTGCACATTCTCTCATGTGTATTATACATATATAAAACGCTAAACTATAATGCCAATCCTGATCTCAAAAGCTTCATAGAAGGTTGTAACAGAACCCATGAGCACCACACCAGAAATAAATACAGTTTTGATATTCCTAGAGTACGACTTAATCAAACTAGAAATGCTCTACAAATCAATGGGCCCAGAATGTAGAATGACCTTCCCAACCATGCTAAAGACTGTACCTCTCTCAACCAGTTTAAGATAAAAACGAAGCTATACCTAATAAATTCCCTGTAACTTACCTTACCCTTCTATTGTCAACCAATGTCTGTTTTTTTAAAGAGCGCTGTTAGTCGACATAATTGTATTTGTGCTGCTTTTTCAGCTATGTTTTCATTTCTTGTTTTCATTCTACTCATTATGCTCAATTAGTATTAAGCTTGTCATTTAAGTTTATCATGCCCGAAACGCTTTGCGTAATAGTGGCTTTAGGCATTGTATGTACTAGCTCTACCTATAAGTCAACCAATCTTTGTAAAAATTTATTGTATGTATGTACCTTACCTAAATAAACATTTTATTTTATTTTAATTTTTTATTTTAAAGCGGGTGGTCCTTCGTAATTAATTTCATTACTTTAATAATTAAATAAATAGAGTCAAGCCCCAAATGTCCCACATTATGGTCCTTTGAACCGGATAAACATAAAATATAAAAATATACATACTAATTAGTAATAACTAATCACCGTGTAAAGTAGTCTAGACTAACCATTTTAATTAATTGTGTCTACCAACAGCGTAACACATAGGTTAGCCTAAGTCACACCAATTCATTGCTACTTATACCTTATGTATAAGGTAGTACTCGTGGGACACAGTTAATTGCCCACAACACTTAGGCCTACACTTCATACTGAAGTAAGAATCTTTAGGTCACCAGGAGCAACAGCTTATAACTTGTATATTAATTCCTTACTAACACCAATTATGTGTTAACTATTTGGGCTATACAAATATTTCAATATACGACTGTCAGCAGACTGTCCATTATAGCTTGAATTCATTCCATAATTACTGATTCACTCAAGTCAGTGATTCATTAACATTTCATGATCCAGTATACTAATATAAATTGCTGATCCCATACTAATTAATCATTACTAACCCTGATAACATTTTATTCCACAATTAGGAGTACATTCAGGAGTTAGATATTATTTGCGGCAGTAGAATACTTGCCAAACACAATTAATTCTCTTGTGTTCATTTAATTTCTTATACACATAATTCCTACTAGTGTATATATTATAAACTATAAAATAAAAAAAAATAAAAAATACAGCACAATTATTTGCACATTACTGCACCACAATATCATCTTTGCCAACCTTTATTAGGTAGCAATTTAGGCTGTGATTGTTCTGAATTTGGCACAAACACAGACTAAATAAATTTGTAGTTTAAGTAGAAATTCTCACGACTAGGCTTGAGCTAGTTAGTGGCATATATATTATTCATTTTGTGCTGACCCTATCAAGGGAGGGATTAACCATTTATTGTGTAATTATATTTATTGCATATTTCTATGTACATCTTTGAGTGTTACTGTAAGTTCACTACCCATCCAAGGCTGATTTTGAAGAGCTAAGCTAAGGAACACCTGTAGTGAGACCAAGGTAGCACTCAAATCTTAGTTGCTTATTATTAGGTAGGTAACTAACCTCTAAATGAGGTAAATTCCAATCAGCCTCAAGAAAATATCAGGCTGTCAATAATTATACCTGCTCTACATAAAGGAGCAAATACCATAGCTGTACAAGTAGCTATATAAGCCCTATAAGGCTCAAATTTACCACAAGAATGGCTACTCCAGAAAGGACTGCAAGATTCTTGAGAAGTCTTCAAGTTCATCTATCAAAACTACTTGTCAAATGTGACAACTGTATAGAAACTAACCCAGTTGACGTCTTCAGACTAGTAAGTTCCATAAGGGTAGCTAACCAAAAATATGACTATATAAAGGTTGTAATCGCGTCTTATAGGAACTTACTCCATGTCAGTAATACTGACTCAGACAAATTACGTCTGACAGAATCTGATCTTGATGACTATGAATGTATCATTCAAAACAAGTTAGACCGATATAAAAGGGTGCTTGCAACACAAGATGTTCCCGAGTAGATAGAACTGTTCTTTAATAGACCTACACCCGAGCAAGCACCCAGCTCAGATGAAATACATGAGCTACCTCAAGATGAGGAGAATCCTCTAATCAATACTGATCACTATACAGGATCAACAACTTAAGTTCAACCTTCATTTTCTAACATCTCATCTAATACAACTTCACGTAATGATTTATTTACAGAGTCTGATCAATTTTCAGACAGCTCTTCTCAATGTTCCCTGGATTCTATAGATTTAATGCAGGAGGCTACCGAATTAACTAGCTCCTCACAAGAACCCAGAGAAACAAGTGAAGCTGCAGATGAAACTCTTAGTGAAACTGCAATAATCAATGAATCTGAACCAGAAGATGATAAAGCTAATGCTGCAACAGCAGTCGAAGCTGTACTTAAAGCTGAAGTTAAGCAAGAAGCCTTAAGCAATACAAGTAATGGTCACAATTGCTCACACCAGCCTTCTAAAGTAAGTACTAACAATGAGAAGACTATTATATACCTTGTACACCAATTATTAGATTTATCTCCACCAGAACAATCAGTTGACTCTTTACAAGCCTTTAGTTTTCAGCTTGAGTCACTGTTAAATTCCTTCAGTAAAGAGGTGGATCACCCAACTACTGAGTGGATGACTAAAATTATACAATACAATACAATACAATTATATTTAGGTAAGGTACATACATACAATAAATATTTACAAGGATTGTTTAACTTATAGGTATAGCTAGTACATACAATGCCTAAAGCCACTATTACGCAAAGCGTTTCGGGCATGATAAACTTAAATGACAAGCTTAATACTAATTGAGCATAATGAGTAGAATGAAAACAAGAAATGAAAACATAGATGAAGAAGCAGCACAAATACAATTATGTCGACAAACAGCGCTCTTTAAAGAAAAAAACAGACATTGGTTGACAATAGAAGGGTAAGGTAGGTTACAGGGAATTTATTAGGTATAGCTTCGCTTTTAACTTAAACTGGTTGAGAGAGGTACAGTCTTTAACATGGTTGGGAAGGTCATTCCACATTCTGGGCCCCTTGATTTGTAGAGCATTTCTAGTTTGATTAAGTCGTACTCTAGGAATATCAAAACTGTATTTATTTCTGGTGTGATGCTCATGGGTTCTGATACAACCTTCTATGAAGCTTTTGAGATCAGGATTGGCATTATAGTTTAGCGTTTTATATATGTATAATACACATGAGAGAATGTGCAGTGACTTAATGTCTAACATATTCAGAGATTAGATTATCATCCAAAGAAAACTGTCTGGTGACACACTCAATAAATTATATGTATACCAGAATGGTAATACCCTGTCAATGCAGGATATATTTACAGGTTTGCGCAATATAAGTAATCATACCGCAAGCCAGGCATTTAATGCTTCATCTGAATGCACCAAACCTGTACCCACATCAGTTTCCTTACCTGGAACTCCTAAAGTGACACTGTCACTGGGTAATAAGGGTACTAATAATCAATGTAATAACAATGAGTCAAACACTGATTCATCAGTAAGGCCCAAGAGCCCCACAGGTGCTCCTAAGAGACCTAATAGTCCAAAGAGCACTCCCAATAACTCCACAGGTGCTCCTAAGAGACCTAATAGTCCAAAGAGCACTCCCAAGAGCCCAGTAATGGCTCCCCAGAGTACACCAAGTACTCACAAGAGAATAAATAACAAGCAAATGCAAGCAGCAAAACCATCACAACCTACAAGTACTGTTTTACCTAAACCGGTAACCCCTAAAAGAGCTGTAGGATGGGGAATGTGCTTGTTTTGCAATCAAAAACATTCTCTGTACAAATGTACTAATTACCCTAATAGAGACACAAGAGTCAGACGACTCCAACAGTTACACAAATGTACTAGGTGTCTCAAATCACATAATGTTAATAGCTGTGACACCCCACTGAACACCTGCAATAGGTGTAGAAGGGGCAAGCATCATGCTGCACTGTGCAAATTAGTTAGGACAAATTATGTCAATCCTAGAATAGGAGGTAAAGAATCTACACCAGTACAGTGCTGCAAGGTGCGAGATGTGTACAGCGTAATTTCACAAGCATTTCAAGTGGATGCTGCTTTGCCTACTGCCCAACTTCAAGTAAAAAACAAAGGAGCCAAGATCACCACACGTGGACTATTTGATCAAGGTTCCCAGAGAACTTTCATAATTCAGGAAGCAGCAGAGGCACTCAATTTACAACCAATCAGACAGGTAAAATTAAACTTGTCAGGGTTCATGATAAATCGAGGAACCCATGAATACTCAGTAGTTCAACCGTTTGTACGACTAGGTAGTCATGCCAAGGCTGTCCAAGCCATTGTGGTAGATCAAATACCTTTAGACTTAAATATTAAGGGTCTGGGGTACACAGCCTACTTCCTGCAGGAACGTGAAATTAATTTGGCTGACAACAAGTTAACGTCTGACCGCCTTAACAATGTAGATGTACTAGTAGGAGCAGACTACTATTACCAGTTCATAACTGGACATGTTAAACGATTGGGCATGAATATGCTCCAATCTGCAGGTGGCTACTTTCTTACTGGTAAAGTTCTGAATGTGAACAAGCCTAAGTCTGCCAACAATAATAAATTAGTCAGCAGTAGATCAATTCTCCAGCAACAAGCTAAAAGGAGTAACACCGCTGAGTAATAAACTCAGATTGAATGTGGTGCAATTAGTATTCGCCGAGATGTTTCATAGCTCTCAGTGGAAAACCAGTGGTCCGTACTCAAACAAGTACAAGTCACAGCGACCAAGCCATTGAATCCACTGCAGACCTAGAATTATTCTCGACAAGTAGTAATTGACCACACTCAGTCTCCCTAGGTAAATTATAATATTAGGCTAGAGAATCTAGTACTCCCTAGGTAATTAATAATGTTAGGCTAGAGAATCTAGCACTCAATGCCACTGGCATTTCCTGAATTTAGCAATACTATGAAGTCATCAAGCAACTTCTGTAATTATAAATTCACTAGGACCACTGGTCCACCATACTTGCGCTTGAGGTTTGCCAAGAAAACCTTCTTAATACAATGTTTTCTGCACTAAGAGTTAGTGATAAATACTTGCATCAATTTTGTTTGAGTTGTTTTTCTTTCGTTTCTGCTTAATTATTGTAGGAGCGCAGCATGAACAAACTTGCAAACTTACCAATACGTAAGTGAATCTACAGAGAACTAATAACCCGTGAAACGTTTAGGTTGGGAAAATGTTACAAATTATCTTGAATAGGATTAATCATAACAGTAATTCAATTTCCAGCAATCTTAGGTTTCCCTTTGTTTAATGCATTATCATTAAACATCAGCATTGTTAATTAACATGCTTCATGAGCTTAATATAGCTCACCTTAGAATTAACGTAACAATTGAGTGCTTACTGTTCCCCATGCGAATAGGAGCTTAATATTGCTCGCCATGATAATTGAACGCTTTGATGTTCCCCATGCCACGAGCACTGCTCGCCATGATAATTGAACGATGCAATACTCTACCTCGTTAATTCGAGTTCAATATAACTCACCCTGTTAACGCTGTTAACGAGTTCAATATAACTCACCCTGTTGACATGCTTAATGAGCTCAATATAGCTCCCCATGTTAACGAGCTCAATACAGCTCACCCTGTTAACTCTGTTAACGAGCTCAATATAGCTCACCATGTTCACGAGTTCAATATAGCTCGCCCTGTTAACTTAACGAGCTCAATATAGCTCTCTCTGTTAACTGTTAATGAGCTCAATATAGCTCAACCTGTTAATGAGCTCAATACAGCTCCCAATGTTAATTTGAGTACATTTTTGTTCACAATTAGCTTAGTCCCTTACTTAGGTAGGTTAGAAATTTAAACCATTTATTTAGGTAGGTTTAGGGACTTTAGTTAGTGTCAACTGAGTACTAGCCTAATCTATACTCACAATTAATCACAGTTGACTATACATATAGAGACTGATTTAATAAACTCAATTTCATGTAGAGGTGATTTCGTATTAACAAGTTTACAGTGTCAAGCCTATGAGCTGCAATTCAATTAGCTCATAAGTCAGAATGACTAGGCTGCTAATCTCACTGTCGACTCAGAATTTTCCTTGATTTTAATGAATAAACCTTTTCAGTTCTCTAATTTTCCACAATCTTAGCTAGTTAGCAAATTAGTTGTACCATCAATCAGACTGACTACTGCACGGCAGTGCACATTAAATTAAATTTCCTCATTTAATTTTGGGGTGATCGTGATGCTGCATGATGTTATTGTCTAGTAACTCAATAGTTACAAGTCACAGCGACCCTAGACAGTGACCTTACTGTAGTGTCATAGTCTCCTTGATCTTGAATGACCCAATAATACTTTACTGTATAACAATGTAGAATACAATTTATACAATAATGTTATCAGTTCTTGGGAACTTTTTCTGAGTTTACCTACGATTCAGCAGCTACGTAATACACCATTACATGTCACTGCGACCCTAGTTGTTGAGTTTATTGTAAGTTTTAGAGAGTTCCTGATTACCGATAACTTAATCATTTAATATTTCAATATTTAATACATGTTTCCACTAGAGCAGTTGTTCAACAATGCAAACGGAAACTACAAGCCTATTATAGCTCTAACTGAGAGCAAATAACTTCCCATCCAATTTGAGTAATCATGATGATACTGTGTTGTGATGTCAAGTAACAAATCGTTACAAGTCACCATGACCCAGAACATTCTCATCACAGTGGATTCTCAGTTATTTAAATTGTGTGATTTAATTCTTAATTGTTGTATAGGCTATTAATAACATCATTTCGTCTAGAGTATCTGAGAGTTTACTAGACTTTAAGACTTAGTAACAAACATTGCATTTCATAGCGACACCAGTCCCAGAGTTTATTGTAGGCTTTCTTAGTTATTAACTTTAGATTATTCATAATAACTTGTTGTTGAGTTAGGGGCGACGACGATCGTGGGATCGGATGCGCCCCGGCATACCCGTGAAGGGTGAATCGTAAAGCCAGGAAAGGCGAAATGCTAAGCCAAAACGCGAAACGAGTGATGCCAAGCACTAGAAACTAATATGCCACATGGCAAAGCTACGCACAAAGGGAGAGGCAGAAGCACATAATAGAACAGGGCAAACAAACAGCCAGAAGGGCACACAGCATGTCAGAGCAAATACATAAGAAATCAGAGCACATACTTGCCCGGAAACTTGGCCCGCGGGAATCTTACATTGAACGCCTCCCAGAGCACCCATTGCCAAGGGTCTCGTCCATCCACCGGGGACGCCATAACATCCGGAACCAGGGCAACAAACGCCCGCAAACAGGGAACCCAGATGGTAGAACTCATGAGGCGAGAAGTCGCCACTCGCCCCCACAGGAAGGGAACTTGCCCCCCACGAAAGCACTCCGGTCCGTCAGACAGTGGTAACTCGGCAATCTTCGACCAGTGACATCACAGACGCCGGCAACACGTCCCCCAGGGCCCCAACGCGCACCCACACCACAGGGGTACTCGCGGCCCCGGGCACACCACCAGACGACAGCAGGGAACCCGGACGGCGCGCATCCTTCTGTAACGTCACCACCAGGCCACGCCCAGCACCAGAGTCCACACCATCCCTGGCAGCGGAAGCCACCACCCCCCACTGTGGAGAGTCCCCCGGCGGAGAATGAACCGAAGGCACGTCCGAGACACAGGCACCAGCACCGGCAGGCACATGGACCTCCGCCACCACGAACCGCGGAGACATCGACGCATCCGTATCCACACTGTCAACATCCGAAGCCCCACAGTCACTGAAGTCACCAGCGTCGGCCCAAGAAGACGAACGCCGGGAACGTTTGGGCACCGGCCGGATATCGTCAGAGCCGGTAAGCGACCCAGAAACACGGGTACCACGAGCCGAAGGAACCGACGCCAGGACGGCAGCAGCCTCAACCACAGGGGGAACCGGGCAACACACATGCACGTAGTACCCCAACAGCCGGACAGAGCACGGTATGTCCGACCTCAGTCGCATCCTGAGGGTCCTAATGTTGGTCTTCACACCCGAATACGTGCCAGACGACAGGGAGTTCATCCGCACACTGACGACGGAGCCGTACCTCTGGAAGAATCGCCGGAGGAGAGTCTCAGGAAACTCCATGGGGGCGCCATGAACACTGACATACGTCACAGCACCACTACGGTCTGAAATGGTCACAGACCCAGTGCCGTCCTGTAACTTCAAGGTACGTCCCTTGTACCTCCGTAAGAAAGCACGGTACACCGCCTCACCCACAAACTTGATAACAACACGGTGAGCAGTTACCAGCTCAATGCCATATACGTCCCCAACCGGGACACGAAGCATGTCACTCAACACCACGTCCACCAGCGGGTAACCAGCACGGCTAGTAAACTCCAACCCGATGGAGTTTAACCGCACGACAGCGGGAATAGGGCCGCCCATCGCAAAACATGCCACGTCTCCACCACCAGGAACAGCAGGGAGGGTAAACACCCCCACACCCCCTGCCGGCGAAAACGGCAATGACCACAAACTGACGGAGCAGACAAGCGACACGTCCTCACTCAACAGCAGCGCAGGTGGAACTCTAATAACATGTTCCATTCAACATGAAATTTGCAAGACTTAAGTTTCTTGTATGTCCTTGACAAATCCGGGACATCTGTTATGTGTGTACTAACATACTAATATTAATACTAACTTCGGGATGGGTATGTCAGTACTCAACATTAAACTGTGACCCGATAAATCTCCCTCCGGAGTTATGTTGGAAATTTCCAACACTAAAACAATATTATTGTATTATTATAAAATAGTGTTAAAATATACTAATTACTGTAGTTACTAAAAATTTACTAAGAGTAGGGTTCACATGAACTAATAATCATATCTCTATAAGAATACTGGAAGTCTTAGAAAATCAAGCTCCAGTATTGCGTCAGATTCTACCTAATTAAACACATTTATATCCAGTGTGTTAGAGAATTGAGTGTGATTCTCTAAAAACATCAGTATTTTGTGTGACAATTATTTATGGATAACATAACTCCCAAATAATGCCAAATCGAGAGTTTTTAGTTACAATTGTTATCAAGTAATAAATTTACCGTCACGCGTGAATGCCATGGAGAAAACTAAAACCTTCAGCATTTCTTGTTTACCACCATAGGACGAGAAAGTAATAATATTTAACTCCCTAGAATTACAACCCAGTCTTTATTAAAGCATTTTAACCACAACTACGCGAAATAATATTATTCGTGATAAATAATTTCTGTGGCGAATGCGAGACGCGGAGTGGGGAGGGAGGCCATTGTTGTGTGGTGAACGGCAGCTCGAGGAGGGAAGTCGCCAGCGTGCGGCGTGAAGTTACTTTTTGCGGAATTGAGCAACTTGTTTTGGTGTCAGAGTCTAGGACACGTTACGGTGAAGTTGTCAGCAAGATTTAACCTGATACTCATCACAGAACTAGTTAATTTGTTATACGTGATCTGTCGTGACCGGCCAAATAAACGCGTCGACATCCAAGCCAAGCTCTCACCCACGTGTTCGCCATTATGAGACCGGAGCTTGTGACGCGGTTTCGGCAAGCCTCAACCTAATCAGTACCCTTGTAGCTAAGTATATATAACTCCCTTTTGATGCATCATTAGAGATTGTATAAGGCAGGGTAGCTTGTCGTTACATCGAGCAACTTAAACAAAACCCATGTTAGTATTCTAACTTATTTTATTTCCACTTCCTTGAATATAAATATTTAGTAGCCTAGTACGTTGCTACGTAATATTTCTTAAATTACAGCTCGCGTGTGAGGAATCCACGAGCTGTTACCTTACCCGTGTTATTCACCTCCCAGTGTTCTACGAGGAATTCCGGAGATTCCGAGGATGATTCGTAACCGATGTCTTTGAAATCGTCTTCAAGTTAAGACCTTTCGTATTCCTTTAATTATTCAAATTCTCATTATTTCATTTTATCCTTTACTGGATTACTGTGTACACTGGAGATAATATGTGTTTATTGGGATGATTAATTTCTGATGTTAATGATCTATATATTTACTGGTGATCAATTTTCTACTGATTTCTTTAATTGGTCATAAGATTAGGTTATTACACAATGCAGTGGTGTACGAACCACACTAGTTCCTAGACATATATGAAGTTCTAGCAATAACCCCCCAATGTAGGTGTTTGAGGCTTTGATTCAAGTAATTTATTTATACAGCCCATTATTTACTAAAGTGATTATATTTCCTAATATTTACCCATAGACACTGGTTCTTCTAGGAATTTCTAATCATCACATTTTATTAGTTTCCCTCTTTACTATAAAAGCGGATGGTCCTTCGTAATTATTTCATTACTTTAATAATTAAATAAATAGAGTCAAGCCCCAAATGTCCCACACATGTATGCCTGGGGACCATTCAAGCTTGTTCGCATTTGTGTTCCTCACGTGTGCCCCAAAGAAAGAAGTGATTTGATAAAATACTATGCCCAAGACTACCATTTGAGTACCAGCGGGCTGATGGGCAAATAGCATTGGCTACTATCAGCTTTTCTCTGGTCGTGATGGTCGAATGGATTAGGTGCCCTGTACTCCAGTTGCAATGTGCTCATGGCAGTATGGGTTCGGTCACTTCTGGGGTGTGAGTTTTCAATTGCATGTATGCCTGGGTTCCATTCAGGCTTGTTCGCATTTGTGTTCCTCACTTGTGCCCCAAAGAATGAGGTGATTTGATAAAATGCTATGCCGAAGACTACCATCAGAGTGCCAACGGGCTGATGGGCAAATAGACTCGGCTGCCATCAGCTTTTCTCCGTGTTGTGATGGTCGAGTGGATTAGGTGTCTGGTACACCAGTTGCAATGTGTTCCTTAATGGAGCCCTGTTGTATAAGCAACAGGGCTCCATTAAGTAACATATAATCTCTTCCCACAATCAAACCATCGCCAGAGAAATCCTAGTAAACAACACAGAAATCATCGATAGATACAGCGATAGCAGACGGCTTGACGTTTGCGAGGCACTACACATTAAAAAGTCAACACCAGCAATCAACAGCCAATTAATGCACAACTATATTCTACCCACCTCAAGACTCCGCTCCAATATAAAAGCATCAAGAAATATGGACCAATAGGCTTTCTACAATCACTTCCATTCAATACCCATTGTTTCGTGTTCTGTCTTGTGTTGATGAAATTAATACCCTATTAATACCACCTCACCCCATCCACCTCACTCAAATGTAGATATAAACAAATCGGAGATGTGTAAGTTCTATTCAGTTGTGTATGTGTAAACTAAAGTCTTTGAAAATGTAATAAGTTTTACGAAACGCGCTCAAGTGTCGCGTCAGACTGGAAATAAAAATGAATTTTGGAGAATTGATTTTTGAATTACCACTAACAGTGAAAAGAAATGTATGAAAGATCGAGAAAATTCGTGTTAGAATTATTAATCTTACTTTATCGGTCATATTTAATAATATATGTCTACAGGAAAGACTGCTACCAAAATATACTAATATATATATATATATATATATATATATATATATATATATATATATATATATATATATATATATATATTATATATATAGGAACTTCTTTTCCACAGCTCATAAAACGGAGGAAAGGGTCCTGAAAGATATTGTTAATAGGAACGTTATCCCTACAGACAAAAATCAAAAGATTCAATTGACGATTTACTATAAAACCAAAAAAACGGCCAACCTACTCATGAGAAACTCTCCAGACACAAAGCAGAACGTTTTAAAAGAGACCAACGTCGCCTATGCCTTCAAATGCCCACTTGGGGACTGTAAGCCTCAAAGAACTCAGTATATAGGCAAGACAGCAACATCTCTTTCCAGGCGATTAACGATGCATAAGCAACAGGGCTCCATTAAGGAACATGTAATCTCATACCACAACCAGACCATCACCAGAGAAATCTTAACAAACAACGCAGAAATCATCGATAGATACAGCGATAGCAGGCGGCTTGACATCTGTGAGGCACTACTCATCAAGAAGTCACACGGCACCTCGGATGCATTTCCGACGGTTCCTTTCATATAAAAGGGGTGACGCCGAGGAAAATAAGAGTCGCGTCCCTACCAAAATGAACTCCAGCAATCAACAGCCAATTAATTCACAACTATATTCTACCCACTTCAAGACTCCGCACCAATATAGAAGCATCAAGAAATATGGGCCAATAAGCCCTTTGCAGTTACTTCCATTCTTCTCTTTAATTTCCCCATTTTATACATATTGTTTCGTGTTCTGTCTTGTGTTGAATGTTTTGTTCACCTCATCCAAAACTATTGTAACATATCACCTCACTCAAATTGCGGGTATATAAGATGAAAGCTGTTTAAATCATAGCATAGTAGAACTCTGTTTAGTGTTTGCATGTTATAGTTGTGTGTGTGCAAACTAAAGTCTTTGAAAATGTAATAAGTTATTACGAAACGCGTTCAAGTGTCGCGTTATACTAGAAATAAAAATGAGTGTTGGAGAATTTATTTTTCAATTACCATCGACAGTGAAAAGAAACATAAGAAATATTGAGAAAATTCGTGTTAGAATTATTAATCTTACTTTTTCGGTCATATTTAATAATATATGTTTACAAGAAAGACTGCTACCAAAATATACTAATATATATATATATATATACTAATTATATATATATATATATATATATATATATATATATATATATATATATATATATATATATATATATATATATATATATAATTATATATATATAAAGCAATCCAGCTGGGATGGCCCCATTGTAGACCAAGTTGCTATAGAGTGCCTGGGTGCTGCAACAACACAACACGACATTGCTCGCTTCACTTCAGTAGCAGCCCCACATGCAGGGGATTTCCTGTTAGCAACCCCAATGTCGGCAACTGGCACGCGTCTCACACCACACGCCCTCCGAATTCCTGTGGCCCTCCGCCTTGCTGCCCCAATCCACACCAGATATAGGTGTATTTGCGGCGAGGTGGTGACTGACAGGTACGCCACCATGGCCTACTCTACCAAAACACAGGGGGATGGCACTCGAGGCACAGTGAAGTTAACGACATCATCAAGAGGAGCCTCACCTCAGCTGGATTTCCAGCTGAAAGAGAGCCCCGTAACCTAACGCTCCGTAACTCTGATGCTCTTATTGGTCGCCCGGATGGTATAGCAGTGAACCCCTGGAAGAATGGCAAGCAGTTGGTATGGGACTACACGTGTGTATCAACCCTGGCTAACACCTACATTGACCTCAGCGTTGCACAACCAGGTGGTGCTGCCACCCACTGGGAAGCAGCCAAATCCCGTAAGTATAGAGAACTGTATCACCACTACAATTTTGTCCCCATTGCTTCTGAGACACTCGGCGCTTGGGGTAAAAGTGCTACCAGTTTTTTGAAGGAACTGGGTTCTAGGCTCATTGAAACAACAAGGGACCCTAGAGCTGCCAGCTTTCTTTTCCAGCGCCTCAGCGTGGCGATAGAGGGGAAATGCGCACTGCATCCATGGTTCCTGCCCACCATCTGAGGAGCTGGAGGAACTCGACAACCTATGATAACCATCTTTGTAACCTATATGTAACTCCTTTTTTGTAACAAAGTTTCAATAAAGCAAATATGTATGTGTACATACAAAAGAATGGGGGTGGTAGGAGAAGATAATATTAGTGTTCAGTGAGAAACCACAAGGTCTCCTCTGAATACTTTTAATTTTCTACTCCGAGGCTATGGGTCCCCACATTGGCACCAGAGGCGGTACCCTCACACACACAATATATATATATATATATATATATATATATATATATATATATATATATATATATATATATATATATATATATATATATATATATATATATATATATATATAATTTTTTTTTTTTTTTTTTAAATATAGGAGGGAGTACCACCTCTAGCTGGAAGAAGGGGGACCCATAGCCTCGGAGGAAACCACGCATAACGCATTAGAGGGAATGTTTAGATCCCCTTCAAAACAGTTTCTGTGTGCTTTTCTCCTACCACCCCCTTCCTTTTTTATTTTTTGTGCTTTATTATGTATTTGATGGTTACATGGGTTGATACAACAATAATAATACAAAAAGGTGCTTAAAGGTTATGGATCTCTTGAAAAACACGACAATGGGAAACATTGATGAATGTCACAGACGGGTTCGATCATTGTTACAAGTCAAACACTTCTTCGAATTCCTCTGAAGTTGGACTAGTGCCCAAGACGCAACAGGCATTTCCTCTCTGAATCGCAACACTGAGGCGCTGGAACAAGAAACTTTTTGCTCTCTGATCTTTTGTAGCGCTGATCAATTTGTCCCCCAATTCCTTCAGGAACTTCAATGCACATTTTCCCCACGAACCGAGGGTCTCCGAGCCGATCGGAACAAAGCTGTAGCAGTGTGCCAGACCTCTGTATTTAATAGTTTTCTGCGATTCCCTGAAAGAAGCAGCACCACCGCTTTCACGCTTTCATGTGTGCTGTAGTGGAGGTAGGTACTGGCCAGTATGGCAGCGCACGTATAGTCCCACACCACTTGCTTACCATCCTTCCAAGGTAGGCCAAAAAGTGCGTTCTGGCTACTAGGTACGACATATTATATATATATATATATATATATATATATATATATATATATATATATATATATATATATATATATATATATATATATATATTTATATATATATTTATATATATATTTATATATATATATATATATATATATATATATATTTATATATATATATTTATATATATAGTTATATATATATATTTATATATATATATATATATATCTATATATATATTTATATATATATATATTTATTTATATATATATATATATATATATATATATATATATATATATATATATATATATATATATATATTTATATATATATATATATATATATATATATATATATATATATTTATATATATATTTATATATATATATATATATATATATATATATTTATATATATATATATTTATATATATATATATATATATATATATATTTATATATATATTTATATATATATTTATATATATATATATATATATATATATATATATATTTATATATATATTTATATATATATTTATATATATATATATATTTATATATATATATATATATATATATATATATATATATATATATATATATATATATATATATATATATATATATGTCGTACCTAGTAGCCAGAACGCACTTCTCGGCCTACTATGAAAGACCCGATTTGCCTAATAAGCCAAGTTTTCCTGAATTAATATATTTTCTCTATTTTTTTTCTTATGAAATGATAAAACTACCCATTTCATTATGTATGAGGTCAATTTTTTTTTATTGGAGTCAAAATTAACTTAGATATATGGCCGAACCTAACCAACCCTACCTAACCTAACCTAACCTATCTTTATAGGTTAGGTTAGGTTAGGTAGCCAAAAAAGTTAGGTTAGGTTAGGTTAGGTTAGGAAGCCAAAAAAGTTAGGTTAGGTTAGGTAGGTTAGGTAGTCGAAAAACAATTAATTCATGAAAACTCGGCTTATTAGGCAAATTGGGCCTTGCATAGTAGGCTGAGAAGTGCGTTCTGGCTACTAGGTACGACATTATATATATATATATATATATATATATATATATATATATATATATATATATATATATATATATATATATATATATATATATATATATATATATATATATATATATATATATATATATATATATATATATATACATAATATATATATAACACTATGAAAGAACTGAGCCTAGACTAGCCAAGTAGCAAGCCGGTATGCTTCATGATACACCACAGCATATAGTTAAAAGAGGTGTTACATTAGCTGCTATTCCAAGTCTTCCACGCCCCCCAACGACGCCAACTGATGGTGACAGATCAGACATGTTCTCCCAATTTAATCATATTTACTAGGGGAAAACTCAAGCCCATATAAAATCACTCACTTGCATACACTCAGAAGTGTTATTTAACACACAGAACTCTTCCCCTATGAAAGAACTGAACCTAGGTTAGCTAAATAGCAAGCAGGGATGCTAACCAATAAACAACAGCATATCGTTTAAAGGCCTGTCAGACGGGCGTCTGACAGGCGCTGAAGGGCGTTCCACGTCTTCCAAGCCCCAAACGAAGACAGCTGATGGTGACAGATCAGACACATGTCCTCCCACTTTTAATTATATTTACTAGGGGAAAACTCGAGCCCATATATATTCACAGAATTGCATACACTCACAAGGATATTTAACCTAAACACACAACATGTGAGATAACATAGTAGCCTGATGATTAAATGCGACCTCAGAACACGGAAAATATTTACTGAACCAAAAATGTACCGCATACGGGCTATTCATTCCCGTGCCACCTCTTCGGTTGCTTAATCTTTTTCAATCATTCAATCAACACACACAGAACTCTTCCCCTATGAAAGAACTGGACCTGGGCTAGCCAAGTAGCAAGCTGGTATGCTAGCCGATACACCACAGCAGATCATTAAAAGTGCCGTCACACGGGTGGCTATTCCACGTCTTAAAATAGGATGAAATATTTTAAGTTAACTTTCAAATATTAAAAATGTAACAGCCTACCCGACACACATAATGCTAAACCATAATTTTGATATTTTGTTTTGTTTTTTTATTAAAAAAATATTTTTTTTTCTAAAACTTAATTTTCAATGATTTGCAACATTACTCCTTTACAATCCATCTTCATTTGCATCTTTATTATCATGCAAAATTCATTCATTTACATAGGGTGGTGGCTAGAGCCGTGCGCCACATATGCAACATGTTCACCTGCTGGCACTAGATGCATGCAATGTTGCACAGACCCTGCGCCTGGTTCTAGTCACCATTTTCCTTAATACGCCTTACCCACCATCCTCATGCCCAGCACCTCACCCACCGTTCTCATGGCCAACACCTCACCCACTGTCCTCATGCCCAGCGCCTCACCCACCGTTCTCATGGCCAACACCTCACCCACTGTCCTCATGCCCAGCGCCTCACCCACCATCCTCATGGCCAACACCTCACCCACTGTCCTCATGCCCAGCGCCTCACCCACCATCCTCATGGCCAACACCTCACCCACTGTCCTCATGCCCAGCGCCTCACCCACCGTTCTCATGGCCAACACCTCACCCACTGTCCTCATGCCCAGCGCCTCACCCACCGTTCTCATGGCCAACACCTCACCCACTGTCCTCATGCCCAGCGCCTCACCCACCATCCTCATGGCTAACACCTCACCCACTGTCCTCATGCCCAGCGCCTCACCCACCGTTCTCATGGCCAACACCTCACCCACTGTCCTCATGCCCAGCGCCTCACCCACCATCCTCATGGCCAGCGCCTCACCCACTGTCCTCATGCCCAGCGCCTCACCCACTGTCCTCATGCCCAGCGCCTCACCCACCGTCCTCATGCTTACCACCTCACTCACGGCCCTTATGACCAGTGCCTCCCCAACCCACCACCTTCATGCCCAACACCTCACCAACTCACCACCCTCATGCCAAGCGCCTCACCCACGGCCCTCATGCCCAGAACCTCAGCCACGGCCATAATGACAAGTGCGTCACCCACGGCACTTATCCCCAGTGCCTCGGCCACCACCCTCAAGCCCCGTGCCTCACCCATGGCCCTTATGCCCCGTGCCTCACCGACCGACCTCATGCCCAGCACCTTACCCACTGAACTTATGCCCAGCATCTTACCCACCGCCCTTATGTCCAGTGCCTCACCCATGGCCCTCATGCCCCGTGCCTCACCGGCCTCATGCCCAGCACCTTACCCACCGCCCTTATGTCCAGTGCCTCACCCATGGCCCTCATGAACCGTGCCTCACCGACCGACCTCATGCCCCGTGCCTCACCGACCGACCTCATGCCCCGTGCCTCACCGACCGACCTCATACCCCGTGCCTCACCGACCGGCCTCATGCCCAGTGCCTCACCCATGGCCCTTATGCCCAGTGCCTCACCCATGGCAATTATTCCCAGTGACTCACTTATGGCCCTTATGCCCAGTGCCTCACCCATGGCCCTGATGTCCAGCACCTTACTCACCGCCCTTATACCCATAGTGCCTAACCCCCTGGGCCTCATGCCCAGTGCCTCACCCATGGCCCTCATGCCCAGCACCTTACCCACTGAACTTATGCCCAGCACCTTACCCACCGCCCTTATGCCCAGCACCTTACCCCACCGCCCTTATGCCCAGTGCCTCACCCATGGCCCTCATGCCCAGCACCTTACCCGACTGCCTCATGCCCAGTGCCTAACCCACTGAACTTATGCCCATGCTCAGCACCTTACCCATCGCCCTTATGCCCAGTGCCTCACCCATGGCCCTCATGCCCAGCACCTTACCAACCGCCCTTATGCCCAGCACCTTACCCCACTGCCCTTATGCCCAGTGCCTAACCTATGGCCCTCATGTCCAGTGCCTCACCCATGGCCCTTATGCCCAGCACCTTACCCACTGAACTTATGCCCAGCACCTTACCCGACTGTCCTTATGCCCAGTGCCTAACCCATGGCCCTCATGCCTAGTGCCTCACCAACCTCCCAATCGACCTAATGAATCAATGGACACTATTGCTCTCTAGGGTGGAATATTGTTGGCCTCTAACAGCCCAATTCAGAGTCGGAAAAATTGTTGACCTCGAGCGTGCAAAGATCCTTTTGCCGCTTGAATCCACTCTATAAGTCATCTTAATTATTGGGACCGATTAAAATTGGTTAATCTGTATTCTCTAGAGGGCAAGCAAGAGAGATACATGATAATACACACGTGGAAGATATTAGAGGGACCGGAGACCAGAAGGCATGGCAGAACGTGCAGAATACCCTCGTTGAAAAGCAGTGGTGCAATAGGTACGTTGAGTGAGAACTTTATCTACATTAGAGGGCCGAGACTCTTCAACAATAATGCTACACTTTAGGGGGCATAACTGGCCGGCCTCACAAGTGTTCAAGAGAGAACTTCACGAACAACTCCAAAGGATACCTGATCAACCAGGTTGTGATTCATATATCAGGCAGCGATTAGCCGCATCCAATAGCCTGGTTGACCAGTCGACAAACCGGGAAGCCTGGTCGGAGACCGGGCCGCATGGCTGTTGATCCCCGGAAACTATACAAGGTATCCACAAGGTATCCCTGTCTTGAGAATCAATTGTTAGAGTGAGGTTAGCCATAGTTGACTATATTCTCATGTTCCTCTATACACGACTCCAGCAACTACCTGTTGCAAGTGTGTTCGGCAGCCAGGTGTTGCTGCTGTGAACACCACCACCGTCACTGTCATCATCACCGTCACTATCCTCAACACCGTCACTGTCAGGTGTACTAACTGCATGGTGTTGTGTTCCTGATTGGAGCTGACAGCAGATCGGGGGCGAGGGGAAGATGTTTACGCTGGCGGGAGCACCAGGTAGGTCCTCATTACTCTGCACCATCCTCTACCTTCTTCATCACTCTCACCATCCTCATTGTGGGGTTATGTGAATAAAATAATTCTTACCTTCCCTTATCTTACCTTCAATAGACTGTTTCGTAGGTTTGTTTGTTTAAAATATTTACATATATCCACAGTATGAGGTTCATATTGTTGTAATATTTCATTTATAATTAGTTCTCACCTGGCAGCAAGATTTAATTAGAACTTAAATATTCAGTCAATTAAATTAACCAAAATGCATTCTTAAATTACTTGAAGGACCAGAGTATTGATGTTTACTGAACATGTTTATGTTTCTCGCTGAATAAACTAATTGATATTATAAATTACTAATTATGCCTTATCACTTGAAATTATTACACAATTTAAGGCAAGACTGCTGAGCTTTGAAGGCACGAGGGCCCGGGGTAGACGCCTCCACCGTACATATACGTCAGCCTGGCCTCACACTCAGGGCCACAGCAAACACACAACACCTGTCCCAAAACTTATTATTAAATACAAGTGGTCATTGCCTGATTACTCATATTCATGAGACAATCAGCAGACTGGAGGCATAAAGCTCACACGTCTGTTTGTGGAGAGTATACTCATAACCGGCCCTACACCTCCCTTAACCTGCTGAGCATATATATGTGTACTTGTCAGAACAATATATTTTTTACACGAACTGAAGCCTTAAGCGTCGGTCGGAGTTGGACTTGATGAACGATCGTTAGCAGTTATCGACGTCGTAAATCCTCCAATACGTCAATATTATGTGTATCACCACCAGCCATGGTATCATCACATCCATGGTGCCACCACCAGCCATTACATCACCACTAGCCATGGCGCTACCACCAACCATGGCATTACCACCAGAAATAGCACCACCACCAGCCATGGCTTCAACACCAGCCATGGCGCCACCACCAGCCATGAAGTCAACTGCTGGCGGCCGTGGAGTGAGGCCGTCTTGCTGACCCTCCGTGGCTATTGGGGTTGTTTGCCATTTTGGTCGCCAGGTGGTGTGGGCGTCTCTGCCCTCCCAGTTTGTTCCTGCCTGGCTGCATGTTGACGTGGCGGTTCTGACATGGGGTGGCCATTTTCCCCCTGTTGTGCGTGTGAACTCCGTGGGCCTGGAGTTCACTTGTATGGCTGGATATACGACCATCGAGATGGTGATGTGTAACATGCTTTGTATCCTGGAGGAGGCTATGGTGTAGAGCTTGTTACAGCCCACGGGGATGTTATTAAGTTCGTGAGGGAGGAGGAGTACCAGGACTTCCTCCGTCGGTACGAGGCGCATACGTTGCCGTTGCCAGATGATGCTGGCTCTGTGGCGATTTCGGACCGCAGTGGTGCCCTGACTTATGTCAGTGTCCACGGTGCGCCCCTGGAGTTCCCTGAAGACCTCCTCCGGCATTACTTCTAGAGGTTTGGTACTGTTGTCAGCATGCTGGTGAACACGCTCTCCTCGGAGCGGTATGCTGGGAAGCGAACGAACATTTGCACGTTTGGCATGTGCCTGCGGTCAGATATACCTTCTTCTGTCCGGCTTATGGGATACTACGTCCGGGTGTATTATGCCCGGCAGCCTCGTACCTGTTTCCGGTGTGGCCTGTTGGGGCATCAGGCTGCCGGGTGATCTGAGGCCCCAGCTGCTCCTGTCAACTTGTTCCGAGAAGAAGATTTCCCGCCGCTCTCACTGGAGGCGTTCTTTGGTGATGATGAGGAGGTGCTCATCCCATTCACTGCTGCAGCTTCCCCGGCAACGTCTGATGTTCCTCCCGTTGTTGCCAACCCTCCTTCGGGTACTGCGGTACCATCGGTTGGTCTGCCTGATCCTGTCACTGTCCAAGCTGCTCCTGTGGGCCTTCCTGGTGCTCTCTGTGTGGCGTCGCTGTCTTCTCCCTCGTCTTCGAATGCTGCGTCTGGCCCTGTGTCCGTGACTCGTGTCCCTGATGTGCTGGGTGCTGGGGTGGCTGCGGAGCCTCCTGCTGTGTGTGGCCCGGTTTCCCCTGTGGTGGAGGCTGCTGCCGTTCTGTGTCGGGCGTCGGTTCATCCAGTTCATGGTACCCGTGTTTCTGGGTCCGCTTCCGGCTCTGACACTATCCGGCTGGTGCCCAAACGTTCCGAGCGTTCGTCTTCTGCCTGGGCCGATGTTGGTGACTTCAGTGACTGTGGGTCTTCGGGTGTTGACAGTGTGGATGCGGATACGTCGATGTCTCCGCAGTTAGTGGTGGCGGAGGTCCATGTGCCTACTGGTGCCTGTGTCTCGGACGTGCCTTCAGTTCTTTCTCCGCCAGGGGACTCTCCGCAGTGGGGGGTGGTGGCTTCCACTTGCAGGGATGGTGTGGACTCTGGTGCTGGGCGTGGCCTGGTGGTGACATTACGGAAGAATGCGCGCCGTCTGGGCTCCCTACTGTCCTCTGGTGGTGTGCCCGGGGCCGTGGGTGCCCCTGTGGTGGTGCCCTGTGGCCCGTTCGCTCCTGTGAGGGTGCGCGTTGGGGACCTGGAGGACGTGTTGCCGGCGTCTGTGATGCCGCTGGGTCACTGGACGGAGATTGCCAAGTTACTGCTGTCTGACGGACCGGAGAACTTTCTAGGTGGCCAGGTTCCCTTCATGTGGGGGCGGGTGGTGGCTACTCGCCTCATGGGTACTACCATCTGGGTCCCCTGTTTGCGGGTGTTTGTTGCCCTGGTTCTGGATGTTATGGCGTCCCCGGTGGATGGACGGGACCCTTGATGGTGGGAGCTCTGGGTAGTGTTCAATGTACGGTTCCCGCGGGCCAGGTTCCCGGGCAAGTATATCCACTGATTTCCTGTGTATTTGCTATATGGAATGCTGTGTGCCCCTCTGGCTGTTTGTTTGCCCTGTTATGTTATGTGCTCGTGCCTATCCCTTTGTGCGTTTCTTTGCCATATGCCATATTAGTTTCTAGTGCTTGACGTCACTTGTTTCGCGTTTTGGCTTGTGTTTTGCCTTTCCTGGCTTCACGATTCACCCTTAACGGGTACACCAGGGCGCATCCGATCCCACGATCGTCGTCGCCCCTAACTCAACAACAATAACACCACCAGCCATGGCATCACCACCAGCAATGGCTGTTGGAAATAACCAACAGTTTATTCTCCCTTAATTCCTAATACTAACATTTACTAATAACACTAACATGTAGAATTATTATCGTTGGTGTTTCTATAGTTAGGCATAATTTTGCCAGAATTTTCCCATCCATCATGACGCGGTGCGTCAGATAACAGGCTGAAATATAAAATCTTCTCCATTCTTAGAGATTTATAGAGTTCAGTTAATTGTCTTTTCTTTCTAAAACTATTGTTCGTTATGAAAGAAATAATCATTTCGCGTATTATGCGTACTGGACTCGACTATTCCATCAAATTAATTATTCCCGTAAAAATTTCTGTGACGTAAATTAAATACACGTCGACCCTTCTCGTTTAATTTGTGCAATATTAATTAAATCTATTGCCTTGCAAGAGGTAGTATTATCATTCAAAATATTAATTTATGACAATAATATAAGTCATACTCCCTTATTTCCCTAAATAATTACTAGTAAATCAAAATAGTTTAAGCTCGAGATCGCTATGGACGTCTCTGCGCATGCGTGTCCGAATGTTAGGGAATGAAGAAGGCGTCTCTCTACGACACGACTCCCTCACGAGCACACACATCTACATGCTGCAGCTATTGTAGTTACCAACACCTGGTCCTACAGTGTTAATTACTGTGTAATCTCGCGTCTGAGAAGATAATTACGTCCCGTAATCGACCTTCAACAGCAGTGAATGTCAGGGACTATCAGACGTGATATCGGGGAACGTAAATGTTTCAACAAACCTACGTTAAGTATTATTTTTGGATTTGAGTGCACTTAGTCTAAAATTATAACTGTAGGTAGTTCTCCGTTATGTCATCTACCGACCACAAACCCAACTTTAATTTCATTCCACGTTATTCTCAAGTTCTCAATGAATAGTGGAATAATTCTCTAGCCTAGTCAAATATTATTACATCTCTGTGATTACAGCGTGTTGGTGAGGACAAGCTGAGAAATTCTTCCTCTACACACCATTTTCCCTGCCGGTGTTTCATCCATTATTTGGGCGATGCCATCACGTCTACGCGTATTCGAACTGTGAAATGGGTTTAGTGAAATATTTTTACAGCTAATCCCTCTTTTCCTAGTTTCTTTGATTAATGCTAATATTGTCTCTAATATGTGTTCTACATTTATTATACATATGAGATTCTAAGATAATTTACTTACATTTAATATTTGTTGCCTAGAGTGTAGCAATTTTTACACACGTAATTTCCTATGATATGCCAATATTTTTCATAGGCTTGATTATCTCAATGCATTATAATCACATAGAATCTACATTTAATTTCTGATTCTATAATCTTTAATGTTGTAATTAATCAACTGGTGATGAACCAGCACCAGTTTCTAGATATATATTAATTTCTAGTAATACCCCCCAATGTTGAGTTTAAGGATTTAAACTCCTAATTATTTATTATTACAGTCCATTTATACTCTTCAAATAATTACCAAATAACCTATCATCCATAGGCACTGGTATTTCAGTATCAGCTTTATAATTCATTTATATGTTTTCCCTCTTTTCTCAAAAGCGGGTGGTCCTTCAAGTATTTCGAATCTCCTTAATTAAATATTATTATATCAGAGTTAAAGTTCCCATTCCCCAACATTTTGGTCGACTTCGAACCGGATAAACTATTAATCCCATAAATATTTTAGTGACCAATTTACTAAATCAATTTGCCTGTCCTATAACCTGTGATTAACCAATCACTAACCACGGTGTGTAGTATTTTAGGTTATACATATTTCATTATTTACGGCTACCAGCAGTGTACCCATATGATAGCCTAATCCACACCAATTTATAATTAACATTTGCTGTCAATACTTCATGTATGAGGTAGCACTAGTGGGACACAGTCAGTTGCCCACAACACTCAGACCTATACCTCTCACAGAGGTAAGAATCTTCAGGTCACCAGGAGCAACAATTCACAATTTTTACAATAACTTTTCATTAACACCTGCGTTAGATAGGCCTCACCATCTAACCATAATTTACTTAGGTGGCAATGACATTCATCCTACTCGACACTCAGCTGAGGTTTTTAATCATCTTAAAACAATAATTTCCTCATTTAAACTTGTCAGCCGTTCAGTAGTGTTCACATTAGTGGAACCTCGCCAACCAAGTAATGATAATCGTTGGGGAGCGAGTCCAGAATACTACCAACATGCTGCTAAATACATTACCTTTCGGGTGAGGAAAAGAGTACGATTTGATGCCACTTACATACTATTTACAGCCAAAATACATGCAAAACCTGGCATCAGATGGTGTGCACCTGTCAGGTGAGTCTAGGTCACATGGAGGTGACCTAGACTCACCTGACAACAAATTAGTTAACACTATCAACCATCACAGAAGGTTGTAGCTGACAAGCTAAATTTAGCTGTATATATTTAATCTTTCACTTGCGTGTTTAAATGCACATTTATATATAACAAAAAATTAAAAAATCCAAAAAACAGCACAATTATATTCACATTACTGCACTATTAGTTATTTTATGCCCACCTTTATTAGGTAGGAATTTAGACTGTGGTTGTGCTAAGTTTTACACAAATGCAGAGTAAATAATTAAGTAGTTTCCTAAGTAGAAATTATTTCATTTAGTTCTGAGCTAGAGAGAAGTGTACATTTATAATATCTACTATTGTGCTGACCCTAATCAGGCTGGGATTTATCCTTATTATATTATTTACTGTTGTGCTGATCCTAGAATAGGGTGGGATACATAACCACTTAATAAGTAATTTACCATATTATTATTTCACACATTTTGAGTGCTACTGAATGTTCACTATCCCATTGAATGGTCATAATGAAGGGCTAGCCAGACGAAACTCCAATAGTGACATTCAAGTACCACTCAAATCCTAGTTATGGTTGTTAGGTAGATAAATTTAACCTCCAAAGAGGTAGTGCGTATCCTAGTGAGAATAATTTAGGCTACCTTCAAGATATTTGCCAACAAAGGAGCAAGTACCCAAGCTACTTCAGCAATACTTATTCAAGTCCTGTGAAACTTGAACATAAAACCACCATGGCTACTCCTGAGAAGTTAAAGAGAACTTTCATCGGATTTAAAGGCCATCTAACCAGACTGCTCAATAAGTCTGAAGCATTATCCAAAGCAACTCCCATTCATTACAACAAATTGGAAGTGTCTCTGAGAGTAACTGATCTCAAATTTGATCAAGTCAGGTCTACAATCGAGTCTTATATCGCTGTACTAAATGATGCAGATAGTGATCCTGAGGACATAGACCAAGCTATTGCTGAAACATCTCAATATGAAGATAACACACAAGACAAGTTTAATGTTCTACATGATATAGTAGATACCCAAAAACTGAATCTAAATGCCAATGTATCTTGAGTCCAGTGTATTACTACCAGAGGCTCGTTTACCTACTCTAGACTTGCCTTCATTTGCTGGACAGGATGGAGAAAACTGGGATACATTTTGGACTTCATTTGAGGTTCACATTCACTCAAAACCTTCTATTGATAAGGTATCCAAATTTTCTTACCTAAACAGCCTTCTCAATGGGAAGGCTAAGAAGGTAATAAACAACTTAGCCCTCACAGAGAGTAATTATGCTGAAGCTATCTAACTGTTGAAGTTGAATTACTGCAACACGGAATTAAGTATAGCTAATCTGTATTATCAATTGCTAGACATGAATGCACCAAGTAACCAACTAGACTCTCTTCAGACTTTTAGGTTGAAAGTAGAATCTCTAGTGAAAGCTTTAGGTACTAAAGTTGATGTACCAGCTTCCGAGTGGTCTATTAAATTGCTTTTACAGAGGAAACTTCTTCGTAGTGTTTTAGCAGAAATATGCTCTCACTACAAAACCGAGTTTCTCACTCTCGATCAAATATTTGAGGGTTCAAGAATCACGATCAATAGGCTAAAGACTCATGCTAAAATTAAACCTGAGTCCAAGCATCCTAATACTGAGAATTCAGTTAAAACAAAATCGACTTTAAATAAGTCCATTAAATTTCAACCTAAGCCTACTCCATCCACTGGAAAGAGTATTAGTGATATAGGTATTTATTCTGTATCTCCCTCTGAGACTGTAATTGATGCATTTAATAAGAAGACAAATCCCACGAGGGAGAGAAAGTGTTTGTTCTGTGAACAAAAACACATCACTTATAAGTGTAGAGTTTCTCCTAATTTTAATGTTAGGATTAAACGCCTGCAAGAATTGCACAGATGCACTAAGTGCATGGGCTCTCATGAACCCACTGATTGAGTAATCACCTTACGTTTGTGCGGCAAATGCTACAAGGATGCACATCATTACGCCTTATGTAGAAAGGCTCAATTAAATTCTATAAATCCTCGTAAAGATTCTGCTAATTCAACATTAGTTCAATACTGCAAAGAGCATCAGGAGATTAATGTGCTTGCAACTGAGTCAGGCAACAATACTACACTGCCCACGACTCAATTAAAGTTAATAAACAAGAAATCTAAAGTTAATACTAGAGGTCTTTCGACCATGGTTCACAGAAGACTTTTATCACCAAACACTTAGTTGAACAGCTGAAATTAAAAACTGCCAACTGAGTTAAACTAAACGTCTCTGGTCTCTTGGCTAATAATGGACCCTGTGAATATCAATTAGTCAAGTTACTGGTACGACTGGGAAGTTCCCCTAACCCAATACATGCAGTAGTTGTGGACAAGATTCCTTCAGACCTGCAGGTCACAGGTCTTGCTCACACTTGTCTTAATGATGTAGGGATCCTTATTGGAGCCAACTATTATTACAGAATTATCACTGGATGCACCAGACAACTTGGTATGAATTTGTTGTCATCTGCTGGAGGCAAGTTGCTAACCGGACCGGTGCTTTTCCGGTAAAAATCTGCATTAATTACCAAACAACCAAACCATTGTATAGTGGCGTGACTAGGCTCGGAGCAGTCACCCCTACAGATCAGTGACAAATGAGTCTACAATGAGTCTAATCCCCCTGTGTTTAAATTGTGGGATTTAGACACTTTAGGTAGTGTCCCTGAGAAGCCTAGTCCAGATGATACATGGACTTACCAGCAATACCTGGATACGGTTGTATATAAAGACAAACAGTACTGAGTGAGACTGCCATGGAAGTTGAATCACTCACAACTTTTGTGTGTGTGTGTGAGGGGTGGAGGCCAGCACAACCACAGGCCCACCCCACCACCTGTTTACCCAAGAGACCGATGGTCACCTGGGGTGGCAGTCCAGGCCCTATTCTATTGTGCTGTAAGGACCTTTCTCCTCTGGCATACTTAAGCCTCGGCTGTTAGTCCTACTGGGACCCACTGAGGGGGCTCTACCCCTCAGAGCAGGTTTATGACTGTTAGCGCTGATGACTGGTAAAGGCATGTTGCCTGCTCTACTATTTGTCGTGCTAATCATCATCAAATGGTTATAAAAGAATATAACTCGGTATAGGGTGAATTACTTTAATTAACATTGCCTGAAGGAGCAAGTATGGAAGAGGCGGCTGCCGCACCATCGAGGTTCTCCCCCACCATGACCGGTTACACTGTCACCCCACCACCCAGTGATGGGTTTATGCAGGTGTTAAGTGAAAGCCAGAGAAGGAAACAAGGGAAACAAAAGACTGGTGAACAACAGGGTTGATGACGTCCAATAGCACCAAGGGGCGAGTACACACGTCTGACGTTCCCTGAAGGCACGAGTGTAGCGAACAAGATAGTGTGGAGCAAGAAACTGAGCGAGGTGTACCCACCTAACCCTGCAGGCGTGCTACGTCCACATGTCAACTCCCCATATGTGTATGTTTCAAGAAAGAAACAGGATGTTGTACTTGCTCTTCTACAAGGGAAAATAGGTGATGTAAAACTCTCCCTTCTAGATAATCCATCACGAAACAAGAAGATGGATGAGTACCTAGTCTACAGATACAATCACGGGTATCCACTGGACTGGGCCTATGAGTTAGACGGGGTACACAAAGGAAGAAGATTGAAGAAGAATGGAGAGCCTACCGATCAAATAGTCATAGTCTGGAAGAAGACTGAACTGCCACCTGACAAGTATTGGTTTGCTGGGTTGTATGCGCCCCCCAGCACGTTCAGGTTGTGGGAGCCTGACCCTGTGGAGTGTTACAAGTGCTTTGGCAATGGCCACATAGCTAAGCACTGCTGGTGCCCCACACCCAAGTGTGCTCTCTGTTCCGGTCCTCGTGCACTGAAGGACTGTCAGTATAAGAAGACCAGAAACCAAAGAAAGCTGGAACAGGAGCAACAGAACACTGTAACAGAAGCAGGGCAACAACCTGAAACTGTGGCTCCGTCTAAACCGCCGCTGAAGTGTCTCAGATGTGGTACGGAGGGAGTAACCATCTGGCACTCAGACTGTCCCAAACGGCCAGCCTCCCTTGGCACAAAGCGGCAAGTGCCTGAGACTCAACAAGTGCCTACTGATGCTGGCTCTAGTACTGTTGACCCATCCCATAGTGGTGACAGTACCAGCAACACCCCTGACAACACACAACAACCTGAGACAACAGTTGAAGGACAGTTGGAAGCCTTTCAAGCGCAGGTAGCAGAAATGGCCGAAATTATAGAGACGCTACGTCGGGCTCCTTCACAAGAGATACAGCAGCCTCCACACTGCTGTGTCACAGCTGTCACCCGCACTGGTAAAGGTTCCTGCGGTGGTGATGACGGCGGCGGCGGCGGCAGAAGAGATGAGGGCGGCGACGTCGTCAGTCAATTCAGTGATAGCGACACAGAAACATTAACTGGAGAAGGCAGTCGACCCGCACCAGCATATATGATTCATTAACGATCTTCACGAAAGCGTTCAAGTAAAGTACTTGAGTGATAATATACTGCGTAACTGTGCTTATGTCATGCAACTTACAGAGAACATTCACTCACGGACCATCCCGAGTTCCTCAGTAATCAAGGGACTGCTGTCATCACCAGATGTTACTGACGACACCAAACACCAGGTTGGTGCGGCTCTTTCCATCGTAGAGTCACTAATTAACACATTGTGGAAGTGGGACGAGGACAACAATGGGACCACCAATCCCAAGGAGGAACGACACCAAGACGATGGCTGCTGCTGGCACAAGGACCATTAGGTTTCTCAGTTGGAACATTCGTAGCATCAACAAAAGATTGAATGATCTAATTGCACATGTTACCAGTAACAACATAGATATAATTGCTATACAGGAACCCTACACGTCCAACATGATAAACAAAACTCTACCAAAAATCAGAGGGTATGCATCCTATACTAACAGCAATGCCACAGGCCTACTATCATACATCAGAAGTGATTTACCACACACTCTTTTGAGCACGTCACACAATGTACACACACAGTACCATCACTTTCATGTACAAACTGCAGCACGTCACTTCTCATTCCTCAACGTATATGCCAGAAGCCAGAAACTCAATGTAACATTGCTCCCAGATCTAGACAATCATGGGACAATATACATGGGAGATTTTAATGCTAGACATATTACGCTGGGAGACAGTACTAACAACGATAATGGATGCAAATTTATCAAATATGTTTATGACAACAGATTAACCGTGTATACTACGGATACCCAAACTCATTTATTGGGAGGCAGACTTGAGCAGACTGGGTAATATTTGGGTAATATGGGTAATATGGGACTGGGTAATATGTAATGGGTAATATTTTACCTTGTGCAATAGTATGGAATGTTCGTTGGTAAATCACTTGGTTAGTGATCACTATGCAGTTTCTGCTTCCTATGAAGTACAGTGTGATGTACCTAATAGACATCAGAGACGGAAAATGAATATTCCATATGGTTTGCACGACCACTTTATTAATTGTATTTCAAAATGGTATCATTATTACGAAATAACGAATGTACAAGCCTTCTCCATAGATCTCGTTGATACAATTACTACCTACTACGACACATGGGTGTGTTGGGGAACAAGCCGTAAGCCTAGCAGAATTGGGCAACACCTACCACCACCCAAGTGGGTCCTTGACCCCGTATTTGTTAAACAACATTAACGAGTAAAGCAACTTGGAGATACATACGAAAGAACCAAAGCACAAGGAGACTTGCATGCATTTCTAGTTGCAAATAGAGAGAGGTGAGAGACATGAGCAATGTTATACGTAATAAACATTGGGAAGAGTTCCTACAAAGTATAAATGAGCAAACAACACTTGTTGAAGTTTGGGAAAAGGTACGAAAAATCTCTAGAAGCAGCCCAACCAAACCGCTGCACCACAGCCCACTAGAACAAGCAAACATTCTCCTTGATCAATGGGCATTAACATCAAGCTCACTCCCAATTAACATACAGCACAAACTTAATGACACACGCCCCAACAGACAACGAACCATCAATCTTGCCTGTACAGCTGTCGACATGTCGGACCGTAATGATGTAACTGAATGGGAATTAAATCATGCACTAAAATTGGGCAAATCAACTGCTCCTGGAGAGGATGGTATTACTTACAGTCTACTGAGATTAGTCTCATAAGTACCAGGTAATCCACTTTTAGTGTTGTACAGAATGAGTTTAAGTGAGGAAGTATTACCTGATGCTTGGACAAAGAGTGTCATTGTTCCCATCCCCAAACCACACTCAGATAATTATAGACCCATATCTCTAACATCGTGTGTTTGCAAAGTGCTTGAACGTATTGTTCTTAACCGACTCATGAATCGTATACAGGGGCACCTGTCACCCCCAACTGTTTGGATTTATGCCTGGGCTCAGTACACAACATTGTTTTTCTGAGTACTTCGCACATATTGAAGCTTCCCCTCAAACAGTCTTCATCGACCTAGCTGCAGCTTTTGATACAGCAAACAGAGAAATCATACTGGAACAGCTTGTCGAGCTGGGAATACAAGGAAAATTACTGAAATGGATAAAGGGCTATTTGTCTAATCGAACAGCATATGTTTTGTTTAATGGTGTTAAAAGCACAGAGAGCAAACATTTGATCTGGGAACTCCACAAGGAGGGGGGTCCTCAGCCCCTTGTTGTTCAACGTTCTGATGCATAAACATATTAAAGATCTTCCAACTAATAATGAAGACACTGTCATTTGTTATGCTGATGATATAATTTTACAGGCTGCCACCGAGCCTAGAATGCAAGTTCTGCTCGATGCTTTTGCTACTAGAGCTGAGGAATGTGGCCTCCTTATCTCTGTACAGAAAACTCGTGCCCTCATTCCATGTGGTATTCCACCACCCAATTATCATATAGATTGGCGAGCACTTGAGAACTGCGAGTCTTACAGATAATACCTTGGTGACCCCATTAACGACCCTGGGTACCTTTCTTCTCTCAAGAGGAGACTCTGGGAGAGATTAAAGCCCTTGCCGGTCTTGTTGGTGTCAATCATGGAATTAACGTGAGACTTGCTAGAATGTTTTATGTATCATTTATACGCTCTGTGATTGACTATAATGCTCTACATCTCACACTGTATACTGACAAAGAGCTGAAATCTCTTGAAACCTTGCAAAATTAAGCTATACGTCTCATCCTTGGGGCTCCAAAGTCCACGAGAATACTTAATATGAGAGCAGAGTTAAAATTTCCTACCACATGTGACAGAATTTTGTCTATTAGCACAGTTTTCGGCGTGAAGGCATTGAGTAGATCTAGACAACACATGAAGTTTCAAGCTAAACTTTCTAATATACTGCAGTCACCTGAGGTCTATAGAAGAAGAACGAAATCTGATTATATATTTTGGTTCTACAATGTAGCCAACTCCATCAAAATATTAAATATGTTCCAAACTCAATTAATGACTAATTAACCAATTACTCCATGGGATAACTGGGATCTATCAGTTGATTTTGTAAATGCGCCCAAGAAAGATAGTGTGCACTCTACATTATTAAAACAGTTAACACTTAAAAGCATCACTGAAAGTGCTCAGAGTATGGGTAACGATGTGTATCAGTGCTATACCGACGGCTCTGTAGAAGAAGGGGGACGATGTACCGGATGTGCATGCAATATATTTGAACAATCACGGTCAGCTGACTGGGTCCACCCGTCAGGCGGCGGGCACAACCTCGTGCCTCTGGCAACATGATCAGCTGATACCTCTAACTGTTAGAACGTCTTGACTTCCCCACGCCTCTAGCAATGTAATCAGCTGGGCGCTTCAGAGTTCGTTGCTGGCTCTTTGCACACCACCTACCACCTCCAGGATCACTAACATCCCCACCTTAATGCTCACACGCACCAACTCATGCCTAAATGAGTTCTTGGCTCCTAGCCTAATATTCTGTCACTTAGACAATAAAATGATGAGTAGAAATATTCACAACCTATAAAATATTTTAGCTCCCCTAGATCAAAAGGGGTAAAGGGAGGGACAATTATCTACCTTATTTCACTCCAACCACGAAGTTGACTCGTCCTCTGTTGAGGGATGTTGAGGTTCCTGGTCCTGGCATCTGCTCTGCCGTCGACTAGTTCCCACCACACACACAGGTTCCTCCGTCGCCTTCGTGGTAACGCGTCCTCACCGTGCTAATTCCCAACAGGTACTGCCTTCCTCCTCCTCTTCTCTGGGGTACTGGAGACAGGTACCTCCGTCGTCGTCCTCCACTCTCTCTGGCACTGCCAACACCTCGCAGTCCAGCACAGCTTCCCCTCGCCTCACTGCCAGTAGATTTGACCCGGCCGTAGCTACTCGCTTGATGTACAATACGTGGTCGTCTGGGCGTCCCAGACGTCAACAGCCCAACGTTCCCTCTGCTGTAGACTCTTGACAGAGCTCTTGGCTCTCTAATTCAGTTCGTCCTTTCCTCTGGGCACTCCACGGAAGTTGGATGGCTTCTCAGACTGTCTGCAAAATCGAAGCGGAGCTTAAATCTACTGGTAACGGCTCTCTAGATCCGGAGATCGCTCGAGCGCGTCTTCCCTCTATGACGGCTCGTGACGTACTCTTCCCGCCCAGACGCCAGCCGCCCCGAGCCCTCCGCCTCGTGACGTCACACCGCCCGAGGGCTCTCGTCATTGGTCACTTCTGGCACGTGACCTCACCTGGCCAATCAGGTGCCGGGAAGCGTCAGGGCGTCTTGGCGGGAAACAGGATGACTCTACACCGTCCTGTGCCTCAAAAGGCGTAAGCCCCCTTGCATTATGAAACTTAGCTGGCCATTTTATAGCCAGCTTAATTGCGCTCCATGCTTTCCCACACATGAAAATGTTCCCTGAACATCAGAGAATACTTAGGGTACGGAGATATGATTCTTCTAAGTTGGGAAGGAAGAAATATAGGGGTGGACACTGTCATGGCTGCTAAAGAAAACAGATTTGAAAATAAATTCCTATGGATACCATCACATGTTGGCATCTCAAGGCATGACACTGTTGATATGCTTGCAAAGACAGCCTGTAGAAAACCAGTGGTAGAAATTGATATGGGTGTTTCATTAGCAGTGACAAAGAGAATACTTAAACAAATGTCTAATGAAGATCTCATCGACCTAACAAATTCACAAACACCAGAAAGTTGTAGCATTAAATATTATGATAGATATCGTGAGGAGACAGTCACATATGAGACTAATAGAACAAGAACCCGGCAATGTGATATTATAGTGGCCAGAATGCGACTGGGATATAGACGTATCTGGCAGCTTTCTCAAAACCCAAATGTCGAGTACACAATGTGTCAACTTTGTGAAAGAGAAAACATGCACTCTCTTGAACATTATATTGTAGAATGTCCCATATTGACTGAGTTTCGCCCTCCTGGGCTAAGGTATGTTGAACTGTGTAATTACTATATGAGTACTGGAACAATTGATGATATATTGATCTTGTACCCAAGGTTAACCATGTAATGTATCAATTATACAATGTATGTATGTAATGTGACTATAAATCCTGAGCTTGTAAAAGCACCTTAATCACCTATAGTGATTAAGCGCTTAATTGCACACTAGTTTCTCTATCAGCTATCTCACCCTGTAAGAGTAAAAGAGACAAATGTATGTGAATGCATGTGTGTGTATATGTATATGTATGTGTATAAAGGATATATGAAAGCTGATCAGAATTACATTTCACCTTTGTAAATGTACATTAATGACACTAAGTAAAAGACACATCTAACACTTTATGGAGGGCATACGTAAATCTGTGGATCTATGTATTTACGTATGTAGGTTAGCTTAGCATTTTAAAAGCACCGTATCACCTTCTGTGGTTGATTGTTCAATAAACCCTTGAACTATATGTTTAACACATCTCTAACCCTGTCCATGGAGGACAGAAGAAAATGTATAAATGCTGGTTAGCATTGTAACTGTATGGCCACGTCAGTGGTGGAAAATAATAATAATAAAAAAAAATTGCATCACCACCATCGATTTCACCACCACCAGCCATGGCATCACCGCCAGCCATGGCATCACCACCAGCCATGGCGTCAACACCAGCCATGGCATCACCGCCAGCCATGGCATCACCACCAGCCATGGATACACTTCCAGCCAAGGCGTCACCACCAGCCATAGCGTCACTACCATCCATTGTGTCACCACCAGCTATTGCGTCAACACCAGCTATGGCCTCACCACCATCCATTGCATCACCACCAGCCATGGATACACTTCCAGCCATGGCGTCACCACTAGCCATGGCGTCACCACTAGCCATGGCGTCACCACCAGCCATGGCGTCACCACCAGCCATGGCGTCACCACCAGACTTGGCGACACCACCTGCCATGTCGTCACCATTAGCCATGTCGTCATCACCAGCCATGTCGTCACCACCAGACATGGCGTCACCACCAGCCATGGCGTCGCCAGCAGCCATAACATCATCACCAGACATTGCGACCCCAACAGCCATGGCCTCGCCACATACCATGGCATCGTCATCACCAGACAAGGCGTCACCACCAACTGTTGTGGATTGGGACTTTTAACTCAACTCTATTAATATTTAATTAAGAAATCGAAATACTCGAAGGACCACCCACTTTTGAAAAAAGAGGGAAAACAAATAAATGGATTATAAGACTGACACTGTGGTACCAGTGCCTATGGATGTTAGATTATTTGGTAATTATTTGAAGAGCATGAATGGACTGTAATAATAATTAATTGAGAGTTTAAATCCTCAAACTTCAACACTGGGGGGTATTACTAGAAATAATATATATCTAGGATAATGACTGGTGCTGGTTCGATACCAGTTGGTTAATTACATCAATACACATTATAGAATCAGAAATTAAATGTCGATTCAATATGATGATAATATAGTGTGACGATAATCTCCTTCAAGAGATTGAGCCTGCTCTTCCTCCAAATTACGTCACTAAACATCTATATAAAACTAGTATGGAAGGAATATCCAACAACTACACCAGCAAGGTTTGCCAGAGCGCAAAACGTATGCAGCCAGGAACACCTGCTCCACCTCAAACCGCCAAACTACCTGTCTTGTCGCCTGCTCATCGCTGATTGGCTGCGGGTCCAGTTGCACCTGCTCTCACCCACCACACTACTTGATGTCTGGGGCCGCCACGACCTCAGTCCTCAGAATATCCCGTGCTTTCATAAGGTTAACACGTCTTCTTGGTAGACTAAGCTGTAGCTTACGTGTACTAAGAGAGGTGATAGCTTAAAGCCAATATTCCTGCACCAATACTTACATTATTTGTTCCACACTTGTTATTACTCACTTGTCTTAACGTAACTTTTCATTTTGTCATTTGATTATTCTTATTATTTTGATTGATTGATTTTATTATACGAATTTGTATGTCCATTTTATTCATGTTTTGTTTTTCTAACGTAATTAAAATTGCATTGTTAAATTTACTTGTGTTTTGTGTGTCTTCTCATTACCTTACCACAGACGAAGTTCCAGATTTTATATTTTCTTTTGTTTCTATGTGACGAGGCCATACCCCTAGCTTTTGAACAGCCGAACACCAACGCGTTACCGTCACATATTATATGGGGGCCTGTCCTAGGAGCTTCACTCAGGTACTGGTGCCAAGTAGTAATTTATGGTAAGCGTATTTAACTTTGTTAACGTAGCTTTTACTATTTTTCATATTCAATTTCATTTTTTATATGGTGCAGTGTATTGTGCATTACGAGAGTAGCATATGGTGAAGGTGAGACAACTTTGGATTACGTGGTGACTGTAGGCCTCAGTCATACTCTTAATTGGTCATCTCTCCCTCCGTGTTATTACTCGTGTTTACCATCTTTGTCTCTTGGATATTTCTCATTTTTGACAGATCATCATATTGGTACCCTGGTACTGTGGTCTGCCCCGGGTCAAGTGCACCCAATCTTCTGCAATCTGACTGTAGGAGGACAAAGAGGGCCATAGTTCCTCTAGCTCGAACTTTAGTTGCTGAATTGGGACCTCAGCAGCAGTTCTCGTCACCAGTTGACACCTCGCACCCCTACACGTCAGTCAGAGATGATGATACATACAACGGTAGGGAATTAGCTTACTTTTTCAGAGCACAAAAGTTCGCTAATTCTGTAAGTATCATATTAATTTCAGTAGGAAAAACTTGCTTTATATCCTATAGAGACTCGGCAAGGTATGCCTACATCCTTGGACTACCAATTTTACTTTTGAGGCAATTAACTGATTCATTTGTTTTCGAAACTCTGTTTCATTTGTTAGTAGGATTTTCTTGCCCTTATCCTCTTACATGAGTACCGGGTACAAGATTTCCTGCACCCTTGATTTAAATTAATCATTTAACATCTTTTACTTAACTTTAATTGTTAAAGATCCCACAGGATAGGTATCAGTTGCCACGTTGTCCTGTTTCTGACATTCACTATAACTGTATATTCGTTGTACATTTATTTGCTAATTTCACCATGTTTCATCTCCAAGCTTTCCGTGCAAATCCAGCAGGTGCAATAGGGACTTTAAGTCGTGCCAAGAGGACTGAATTACAAACTCTTGCACATGAGTACCAACTAGAAGTTCCCTACCAAGCCAACAAAAAGGACATACACAACCTGTTGCTGGATTACTATTTAGAGCAAGGTAAGATAGACTCTGAAACTCATGAAACTTACTATATTGCAGATAAAACTGATTTGGCAACGATGAAACTCAAAATAGAGCTGGCCAAGATTGAACGTGAGCAGCAAAGGGAAGCCCTCGAACAACAAGAACGAGCAGCTGCCATACGAAGGGAAGAACAAGAACGAGAGATCACCCTCAGGGAACGTGAAACTGCCTTGAGGAAGGAAGAACACGAACGAGAAATCGCCCTCAAGGAACGTGAACTCGCCCTCCAGGAACGTGAAGTTGCAATGCTCCAGGAGCGGGAACGAGTACAGCTTGAAACCAAACGACGCGAGTTGGAGATGCAACGCGAACATGACAAGCAACAAGCGACTCTGGCTCTAGAGTGTCGTCAACGAGAATACACGTTGGAAACTTCACACCTCGCTCAACGCCAGCAAGCTACTGCCAATCTTCCCGTCAGTTTTAATATATCACATGCAAGTAAGTTAATGCCATCCTTTGTAGAAGCCGAAGTTGATGTGTTTTTCACCACCTTTGAAACCCTTGCTAATCAACTCAGTTGGCCTGTCGACCAATGGGCCACACTTCTCAGAGTCCATCTTACAGGTAGAGTAGCAGTCACACTCAGTACTTTGGCGTCTGAGAATGAATACCAGACTCTGAAACAAGCAGTGTTGGACGCCTACCTCCTCTCCACAGAAAGTTATCGAAGGAAATTCCGTGACCACCTGAAGGCAAGTACCACTACCTTCCTCGAGTTTGCTAACACAAAATGGAGATATTTCATGAAATGGCTGGAAGCAGCACATGTCTCTACTTTTACAGAACTCGTCAACCTGATGCTAGTTGAAGAATTCTTGAGGCGTGTGCCGCCTCCTGTCCGTCTATACTTGGCAGATAAAGAAGAAACCGACTACCTGAAGTGTGCTAAGTCGGCTGACACTTACAGCCTCATCCACCGGCTGACACTCGAACCATCCTCCAGTAAGAAGTCGTGGTCAAGTTACGAGAAAGTGAGTGTCGGAAAATCCGACACCATTTAATATATCATACAGACAGATAATAATTGCTGCTGTATTACCAACAACTTACCCATAGAAAATGTAACTTGTAGTGGAATTACCGTCTATAGAAAACGGGATATCATCACCACATACTATTATAAATCACCACCTATTATGGTGGGAATTATTCTTAAATACATTAGTCTTTGGACTTTACCATCATAAAACATCTTATATAAATTAACTTAATTATCAATATTAAAGTAGAGTAAATGTGACTCTTCTATCACTTTCTGAAATCTGGACAATGTAAGCCAGGTGTCAGTGAGGAAAGAGGAGCAGCCATTGTTGTGTCACCTCCGAGACGTGTGGAGCAAATTCGGCTCCTATCATATCTGGACAATGTCGGCCAGTAGCGTCAATAGTATGGAGTGTTAGACATTGCCATTGTTTATACTAGACCAGAGGCACGGGAGCAAATACGGCTCCTGTTAAATTTACTTGGACGTAGTGTTATGGAAACCAAAAGTGTACCATTATCAACACGCTGTCTACAAATCAAGTTAAGTGTTCTTTCCGAAACCCATTATCTATCATTAGTGGCCATTAATGTCATTGGGTAGGGTGAACCAGTTAGATCACGAAATCGCCTCAAACTAAAGGTAATTAAGCCAGGTCTTCATTGTTCCATGTACAGTTTTCTCTGAAATACTTGTCATATATAGGAACCTGGCTTCACAGTTAGCACCCTTTTGACAGGTCAAGACGAGGAAGCAAGGCTTTGTGCATCAGTTACTGGGTGATGGAAGCTACCTCAAAGAGGATAATTTGGTGTCTACACCCTAGTTATACCTGGTGGACTAACCTGCTGTACTATAAGATAAGGAACCTCTTCAATGTATGTAGTCTATACTGTAGTTTGATTGGCTGCATATATATTTAATTAATAAACCCCCCTAATGTGTAGAGGTTCGATTTGTGAGATTGAGATTATTGCAGAAATACAGTCCACTTATCATTATACAAATTGCTATCGAAGTATATAAATTAACGTAAATATAAATTCATATAAATTAAATAAATATAAATCTCACAGGTCAGTTCACACATTATTTGGTCATCTTCGAACCGGATGACGGATTATTTGGTCCTATGAACCCATATTTGGTCATCTTAGTACCGGATGAACCAGTTAACCAGTGGATTCATTAAATATACTAGTGCAGTGTTATTTAAACAAAGCCAGCAGTCAATGACGGCGGCGTTGACTCGTGCGAGTTCACGAGCCCCGCTCAGTTCAGATCAGCTTCGTCAGCGGTTTCATGCACACCCACAGAGATTTGGTGGCGTGTTATTCTGTGAAATGACAGCGCTAATATTGAAGTCAGCCAAATTAGTTACTGTGTCCTCGCAAGATTGTTCACGGATTTCGTGGTGTTAAATTTTGCGAGAGATTATCTACGAATTTTGTGGAGTTTATTTCGCGAGGTCACTAATAATATTTAATACTTCTTGATAATATTAGAAGTTTATAGAGGCTAATTAAGAGGCTATTATCAATAATTGTGTATATTATTTCTCCAAAATAGAGAATTATTTAATATATTGCACTAGTGATCACAGTATAATATTTACTAATTGCCAACCCACAACAGGGTAGGATATTTACCACTGACTAGTTGAACTATTATCGTTCATCCTGGTCCCATTATTACCATAGTCAGTTGTACTATATTGAACAACCTAACACCATTAATGAATGGTCCAGACCCTATTTTGGGTGTAATTTTTATCAACTCGAGTTGAGTTGTATATATAATAATTTACTTATGATCATTACACCTTTGAGTGATTAATTAGTGTCTCTACCATCCTAGGGTGATATAGAAGAGCTAACCTAAAGGTACTTCCAGTGACACTGGTTTATCACTCAAATCATTAGTGTGTATGATTGTATATATATAATGTGTATTAATTTTAAGTGCTAACCTCTAGTAGAGGTAGGATTATTGCCTAGTGAGTGCAGAATTTGACCCTAGGCTACCATCAGTGCTTGTTCAGTATTATGAGCAGCCCAAGTACAAGCCCCACAAGGCTTCACCAACTAGCCAGTATGGATAAGGCAGGGAGAATGAAAAGAACCCTTGCAGGTCTTAAAGGCCACTTAACAAGACAGATCAAGAAATGTGAAGATTTGTTACAACAATCTCAAGTTGATTATGCTGACCTGGAAAGCTATTATCAAGCAGCTGCAGGTAAATTTGAGCAAATCAAATGCCAAATAGCTCTCCTTGTGGGGACAGACTACTACCATCAATTCATTGGTAGCCCTACTAAATATCAGGGTATAACCATGTTAAACTCTGCAGGAGGTAAATTACTCTCAGGCCCAGTATCAAGCCTGAGGAGACCTATGCCTGCAGATAAACAATACCAGTAGAAATCTAAATTTGTCAGCTGATTATATTTCTCCAGTAGCATTATACTAAGGAGATTACAGCTGACTATAACAACAGAGGTTGATGTTAGTATCATCATTTAAAGCTGAAGATGAGTTCATGAGGCCTCAGTGGCAAATCAGTGAACAGTAGCCTAAACAGCTACAAGTCACTGCGACCAATGTCACTGAACCCACTGCAGTCTCAGAACCATACTTTACTTTAATGATGAGCTATTCAATCTTCTGAATCAATTAACTAAATTAAACCCCAATAAATCTGATGACTGATTTGATACATTTATTATTTAATCAAGATGTATTCCATATGCCTCAGTGTTTATATATCAGTGACCAGTTACCTGAAGAAACTTCAAGTTATATCTAATGTCACTGATCTCACTGCAGTCCCTGAATCATACTTGACTGTAGTACTTGATCACATCCAGTCTTCTGGGTTAAATAATAGGTAATTAGGCTTGAATATTAGCCTTTCAAGAGTTGACAGGGAAATGAAATCGCATTAGACTTCTAACCCCTGCAACTCTAGTACGGGACATCCGTCCTATACGAACAGACGCACAAATGTGTGATTACTAACTACTAACATCAAACTAATCTAATAATTCGAAGGAGGAGTATCGGTATTCGTCTGTTCTAAATAGGACTTCGACCCGTGAGCAGCCCCTGGGGAATTATGTCGGAAAATCCGACACCATTTAATATATCATACAGACAGATAATAATTGCTGCTGTATTACCAACAAGTTACCCATAGAAAATGTAACTTGTAGTGGAATTACCATCTATAGAAAACGGGATATCATCACTACATACTATTATAAATCACCACCTATTATGGTGGGAATTATTCTTAAATACATTAGTCTTTGGACTTTACCATCATAAAACATCTTATATAAATTAACTTAATTATCAATATTAAAGTAGAGTAAATGTGACCCTTCTATCACTTTCTGAAATCTGGACAATGTAAGCCAGGTGTCAGTGAGGAAGGAGGAGCAGCCATTGTTGTGTCACCTCTGAGACGTGTGGAGCAAATTCGGCTCCTATCATATCTGGACAATGTCGGCCAGTAGCATCAATAGTATGGAGTGTTAGACATTGCCATTGTTTATACTAGACCAGAGGCACGGGAGCAAATACGGCTCCTGTTAAATTTACTTGGACGTAGTGTTATGGAAACCAAAAGTGTACCATTATCAACACGCTGTCTACAAATCAAGTTAAGTGTTCTTTCCGAAACCCATTATCTATCATTAGTGGCCATTAATGTCATTGGGTAGGGTGATCCGGTTAGATCACGAAATCGCCTCAAACTAAAGGTAATTAAGCCAGGTCTTCATTGTTCCATGTACAGTTTTCTCTGAAATACTTGTCATATATAGGAACCTGGCTTCACAGTTAGTGCCCTTTTGACAGGTCAAGACGAGGAAGCAAGGCTTTGTGCATCAGTTACTGGGTGATGGAAGCTACCTCAAAGAGGATAATTTGGTGTCTACACCCTAGTTATACCTGGTGGACTAACCTGCTGTACTATAAGATAAGGAACCTCTTCAATGTATGTAGTCTATACTGTAGTTTGATTGGCTGCATATATATTTAATTAATAAACCCCCCTAATGTGTAGAGGATCGATTTGTGAGATTGAGATTATTGCAGAAATACAGTCCACTTATCATTATACAAATTGCTATCGAAGTATATAAATTAACGTAAATATAAATTCATATAAATTAAATAAATATAAATCTCACAGGTCGGTTCCCACAGTGAGCACCGATCAAGCTGGCTCGCAATTGTACTGCAAGTATTGTAGACTCTATGGACATACCATAGACAAGTGTGGTAAGTCTCAATACAAGGGAACCGCTGACCCACAGAAACCCAAACCAACTTCTCCTAAGTCTGGTAAGCCTGTGATGAATGTTGGTGTTAATGTTAATGATCTTTCTCTTTTCAGTAACCACCTGTACACTGGAACTGTCTCTGCCAACGGTTCAAATCCGGAGGGACATTTCAAATTGAAGATCTTGAGGGACACAGCGGCTCTTCAATCGATCATCTTGAAGTCGGCTGTGCCCAACATCGCCTACACCGGAGAAACTGTCTTCATCACTGACCTCACTGCTACCACTCCATACCCTCTCGCCAGAGTCCACCTGGATTGTCCCTACGTGAACGGAGAAGTCCAAGTCGCCGTCAGGGAAAAGCCTTTTCCCATGCCTGGAGTGCAACTTCTCCTAGGCAACGACTTGGCAGAAGACCTGCAACCAACCAACCTGATCGTCATGGACAAACCCCAGGTGTGTAACTCTGTGCCACTTAACCCTATTCTAGCGTATGTTCCAGCAGAGGTTCAAGAGAGTGATGAAGTTTCTCCTCCGGTTCTCGTGACCACCCATGCACAAGCCGCACGTCCACAGCCAGCTGACTACTGCTACCGCTGTCCCTCAAGACCCTCAGAAACTACCCCCGAATCTGACCAAGTTGGAGTTCCGTAAGTTGCAGAGGGAAGATCTTACTTTAACACCATTGTTTTTCCAGGCTGAGACTCAACCCGGCAGTATTCCTGGGTTCTTCCTAGAGAACGACTTGCTCTACCGCAGATATAGACCCAGTAAACTGAAGGAGGAGGACGATTGGGCCAACATCGAACAGCTTGTGATTCCTACCAGCCTGCGGCCCACTATTCTCTACCTGGCCCACGGAGCACTCTCCCACTACGGATTCAACAAGACTTACCATGGAATTCGTCAAGACTACTACTGGCCAGCTATGGTAAATAGCGTCAAACAGTACGTAAAACAGTGTCATACATGTCAGATGGCAGGCAAACCGAACATCTCCATTCCCAGAGCGCCACTGATTCCCATACAGGTGCCTGTGGAACCTTTCCACAGACTTATAATAGACTGTGTTGGTCCTTTACCTCGGACCAGTTCAGGTAACGCCTATATCTTAACCATCCTGTGTCCTACCACCAGATTTCCCATAGCAGTTCCAGTGAAGAACATCACGGCTGCTACGGTAGTAAAACATCTATTGAAGATCTTCACTCAATACGGATTTCCCAGGGAGATTCAGAGCGACTGTGGTACCAACTTCACCAGTGATCTCTTCAAAAGGACACTGGAGGAGTTCAACATCAAACAGGTATTGTCCAGCCCCTATCATCCTGCTTCACAGGGTTCTCTTGAACGTAGTCATCAGACTATCAAAGCACTCTTGAAAAAGTTTTGTAGTGAAACCTCTAAGGATTGGGATAAGCAAATCGACCTTATAATGTGTATTTACAGAAGTCTTCCCAATGAGTCCCTAGGAGTATCTCCTTATGAGATGCTCTACGGCCGTAAGTGCCGTACTCTCCTTAAGGCTTTCAAAGACTCTCTCCGAGATGCCACCTTCAGTGAGCATCAGAATGTGCCCCAGTTTCTTCAAAACCTTCAACACATTCTAGAGAGTCCACCGTTTTGCCCATGATAATCTATTGAAAGCCCAGGAGAGGATGAAGACTCATTACGACCAGACCAGCAAAGTAAGAAAATTTAAGCCGGGAGACTTCATCCTAGCATACTTCCCTATCCCAGGTTCACCTTTACAAAACAGGTTTTCAGGACCCTACCGCGTCAAAGAGTGCAGAAATAACAACAACTACGGTATAGAGACTCCAGATAGGCGGCGGAAGACCCAGCTGTGCCACGTCAACCTCCTGAAGCAATATAATGGTACTCCTCCCACTGTCCTAATAAATTACTCTACCTTCACAGAACCCTACATCCACAGTGAGACCTTCCCAGCTTCTCCTCCCGGAAGCACTGACAAGGAGTCAGCGCTTTCTAATTCCGAAATCCTTAATGATCTTCCCAAATACTTTCAGGATAATCATAGTGCACCTCTTGTCAAGATCTTCAGAGAACATCAGGAGTTGTTCCGAGATGACCCCCAAGAGTGTAATGTTACCCAGCACGACATCCAACTGCTCCCCGACACCCGGCCGATTCGTCAACCCTTCTACCGAATCAGCCCGAGCAAGAAGGAAGTCATGCGTGCTGAGGTGCAGTACCTCTTGGATCATGGACTGGCTACACCTTGTGAGTCCCCCTGGGCCTCACCTTGTATCTTGGTGCCCAAACCCCAAGGTAAGGTGCGGTTATGTACTGACTATCGAAAAATCAACAACGTAACTGTCAAGGATGCTTACCCCTTGCCTAGGATAGATGACATCCTTGACGCCATTGGTAGTGCCCAGTACTTGTCCCAAGTGGACTTGCTTAAGGGGTACTATCAAGTGTGTCTAACGGAGCGAGCTAAAGAGATATCTGCCTTCATCACTCCTTTTGGACTTTTCAGATATGAACGCCTTCCTTTCGGACTATGTAATGCCTCGGCCACCTTTCAGAGAGCTGTCAACCGTGTCATCCAGGGCTTGGATAACACATACGCCTACCTGGACGATATCGTCGTAGCATCCAACACCTGGAGTGAACATCTGCTCCAGCTGCGACGTCTGTTTTCCAAGCTCCTGACAGCCGGCCTCACCATCAACCTGGGCAAGTCCACCTTCGCAAAAGGTAAAGTGCATTATCTGGGTCATGTTATTGGGAGTGGCAGCCTAGCTCCGTTAGACTCACACACTAAAGCCATCCAACAGTATCCACAGCCTACCACCAGGAAGCAGCTCCTACGCTTCCTTGGTCTTGCCTCCTACTACCTTAGGTTTGTGAGGAATTTCAGTACAGTCGCCACACCTCTAATTCTATTAACCAGTCCCAAGCAACGGTATAATTGGACCATGCAGCAAACCGTTGCTTTCGAACAACTCAAATTCCTCCTCTGTTCTAATCCCATTCTCGCCTCACCAGATATCACCAAGCCTTTCGTCCTTCATGTCGACGCCAGTGGTACCGGCGTTGGTGGTGTCCTGATGCAACAACGAGGCGAGGAGGTTCTACCTGTCAGCTACTACAGCTACAAATTGAAACCACACCAGAGGAACTACAGCACTATTGAAAAGGAGCTACTATCCATCGTCCTGAACCTCCAACACTTCGCTCCGTACCTACAAGGCACCAGGTCTACAACCATCTTCGCAGACCACAACCCTCTCCGCTTCCTACATCAAGCCCAATTCACCAACCAGCGTCTTCTACGATGGGCTTTGTATTTACAAGATTTCAACCTGGAGATCCGCTATATCAAGGGTTCTGACAACATCATAGCTGATGCCCTCTCCAGAGTTTATGAAGTAGAAGCGACTCCATCTATTACTCCACCACAGAACGACGTACTTCTTCCAGAACCGCAGGCTTCGGGGGAGAGTTGTGACGATAATCTCCTTCAAGAGATTGAGCCTGCTCTTCCTCCAAATTACGTCGCTAAACATCTATATAAAACTAGTATGGAAGGAATATCCAACAACTACACCAGCAAGGTTTGCCAGAGCGCAAAACGTATGCAGCCAGGAACACCTGCTACACCTCAAACCGCCAAACTACCTGTCTTGTCGCCTGCTCATCGCTGATTGGCTGCGGGTCCAGTTGCACCTGCTCTCACCCACCACACTACTTGATGTCTGGGGCCGCCATGACCTCAGTCCTCAGAATATCCCGTGCTTTCATAAGGTTAACACGTCTTCTTGGTAGACTAAGCTGTGGCTTACGTGTACTAAGAGAGGTGATAGCTTAAAGTCAATATTCCTGCACCAATATTTACATTATTTGTTCCACACTTGTTATTACTCACTTGTCTTAACGTAACTTTTAATTTTGTCATTTGATTATTCTTATTATTTTGATTGATTGATTTTATTATACGAATTTGTATGTCCATTTTATTCATGTTTTGTTTTTCTAACGTAATAAAAATTGCATTGTTAAATTTACTTGTGTTTTGTGTGTCTTCTCATTACCTTACCACAGACGAAGTTCCAGATTTTCTATTTTTTTTGTTTCTATGTGACGAGGCCATACCCCTAGCTTTTGAACAGCCGAACACCAACGCGTTACCGTCACAATAGTAAGAATATTAAGCCTATTAAATAAATTGTCAAATCATAGGAAATTATATATGAAACATTGCTACACACTGAGAAACAAAATATTAGATTTATATAATTTCTCTTAGAATATTATATGTATAAGAAATGTAAATACATAATAGAAATAATATTAGCATCAGTCAAAGAAATCTACGAAAGAGAGACAGTAAGGCTTAGTTGTAAGAAGACTTCACTAAACCCATTTCACTGTTTGAATACTCGTAGACGTGATCACATTGCCCAAATAATGGATGATACACCAGTAGGGAATGTCGTGTGTAGAGGAAGAATTGCTCTGCTTGTCCTCACCAACACGCTGTAATCACAAAAATGTTATAGAATTTGACTGGGCTAGAGATTTATTTCACTATTCATTAAAATTTGAGAATTACGTGGAAAGAAAAGAACATGAGTGTTTTGGTCGGTAAATGACATAACGACGAGCTACCTACAGTAATAATTTATGAGATAGTGCACTACACATAAAACATACATAACGTAGGCTTGTAGGCACATTTACAGTCGCCGATATCACGTCAATTAGTCCCTTACGTTCACAGCTGTTGAAGGTCAAATTCGGGGACGCGATTATCTTCTCAGAAACGAGAATATACAGTATGAAGCACTGTACGACCACGTATTATATCTGCAATGGCTGCCGCTTGTAAATCTGTGTGTACTCGTAGCGGAGCCGTGTGCCGAAAAGCCACCTCCCCCATACCCAGAGGCCCGAACACGCATGCACAGAGACGCTCATAGCGATCTCGAGCTTAAACCAATTTGGTTTACTAGTAATTATTGAGGGAAATAAAGGAGTACGATTTAAACTATCGTCACCAGTAAATATGTTGAATAATAATACCTCTTCTCGCAAGGCAATTGCGAGAAGAGGTATTCACATAATTCACGAAATGAATACTTCTTTCATAATGAACAATATTTTTAGAAAGAAAGGACAATTAACTGAACTCTATAAATCTCTAACATTCGTGGAAGACTTCATGTTTCAGTCTGCTATCGATGCTTGGTGTCAAGATGGCTGGGTAATTTCTATCTAAATCATGCCTGATTTAGCATATCATGCCTGATACACCAACGATTTTAATTCTACGTGTTAGTGTTATTAGTAAATGTTAATATAAGGAGTTGAGAGGAGATTCTTCACCACCAGCCATGGTCTCTCCACCTGCTATGGCCTCACCACCAGCCATGTTGTCATCACCAGCCATAGGGTCACCACCATCCAAGGCGTCACCACCAGCCATGTCGTCACCAGGAACCATGGATTCACATTCAGCCTTAGCGTCACCACCAGCCATAGAGTCATCACCAGCCATAGCATCGTCACACCAGTCTCCGTGGAGTAGTAGTAAGACCATGGCGTCATCACCCTTAATGGCGTTACCACCAGCCATAGCATCACCACCAGCAATGAAGTCACCATCATACATGGCGACATCACCAGCCATTGTGTCTCCACCAGCAATGGTGTCATCACCTTCCATGGCATCATCACCAACAATGGCGTCACCACCAGCTATTGCGTCACCATTAGCCATTTCGTTACCACCAGCCATGTCAGCACCTCCAGCCATTGCGTCATCACCAGCCATGGTGTCACCACCAGCCATGGTGTCACCACCTGCCATGGTGTCATCACCAGGTATGGTGTCATCACCAGCCATGGTGTCACCACCTGCTATTGCATCGTGACCACCAGAGAGGATCAACAACAACCCCAGTCTGTCCCACCAACATTGGTCCACCCAGGATGGACCCAAGGATGGACGGACCCCATTGGACCCCAGGATGGACAGACCCCACTGGACCCCAGGATGGACGGACCCCACTGGACCCCAGGTCGCTTCTCAAAGACCCATGGGAGAAAAAAGAAAGAAGAGGAGGAGGGAGGGAAGGGAGTTATCAGGGGAAAGCGCCGAATGTGGGAACCGACCTGTGAGATTTATATTTATTTAATTTATATGAATTTATATTTACGTTAATTTATATACTTCGATAGCAATTTGTATAATGATAAGTGGACTGTATTTCTGCAATAATCTCATAATCTCACAAATCGATCCTCTACACATTAGGGGGGGGGGTTTATATTAATTTAATTTATATATATGCAGCCAATCAAACTACAGTATTAGACTACATACATTGAAGAGGTTCCTTATCTTATAGTACAGCAGGTTAGTCCACCAGGTATAACTAGGGTGTAGACACCACATTTTCCCTCTTTGAGGTAGCTTCCATCACCCTGGTAACTGATGCACAAAGCATGCTTCCTCGTCTTGACCTGTCAAAAGGGCGCTAGCTATAATGCCAGAATCCTATATATGACAGGTATATCAGAGAAAATACTGTACATGGAACAATGAAGACCTGGCTTAATTACCTTTAGTTTGAGGCTACCACGTGCTCTAACCGGATCACCCTATATAATGACATTAATGGCCATAAATGAAAGATACATGGGTTTCGGAAGAACACTTAACTTGATTTGTTGACAGCGTGTTGATAATGGTACACCTTTGGTTTCCATAACACTACGTCCAAGTAAAATTAACAGGAGCCGAATTTGCTCCCGTGAGCCTCTGGTCTAGTATCAACAATGGCTGCCCCTCCTTCCTCACTGACGCCTGGCTTACATTGTCCAGATGACAGAAAGTGATAGAAGGGTCACATTTACTCTACTTTAATATTGATAATTAAGTTAATTTATATGAGATGTTTTATGATGGTAAAGTCCAAAGACTAATGTATTTAAGAATAATTCCCAGCAGAATAGCTGGTGAATTATAATAGTATGTGGTGATGATATCCCGTTTTCTATAGACGGTAATTCCACTACAAGTTACGTTTTCTATGGGTAACTTGTTTATACAATACAGCTATTATCTGTATGATATATTAAATGGTGTCGGATTTTCCGACACCGAACCATTACGATTATATAGCACGTGGAAGGGGTCAGGATAAGGATTTGGGATGGGACGGGTGGAAAGAATGGTGCCCAACCACTTGGACGGTTGGGGATTGAACGCCGACCTGCATGAAGCGAGACCGTCGCTGTACCGCCCAGCTCAAGTGGTAGGGCTAGAAGAGGAGAAGATAAGGCCAAGCTAGAACATGATGCCTAGTGTTCCTTCTAGGTGTCAGCATCATTGCATGGAGCGTAATTGCAAGACAGAATCGTTTGCCTTAACTGGCCGCCGCTCCAGCAAGCATGTTGCTCTGTTGAGTGATTCATCCCTGTGTCGTGCAAACTTGATGTAGCTGTCTGAAGTGGCTCTCTGAAGGAGGCGTGCTGGAGCAACAGGGAGGCTGAGAATAGAATGGATTCTACGGTTCCAACTACATGGAGGTTTCGAAACTTGCAGTTCCCTTTATGCTGTGAAGAACCCCAAGATACGGCAATCATGGTGACGGACGTACGGCCAATTCAAGATCAGTTGGGACAACCGAATTCCACGGTCCTGTGCGCAGTGCAAGAAGTACAGTTCCACTGCGTTGTTGTGCTTCAACGACAGAGAGGCGACTGATGCAGTTGTGTTGATGAAAGGCATCACAGGAATATCTACAAGACCAAGCAGTGATATTGCCCAACCAGAGACAACTGATGTCGGTCGTACTTGTAGGCCCCTCCTAACCACTGCATACTCCGCCTCCATGCAGGTCGCACACCAAACCTGTGTCAGGTTAGGTTAGGGTCAGTAAGTTTCATTTCTTTGAACTGTAACCGGGGGCTGGTCCCCCCCGAGTTCGGTTTAGATGATCTACCTGCACACCTGCTCTAACAAGGTGGTCCTTTATAGACTTACCTCGCCTCCAGGCGGTCATGGGAGGATTTTGTGGGAATTTTACCCAGGATGGATGTTCACTGTACGTTTCCCTCATCCATGTCCATACTTCCTGGAGTTTTATCTTAAGCTGTGCTGCAAGGCCGGGGAAAAAAAGGGTTGGAAGAATCCATCTCTTGTCTTCCACTTCTTGGTTCTAGGTCTGAGTAGCTCTGCCCTTGTTTTTCTCTGAGTTTCCCCTGGGCCGCATGTAGTATTGTCTCTGGGTAAACAAAAACATATTTTTCAAACAAAAACAAAACAAAACTTGGGTAAACAAAAACATAATTGTCTCTGTGTAAACATAAAAACATTTTGTCAAACAAAAACATATTTTTGTTTGTTAGAGTAGGATGATGAAAAATTGTTTAGCTAGGATGTAATTTTTTTTTATAAAGTTTTTCCACCCAGCTTATTGGCATTAGCAGTGTTGCAAAAACTTTATTAAGGGGGGAAAGGGAGATGTAACACCGTAAAGTGGTTTTGAATTTAATATATATATATATAGAACAGGAGTCCAAGGGGTTGTCATAGCCAGGGAGTGGTAATGGGGGACGAGCTCCCATGACCTATAAAATGCTCCTATACGGTATGCGTCTCCAATAGCCTCTGACAACCAAGTCCAACTCCTGGCCTGCACGGATGGCTTAGTCTTTAAGTTTGGCGGAACTGCTTTTACCGACAGGAGAAGGGGTGAGGGCGTGCCTCTGGCGCCTTAAAAACAGCTGCTCCGGGTAGATGGGACTCGATAGCCTGGGAAGGCAGCCCATCTAGGGGAAGGAAAACCCTGATTTTAAACCTCCGCTACCTTGCGGCCATACCCGTTTTTTGGGAAAAGCTTCAGGAGCCAACCTCGAGGAAAAACCCAGAGTTGGATCCCCTAAGGCAGTTCGTTGTTGACGTCGACCTCGTTCTGGCAGCTCCTGCAGCGTTGCTGGAACCATGTGTATTGGCATTTGCCTTTCTATTGGATAATTTCAGCAACGTGGAGAGGAGGGACCTGCTGCATGGGTAACAGCTTCTCCTTCAAATCTACCTACTCAGGCTTTGCGCCCTGTCAGGGCGCAACTCCATAGTCTTCCGAGACTGAAGGTTGCCTACTACTACTAGAACAAGAAGTCACAGACAAGATGTCGAAAGGCGTCAGGTTGGCGGCCCCTAGTAATTAAGAAACTCTCACCTCTACGTGTTAATGACCACCAAGTGACCAAGGTCAGGTCATGGGAAGTTGACATGGTCTCCGCTAATCTCATAATTGTAGGCGGCTAGCCAGGGGTGACCTTCAAACATGCCGCCAATTTAAGGTGTGGCTTGGTAGAGTGCCTGGGGCTATCTACTTGTGGGCGGAGTTAGCTAGTTGGTCCCCAATATATACCAGGGTATTGTACACTGAGATAGACAGAGAGACAGGAGATAGGAGAACAGCCAGCAGAGCAGAACCGAGAGGCTGTCAGCCGGACGGGGTGGACAGTCTCTGTCAACTACAGTCCCCCCCCCCTCTCAAGCCAGCTATAGGCAGACACTTGGTGAGTTGATCATGAAAGGTGACGTAGTCGTGTTTACTAGTGTTGTGTGACAATCAGGGGAAAGACGGTTGTAATGGTCTCGAATTCTGGTGTAGTGACTCACTAGGTACAGTAAAAATGAACCTTCAGTTCGATTGCTGGAATTCTGATATTTATCATGCTAAATAAATAATTGATTCATTTACTTTTAATTTTACATTAATTGTGTTCCCAAGTTCTTGGAATTTATGATATATGCAAAATAGAGTGTTGAGTACTCTTTAGTTAAAGAATCTTGTCTGGAACACGATTCCAGTTAAATCATGCTAATGATGACCTGTTGATACTTTTAGAGAATTTTGTGATACCGACAAGTTCCATTCCTTGTCTTGTATATAATGGTCTTGAATGGATGGTGGCAGTCTACCTTCTACTATCTACTTTTCTACTTCTACCTCTAACACTACTTCCTATTCATCTCCGTACCCTCTCTCCCTTTTACCTGACTACACTCCTCCCTCCTCCCGCCTAGTCCTCCCTCCTCCCTCACCCCAAACCCTCACTAATTACTGTTTTATTCATCTCTTTCCTTTCGTTTCTCTGATTCGTTCGTTTCAGTGAATTACTCTAGAGTTCTCTTGAGTCACGGGTACCTGATCAGGTTACAATGCCTTGTGGTCTTGACACCTAGGTAATCAAATACCTAGGTCACCAGGTGATGAATTAGAGAGCTGCAGTAGGGACTCTGGAGGGAGCTTTAGATTAGCTAACTGGCAGGGGGGGGGGGGGAATAATGGACAAAAGAGAGCTATTTCCCCCACTCCCCCATTAGAATAGTTAAATAGGGGTGGAATAATGGACATGATACAGCTATTTCCCCCACCCCGCGTTACAACCTTCCATGGTGGCAGAAGTATGGGTGAAGGCTAAAGAGGATTTTTTTGTTTTGAAAAAAAATCCTGTTTAGCGCTTCATGGTTTTCAGGTGAATTTGGGCAGTTACAGATTTGGAAGTAAGGAATTCTTATGAGGAAAATAATTTCTGAGATTTTAGACGTTTGTTAAGAGTTCATATGATGAAAATAAGATCTTAGAAGTTTGTTAAGAGTTCCTATGGGAGAAATTAAAAAATCCCGTTTTGCATATCATGGTTTTCAGGTGAATTTGGGCAGACACTGATTTGGAATTAGGGAATTCTTATGAGAAAAATAATGTCATAGAAGTTTGTTAATAGTTCATAAGAGAAAAATAATTTCCGAGATCTTAGAAGTTTGTTAAGAGTTCTTACTGGAGAAATTCAAATATTTCAGAGTTCAGTTTTAAGAAAATATTTCAGAGTTTCAAATAATCATAGAAGTTTATTTATATGTTTATGACCAAATTTTGTAAAAAGACCATTTTCAGAGAATATTGTCTAAGACGTTTTGTTATGGAAAACAGTATCTTAGTCATGACTTTAAGTTTTATAACCATTTACGGCTGTTTCACCTGTAAAAATACCGAAATTAACAGAGTCCTATTGCTAACTTAAATTCTTCAGAGTCCACTTTGTTAACAAAATTCTTCAGAGTCTAGTTTATGCCTGAAAATATTCAGAGTCCAGTTTATCCCTGAAAATAATCAGAGTCAAGTCTTACCCTGAAAATTAACAGAGCCCACTTTGTGCCCAAAAATATTCAGAGTCCACTCTGTGAGCAAAATTAGTCAGAGTCCGTTTGTAGACAGAAATTCGCCAGAGTCCAGTAAAGACCAAAAAATCATCAGAAGCCACTTTGTGCCAAAAATATTCAGTGTCAAGTTCAAGATCGAAATTAATCAGAGCCCAATTGAAGATCAAAATTTGTTAGAGACCACATTTTCGCTACTAATAGCCCAATTTCCACGAAATTTAAACAGTTATATTTCAGACGTAGTGAAATATATGAAGTCAGTAAGCAAGTTCTAGCTCCTGTCTCCCTCCGTAGTTCTTTCTCGTATCTTCGTTAATACCTATTCAATTTCCCTGAAACTTATACCCTCTGTATGTCAGACTCAGTAAATAAGATCAAGTCAGTTACTGAGCTCCAGCTCATGTCCTCCACCTTAGTTCAATGTTCATCAAATTAATTCAGATCAAGTCCCTCTCCAGTCTATCAAAGTAATCATCATGGCCTTTAATACCCTTTCTGTACTCAGTTATGTAATATTCACACGGTCAAATAACACCTTTACCTTCAATACCTTTTGTTTACCCAAGTAAGCAATAATCACACGGTCAAAATCTTACCTTACCCTTTCCCTCCCTTACCTTCTTATCCCCCAACTTATCCAAACCTTCAATAATCGTACTGTATTTGCATATTTTATCTATATTCACTGTGTTCTTCGCATTCTTTTCCATGTTTTGTGTGTTCACTCCATGTTCTACAAATGTTCATAGCGTGCTCAGTTCATATTTTTTCACCAGTTTCCAATTTTTCTGTTTTCTACCATTTTCCTCGTATGTTCACTATGTTCTTTGTCACGTTTTCATGGACGTCATATGTTCTCTGTACAACTTTTATAGTCAATATTCATGTTCTCAATGTTCTTAGCTTGTTCTTCACATGTTCAGTGTTCATTTTTTTGTATTCCCAATATTCCTTATCATGTCTTCATGTTCTCTGTAAGTTCATATTCCCTGCATGTTCACTGTGTTCATCAACTTTTTTTACATGTTTTCTGTTTTCCCCGTATGTTCACTGTGTTCATTCCCTTACTTAGTCTCAATTTTTTATGTTCTTTGTTCCTTTAAACCAATTGTTTCTTCCATTCACTAACTAGTTCTTTGTCAAATATTATCAACCGAAATACAGTTCCCCCAACAAATTTAGTCACCCAGTTTTATTTGCAAAACTATGACAAAGTTATTCTCGTAGTTAACTTAATATTTCTTACCATCATCGTTCTTAACTAAAATAATCTTTCTCTTAGCAAGAAATAGTCAAAGGAAACCTTCCAATACTGTTCATAACTAACTTTATCCATCGTCAAGTAACTGAAAATAGTCTTGTTCATCATTTCTTAACAGCCATTATGTTTCGTCAAGTAAGAAAAAATAGCTGAAGATATCTTTCATCGCTGCTGTTAACTGACATTATACTTTGCGAAGTGCAAAAAATAGTCTCCGTCATCATATTTTCTTGTCTTTCCTCAACTAAAAATAGTCAAATGGAACATCGTTCTACACTTTTGTAACTAACTGTATACTTTAATGAGTAAGAAAAATAGTCAAAGACACTCTTCGAGATATCAAAGACTTACTCATTTCATCAATGTTGCACTCAAAGACATCCTTTGAGACATCAAAGACACTCTTTGAGACATCAAAGACACTCTTTGAGACACCGAAGTTACTCTTCGAGACATCAAGGCCACACTCAGATACACCCAAACTCCTCTTCATCCATCAAAGTTATTCTCAGAGATATCTAAACTTATACTCAGAGACTTCTAAAGTTAATCTCGGTCATCAAAGTTAATCTCTAAGTCTCCTTCGTTATTCAGTGAAGCTAACTGAGACATCCTTATTCAACAAAGCTGTCCTCAGAGCCATCAAAAAGTTAAATACTGTCATCAAGTTAATCTCTAAGTATCGTTTCGTACATCAGAGAAGCTTTCTAAGATATCTTTGTTTATCAAAGTTATTCTCAGAGACATCTAAAGTTATTCTCAGAGACATGTAAAGTTATTCTCGAAGACACCAGAGTCATCAAAACTTATTCTCAGAGCTACCAAAAGTTATTCTCAGAGTCATCACAGGTGTTGCCAGAGTCATCAAAGGTATTCTCAGAGTCATCTAAGGTAATCTCTAACTCACTCTCGTTCATCAAAAGTTGTTCTATATGACATCAAAGTCATCTAAAGTTATTCTCTGAACTATCAAAAATACTACTCATGTTCTCAAAAATCTTCAAAGATATTCTCAGAGTCATCAAAGGTAATCTCTAACTCACATTCGTTCGTCATAATCATTTTTTAAGTCATTAAAGTTGTTCTCTAAGACATCAAAGTCATTCTCAGAGTCATCAACAGTTATTCTTAGTCATCAAAGGTAATTTCTAAGTCACTTTCATTTATCAAAGTTATTCTCTAAGTCGTGAAAGTTATTCTCAGAGACATTAAAAATTAATCTCAGTCATCAAAAAGTTAATCCCAGTCATCAAATGTTATTCTCTAAGTAACCTTTCGTTCATCAGAGAAGCTTTCTAAGACATCTTCGTTCATCAAAGTTGTTCTCTACATCATAAAAGTTATTCGCTAAGTAACCTTTCGTTCATCAGAGAAGCTTTCTAATACATCAAAGTTGTTCTCTAAGACATCAAAGTTATTTTCAGAGTCACCTTCGTTAATCAAAGAAACTCTCCTTCTTCCAATAAGTTATTTTTGAAGACATCTTCAGTCATAAAATTTCTCTCCAAAATATAACTAGTTCAGCTTTTCATATTAAACCTGCACTTCTGTTAAAATATATTTTCTTAGACACTTTACCTTTAAAACTGTTCTCTGTACAACACTGCTAAAACCTGCGTAACCTATCGTCCCCACCCAATGTTACTTACTTACCTAACATAACGTTCCTAAACCTAACCTAGCTTACATAACCTAACCTAACTAACCCTATCCTTACTTAACTTAACCTAACCTATAGATAACCTAACCTAACCTATCCTCAAGAAGATAACCTAACTTACCCAACCTAACCTAACTTAACTAACCCAACCTAACCTAACTTGCATAACCTAACCTATCTTACCCAACATAACCTAACCTAAACTAGCTTAACTAACCTAACCTAACTTAACTTGCTTAACCTAACCTAACTTACCCAACCTAACCTAACCTAACTTAGCTTGCATAACCAAACCTAACCTAACTTGCATAACCTAACCTTACCTAACTTAACCTAACATATCCTAACTAACCAAACCTAACCTAACATAACTTACCTAAAATATCATACCTAACCTAACCTAACTTACCTATCCTAACTTGTTACATAACCTAACTTACCCTTCCTAACTTAACTAACCCAACCTAACCTAACCTAACTTGCATAACCTAACCTACCCAACCTAACCTAACTTAACTAACCTACCCTAACTTGCATAACCTAACCTAACTTGCATAACCTAACCTAACTTACCCAACCTAACCTAACCTAACTTACCCAACCTAACCTAACCTAACTTACCCAACCTAACCTAACCTAACTTGCATAACCTAACCTACCCAACCTAACCTAACTTAACTAACCTACTCTAACTTGCATAACCTAACCTAACTTGCATAGCCTAACCTAACTTACCCAACCTAACCTAACCTAACTTACCCAACCTAACCTAACCTAACTTACCCAACCTAACCTAACATAACTTACTTAACCTATCATACCTAACCTAACCTAGCTTGTATAACCTAACCTAACTTAGCCTAACTTACCTAACCTAGCTTTCATAACCTAACCTAACCTAACTTACCTATCCTAACTTAACTAACCTAACTTAACTTACCTATCCTAACTTAACTAACCTAACCTAACCTAACTTACCTAACCTACCTTAACCTAACCTTACTTACCTAACCTAGCTTTGTTGTAATCCACAAGTTAGTAGGAATTATTAGCTAGAGGATCATTACTACAACACTTAACGAATGATGATTGGAAGTACATGTTAAGTAGACAGACTATGGATCACATATCTAAGAAAGGTCAAGGGATTAAGACACCACTACTTAGCCAAATTAATAATTCCTGGAAAGAGGAATTATTCTTCTTCAGGCTTCTAGGAACAAGATTACCGCTTCTAGGGATAAGGTTAATCGGATTATACCTTCCTTGAGATGCGGGGTGAAATGGTTGAGGTAGATGGCTGATTGGAGCCAGTCTGATTGTGGGAGTTGAACTGAGAAGTCCTCTGGTTCTCCGTTTGCGGCAGCAGCGAAGTGTAGCAGGCAGCTATGCGAGAGCCTGATGTGATCTTAGTGACGAAGTTAAGTCTGCAGTATGTGAGTATTGAATGTAAGACTAACCGGGTGTGGAGCGTTGTAGTAATCATTCCGTATTAGGGACTTAGGAGGAAGTTACGAGTGCAAGTGGTGACCGTGGAGGTCAAGTTGTCTATGGGTATTGGAAGTGTATTTACCTAATAGAGTATGTTAATATGTTATTATTTGTCAGAGTCTATTCTTTGTAATTAAATGACAAAACCCGACGGCCTTTAAATATCTTCGATATGTCCCTTCATAGTGTTCCTGGTTTGGTTGGTGAGGGAATGTTAGGAAATTGGTAGACGACATATTTGGTGGCAGCGCAAACAGGTTTTGGAACACTTTGCGAGATGAAGGAAGTGTGGTTCTGGTTTAGTTGGTGAGGGAATGTTCGGGAAATGGTAGACGTCGGGTTGTGGCGAGAATGGTGGTTACTAGACGGAGGAAAGAACGGTCAGGTGAGACCAGGTCAGAGGAGTTAGTTAATTAAAGGGACTAGGCCATTGTGGGGCACATGTGGGGTTTATTTCTTTCTTTCCAGATTCCCGCAACGAGAGACGGCTAAGAGGCAAGTCTGGATCACTGAAGCATCGGGATCCAAAACAAGTGCACTGTTCGTAGTGCGGATTATACAGTGTTCGTAGTGCGGATTATACAGTGTTCGTAGTGCGGATTATACAGTGTTTGTAGTGCGGATTATACAGTGTTCGTAGTGCGAATTATACAGCGTGGCGAGGTAAACTAGCTCTGGTGAATGTGGGCCAGCGTGGGCCATGTGCGGCCATGTGCGGGCTAAGCGATGGGTGGGCCAAGCGAGCCGCACCTTGGAGCTTGTTTTATATCGTTGGTAAGGCGGAAATAGTGAGAAACCGTTGCTAAGGTGAAATTAAGCGTTAAACTACGTAATTTAAAGTTAATTAAATTTCATGTAACGTGTAAATCGAATATTTTAAGGATAATGAAATATTACCTAAAGTACTGTGCGAGTTCCGGCGTTGTCAGGTGTAGATACAGAAAATAGGCGCAGTGAATTATGGACGCCTTCGCATAGCGAGCGACGCATAATTTGACGTCTGGGGTTCGCTGTCTAGTGTACCATGGAGAGGGCCATGGAGATTTTTAGTGGGTGCAGGTAGCATTATGGAGAGTGTTACCTTGGGACATGGGGAGCGTGTCCCGTTGGTGGGGGTGTGTGGCGCAGGGAGTAGTGCATGGTTGTGTATTGGTGGTTGGACGCCAAGTGTAGTGCATGGTTGTGTATTGGCGTTTGTACGCCGGGGTGTGTAGTGTAATGCACGTGTAGTGGCTTATTAAACGCCAGCGTAATGCATAGTATTTACTGTAGTGAAATGTGCATGTTTTGACTGTTGATATTATGGATGTAGTATAGTGCATGACATTGTTGGCATTGTAGCGCCAAGGTGTAGCATGTGTAGCATAACTGGTTGTTGTAACACCGGGTGTATTGTAGACATTAGCATTGAAGTATGTTAACGCAGGTGGTAGAGTGTGGCGGGTGGCCACTACACAAGAAATTATGCCTGACGAGTGTTGGTCAGGTAATTAACGGATTACGAGAGAAAAGGGAGTGTGTGTGGCGTCTGGTTACTTATTGGTGGTGTTATTGGTGGTGACGTCTCGTGGTGTTTTGATGCGCTCTGGCGCAAGGCATATGCCTGTGGTGGTAATGGTGTTGGGGACGCCGGGTGTTGTGTTGAGGGCGTTGAAGACGCTGTGTGTATGTTGAGGGCGTTGGGGACGCCGTGTGTTGTGTTGAGGGCGTTGAAGACGCTGTGTGTATGTTGAGGGCGTTGAAGACGCTGTGTGTATGTTGAGGGCGTTGGGGACGCCGTGTGTTGTGTTGAGGGCGTTGGGGACGCCGTGTGTTGTGTTGAGGGCGTTGGGGACGCCGTGTGTTGTGTTGAGGGCGTTGGGGACGCCGTGTGTTGTGTTGAGGGCGTTGGGGACGCCGTGTGTTGTGTTGAGGGCGTTGGGGACGCCGGGTGTTGTATTGAGGGCGTTGGGGACGCCGTGTATTGTGTTGAGGGCGTTGGGGACGCCGTGTGTTGTGTTGAGGGCGTTGGGGACGCCGTGTGTTGTGTTGAGGGCGTTGGGGACGCCATGTGTTATGTTGAGGGCGTTGGGGACGCCGTGTGTTGTGTTGAGGGCGTTGGGGACGCCGTGTGTTGTGTTGAGGGCGTTGGGGACACCGAGTGTTGTGTTGATGGCGTTTGGGACGCCGTGTGTGTTGTGTTGTTGGCGTTTGGACGCCTGGTATGGAGTGTGATGTTGTGGAGTATATGGTGGCGCAGGGGCGCCAGGTAGTGGTCGGTAAGGTGAGTATTGGCGTAGCAAGGTCGGTGCGTTAGGACGCAGGAAGTGGTTGTAGGGTTGTGTGGCGTTATATTGAGGTCATCAGTGGTTGGGATGACCAGAGGTAATTGTGTGTAGGAGTGGGTAAGTCTTATGGATAAGATGAAATGTGGATAATTGCAGGAGTTGGTGGCTGCAGTAGGCGAGCCAAGTCCATATATCTACAAGACTCATAAAAGACTAATAAAAATTCGTTATTTTCATTAAAATTTTCATTAATTAAGTCGGAGTGGGTAAGTCTTATGGATAAGATTACAATGTAGAATTTCAAAATTTCAGGTGTTGGTGGTTGCAGTGGGCGAGTCAAGAAGATATACTAAATTCTCATTAATTAAGTTGTTACAGGAATCTCGCTAGAGGCGAGCCAGTGGCAGTATGATACTTTAGTGACATTAGTTGTGAAATTATTTTAATGAGGTATTTATTGTGATAATGTATGTGTATGTATATACTGTATATTACCTCATCGGCACCATTACTGAGTGTTAGGCTTGAGAAGGTCCCCCGGGATCATGTCACAGAGCTTCAGGTAGAGTACAAGGGAAGCCATGAGGCTACACTCAATAATTCCAGAAAAAAAGGGGGAGAAAGTGAAGCCAACGTGACGTTATAGGCGAAATTCGTCCCCTGACATCAAAGCTGGGATAAGGGCCAGCTGCAATGGCTTTGCAGCTGCGCTCAGGCTATATACGGGGAGAGAGTAAGGAGCCGAAAGGGTGTCATGTAATAATGGGATCGAGCCAGGGGGCTCCGAGGGAATATTTTGCAGGAACAGCGGTCGGGAAGGTGTGAATACAGGTGGACACACTCTGGGCAGATGGGCCTAGAGTAATGTGCTACAGCTGTGGTGAGCACAGCAAGGAAGGATGACCAGAGAGCTGTGAGGTATCTACAGCGTTCTGGGGTTGGTGCCCTGGAACGAGACGTCAGCACAGACCCAAGGGAACATGACCCTGGGGTAGGAATCTCCGTTGCTCTGGAGGCCAGGATCACGATAGCTCAGAGCAACGATGGGACATTGGCAACATTCACCAGGCTGGACAGCCTGGGTTTTGTCTGGGTCATGGAGGATCTATGACCTAGCGACCATAGGACACGAAGACAAGAGAAGTGATGCTGCCAATTGTGGAGGAGGCCAGTGAAACATTGTGTGACCATTATAAGCCCTTATGTCAACAGTACAGGGCAAGATGTTAAATTGTTAGTAACTTATTACTAAGGATGAAGAACCTTAGATATATATGTGTGTGTATATATTAATGACTAGTGTCATTTCTGTTAAGTGCCAGCATTCTGGTCCATGTAATTTTATGGTTATGTTTGTATGTAATTATATATCAGCAGTTTAGGTATATGTGCATTGTTGGAGATGGGAAAAATTATTACAGACTATTTTACCTATGCTATGATGTGAATATAATGTATATGTTGGAGAAGTGTTGTGAGTCATGTCGGGGAAAATTTTAATTTATTTCATCGTGTGTATGATGAACTTATTGGATGATTTTTTAGTTGTACATATATGATGGGTGCATCCTCCAGGTCCTTGCACTAATGGAACCATTGCAATGATGCATATGGGGCCATATGCGTGTTTAAGGAGGGGAGTGGTGTTGTAATCCACAAGTTAGTAGGAATTATTAGCTAGAGGATCATTACTACAACACTTAACGAATAATGATTGGAAGTACATGTTAAGTAGACAGACTATGGATCATATATCTAAGAAAGGTCAAGTGATTAAGACCGCAGCTACTTAGCCAAATTAATAATTCCTGGAAAGATCAATTATTCTTCTTCAGGCTTCTAGGAACAAGATTACCGCTTCTAGGGATAATGTTAATCGGATTATACCTTCCTTGAGAGGCGGGGTGAAATGGTTGAGGTAGATGGCTGATTGGAGCCAGTCTGATTGTGGGAGTTGAACTGAGAAGTCCTCTGGTTCTCCGTTTGCGGCAGCAGCGAAGTGTAGCAGACAGGTATGCGAGAGCCTGATATGATCTTAGTGACGAAGTTAAGTCTGCAGTATGTGAGTATTGAATGTAAGACTAACCGGGTGTGGAGCGTTGTAGTAATCATTCCGTATTAGGGACTTAGGCGGAAGTTACGAGTGTGGGTGGTGATCGCGGAGGTCAAGTGGTCTATGGGTATTGGAAGTGTATTGACCTAATAGAGCATGTTAATTAATATAGTATTATTTGTCAGAGTCTATTCTTTGTAATTAAATGACAAAACCCGACGGCCTTTAAATACCTTCCATATGTTCATTCATTGTGTTCCAGTACAAACCTAGTGGTACGCCTCAAGGGTCTGGTGTGTGTAGGAGTATAGGAGGTAGTAACGGTTGCTGAGGCAAGGTGTTATGTGTTGTGTAATCGCTGTGTTTGGAATGACTGGGGTTCAGCGTCATGACAGCTTACTTACCTTATCTTAACCTAACCTAACTTACCTAACCTAACCTACATTACCTAGCTTACCTACCCTAACTTACCTAACCTAGCTTACATAACCTATCCTAACCTAACTTACCTAACCTAACGTACCTTACCTAACTTTACCTAACTTAACCTAACCTAACTTACCCAACCTATCCTTGCCTAACTTAACCTAACCTAACTTGCATAATCTAACTTAACATAACCTAACTTAAAGTAAATTACCTAAAGTAACCTTACATACCCAAACTGACGTAACCTAACTCACCTAGTCCAACCAGACATGACCTAACTTATAATTATTCCTGCGTATCTTTTGTGTTTCGTCAATCAATGTTGCATATTCATTTAATCGTTTCAATAGTTAATTTCTCAAATGATCATTTATGCATTTCATGTGCTATTTGTTAAAGATTGGGTATTTAAGCATTTCAAAGGATTTTTGTTATATATGGGCATTTGTTCCTTTCAATTGTTATTTTTCTCAAATGGTGGTTTACGCATTTCAAGTGCTATTTGTTAAAGATTGGGTGTTTAATTATTTCAAAGGATTTTTGTTATATATGGGCATTTACTCGTTTCAAGGGTTAATTTCTCAAATGGTCATTTTTGCATTTCAAGGGTTATTTGTTAAAGTTTATCACGTTGCTCATAAGTTGTATTTATTATGTTATAATTGTTCTTATTCTTCCACCCCTTAACCTAACCTCTTTAATCTTAGTGTATTCATTATGTTGGATATCATTTGTTCTTATTCCCCAACCCTTTAACCTAACCTTTCAGATGTAGTTTATTGTGTTTTGACGTATTTGTTGAATATATTATCCTTTTCCTAACCTTTCAGATGTAGTTTTGTTTCTCCTTTTTGTATATTTTACCTAAACCCACCATCCCACTTAACCTTTCTTCCTTCTTTTACTTTGTTTCTCCTACACCTTCTCTCCCCCTTTTTCTCTATCTGCATCCTTCTAACCCCCTTTTTCTCTATATCTTCCTTCTATCCTCCCTCTTCTCTCTCTCTCTTCCTCCCCCTCTGTCTCACTCATTTGCTCCAATGCTCTTATTTTTCTCAAATTCAAGTCTTAATGCTCCCATGCTCTCACTCTTTCTTATTCACTTATTTTTTTTCTCATATTCAAGTCTTAGTGCTACAATACTCTCACTCTCTCTCATTCTCTCTCTTCTTTGATCCCATGCTCTCACACTCTCATTCTCTCTTCTTTGATCCCATGCTCTCACTCTCGTGCTCTCTTGTTTTTCTCAATTTCAAGTCTTAGTACATCTGTCTCTTTACTACTGTACTTATATTATTACTATGATAAAGAATGAACTTATATGTGAAAACATAGTAAAAGAAGGAAGGAAGGTTAAGTGGGATGGTGGGTTAGGGTAAAATATACAAAAAGGAGAAACAAAATTACATCTGAAAGGTTAGGAAAAGGATAATATATTCAAGAAATACGTCAAAACACAATAAACTACATCTGAAAGGTTAGGTTAAAGGGTTGGGGAATAAGAACAAATGATATCCAAAATAATGAATGCACTAAGATTAAAGAGGTTAGGTTAAGGGGTGGAAGAATAAGAACAATTATAACATAGTAAATACAACTTATGAGCAACGTGATAAACTTTAACAAATAACCCTTGAAATGCAAAAATGACCATTTGAGAAATTAACCCTTGAAACAAGTAAAATGCCCATATGTAACAAAAATCCTTTGAAATGCTTAAACACCCAATCTTTAACAAATAGCACTTGAAATGCGTAAACCACTATATGAGAAAAATAACAATTGAAGCGAACAAATGCCCATATATAACAAAAATCCTTTGAAATGATCAAATACCCAATCTTTAACAAATAGCACATGAAATACATAAATTATCATTTGAGAAAATAACTATTGAAACGAACAAATGAATATGCGACATTGATTGACAAAACACAGAAGATAAGCAGGAATAATTATGTAAGTTAGGTCATGTCTGGTTGGACTAGGTAAGTTAGGTTACATCAGTTTGGGTATGTAAGGTTACGTTAGGTAATTTACTTTAAGTTAGGTTACGTTAAGTTAGATTATGCAAGTTAGGTTAGGTTAAGTTAGACAAGGATAGGTTAGGTAAGTTAGGCTAGGTTAAGTTAGGTAAGGTAAGGTAAGGTACGTTAGGTTAGGTAAGTTAGGTTAGGATAGGTTATGTAAGCTAGGTTATGTAGGTTAGGTTAAGATAGGTTAGGTAAGATAGGGTATGTAAGCTAGGTTAGGTAAGCAAGGTTTGGTTAAGGTAGGTAAGATAGGGTATGTAAGCTAGGTTAGGTAAGCAAAGTTAGGTTAAGGTAGGTTAGGTAAGTTAGGTAAGGTAAGTTAAGTTAGGTTAGTTAAGTTAGGATAGGTAAGTTAAGTTAGGTTAGGTTAGGTTAGTTAAGATAAGATAGGTAAGTTAGGTTAGGATATGTAAGCTAGGTTAGGTAAGTTAGGGTAGGTAAGTTAGGTAAGGTAAGTTAGGTTAGGTTACACAAGCTAATTTAGGTTAGGTTAGGTATGATAGGTTAAGTAAGCTATGTTAGGTTAGGTTAGGTTGGGTAAGTTAGGTTAGGTTGGGTAAGTTAGGTTAGGTTATGCAAGTTAGGTTAGGTTATGCAAGTTAGGTTAGGTTATGCAAGTTAGGTTAGGTTAGTTAAGTTAGGTTTGGTTTGGTTGGGTTAGTTAAGTTAGGAAGGGTAAGTTAGGTTATGTAAGTTGGGTTAAGTTAGGTTAGGTAAGTTAAGTTAGGATAGGTAAGTTAGGTTAGGTATGATAGGTTAGGTAAGTTATGTTAGGTTAGGTTTGGTTAGTTAAGTTAGGTTAGGTAAGGTTGGGTAAGTTAGGATATGTTAGGTTAAGTTAGGTAAGGTTAGGTTATGTAAGTTAGGTTAGGTTTGGTTATGCAAGCTAAGTTTGGTTGGGTAAGTTAGGTTAGGTTAAGCAAGTTAAGTTAGGTTAGGTTAAGCAAGTTAAGTTACGTTAGGTTAAGCAAGTTAAGTTAGGTTAGGTTATTTAAGTTAAGTTAGGTTAGGTTATGTTGGGTAAGATAAGTTAGGTTATGCAAGTTAGGTTAGGTTTGGTTATGCAAGCTAAGTTTGGTTGGGTAAGTTAGGTTAGGTTAAGGAAGTTAAGTTAGGTTAGGTTAAGCAAGTTATGTTAGGTTAGGTTTGGTTAGTTAAGTTAGGTTAGGTATGGTTGGGTAAGTTAGGATATGTTAGGTTAAGTTAGGTAAGGTTAGGTTATGCAAGTTAGGTTAGGTTTGGTTATGCAAGCTAAGTTTGGTTGGGTAAGTTAGGTTAGGTTAAGCAAGTTAAGTTAGGTTAGGTTAAGCAAGTTAAGTTAGGTTAGGTTATTTAAGTTAAGTTAGGTTAGGTTATGTTGGGTAAGATAAGTTAGGTTATGCAAATTAGGTTAGGTTGGGTTAGTTAAGTTAGGTTAGGTTGGGTGAGTTAGGTTAAGTTAAGTAAGGATAGGGTTAGTTAGGTTAGGTTATGTAAGCTAGGTTAGGTTTAGGAACATTATGTTAGGTAAGTAACATTGGGTGGGGAGGATAGGTTAGGTAGGTTTTAGCAGTGTTGTACAAAGAACAGTTTTAAAGGTAAAGTGTCTAAGAAAATATATTTTACAGAAGTGCAGGTTTAATATGAAAAGCTGAACTAGTTATATTTTGGAGGGAAATTTTATGACTGAAGATGTCTTAAAGAATAACTTGTTGGAAGAAGGAGACTTTCTTTGATTAACGAAGGTGACTCTGAAAATAACTTTGATGTCTTAGAGAACAACTTTGATGTATTAGAAAGCTTCTCTGACGAACGAAAGGTTACTTAGCGAATAACTTTTATGATGTAGAGAACAACTTTGATGAACGAAGATGTCTTAGAAAGCTTCTCTGATGAACGAAAGGTTACTTAGAGAATAACATTTGATGACTGGGATTAACTTTTTGATGACTGAGATTAATTTTTAATGTCTCTGAGAATAACTTTCACGACTTAGAGAATAACTTTGATAAATGAAAGTGACTTAGAAATTACCTTTGATGACTAAGAATAACTGTTGATGACTCTGAGAATGACTTTGATGTCTTAGAGAACAACTTTAATGACTTAGAAAATTATTATGACGAACGAATGTGAGTTAGAGATTACCTTTGATGACTCTGAGAATATCTTTGAAGACTTTTGAGAACATGAGTAGTATTTTTGATAGTTCAGAGAATAACTTTAGATGACTTTGATGTCATATAGAACAACTTTTGATGAACGAGAGTGAGTTAGAGATTACCTTAGATGACTCTGAGAATACCTTTGATGACTCTGGCAACACCTGTGATGACTCTGAGAATAACTTTTGGTAGCTCTGAGAATAAGTTTTGATGACTCTGGTGTCTCCGAGAATAACTTTACATATCTCTGAGAATACCTTTAGATATCTCTGAGAATAACTTTGATGGACGAAGAGTAGTTTGGGTGTATCTGAGTGTGGCCTTGATGTCTCGAAGAGTAACTTTGGTGTCTCAAAGAGTGTCTTTGATGTCTCAAAGAGTGTCTTTGATGTCTCAAAGAGTGTCTTTGATATCTCAAAGGATGTCTTTGAGTGCAACTTTGATGAAATGAGTAAGTCTTTGATATCTCGAAGAGTGTCTTTGACTATTTTTCTTACTCATTGAAGTATACTGTTAGTTACAAAAGTGTAGAACGATGTTCCATTTGACTATTTTTAGTTGAGGAAAAACATGAAAATATGATGACGGAGACTATTTTTTGTTCTCCACAAAGTATAATGTCAGTTAACAACAGCGATGAAAGATATCTTTAGCTATTTTTTCTTACTTGACGAAACATAATGGCTGTTAAGAAATGATGAACAAGACTATTTTCAGTTACTTGACAATGGATAAAGTTAGTTATGAACAGTATTGGAAGGTTTCCTTTGACTATTTTTTGCTAAGAGAAAGATTATTTTAGTTAAGAACAGTGATGGTAAGAAATATTAAGTTAACTACGAGAATTACTTTGACATAGTTTTGCAAATAAAACTGGGTGACTAAATTTGTTGGGGGAACTGTATTGCGGTTGATAATATTTGACAAAGAATTTGTTAGTGAATGGAAGAAACAATTGGTTTAACCCTTACACTGCTCAGGGGTCATATGGACATTTACACCCCTGTGCGCAAGAAAAAAAAATTAAAAAAAAAATTTTCGTCTTCTAAACATGTTAATTTGTGTCCCCTGAGCACGGAAAAAATAAAAAAAAATCGTAGGTGACATATTTTGGGCGCAATTGACCGAGGAAGTCTGGCAAAAAGTGGGCGTTGACAGAGCGGTCGTCAGACCCGGTCAGCGTCACCCGCGTTGACAGATGGGAGTTGCCACAAAGATATTATTACCTAATTGTTTCAATGTCTCCGATTGATTTTTTCTTAGTTTTTTTGCAGTAATATTATTCAATAGTGTGTATTGTAATATTTTTATATAATAAAAGTGGTTAATAATCGCTATACTCAAAAGTATGATGTGCATATTAGTGATTCAATTATTATGTTTATAAAACAATAAACAAATAGTTTTGCTGCTATTACACTCTATACACAGGTTATATATAAGTATTGACATGTTTTGGTCACCATACTGAACCACTAAGTTGGTATTGAGAGTCAAAAAGCAACGAGGAGTTACCGCCACACACCAGCCAGCCACTCGCTGCCACTCCCTCAACACACGCACTAAACTTTCTCCCCCAACAATACCAGTTGTGGTGTTATTACACTATATACAGACGTTATATATAAGTATGTGTATATTTTGTTCACCACAACTGTACAGCTAAGCTGATATAGTTAGTTCAGGCACTAAGAGTCGTCGCTATACACAGATGGCGGCTGGCGGCTCCCTCACACTTTCAAAGTCACACGCACTAAACTTTCTCCCCCAACAATACCTTTTGCAGTGTTATTACCCTATATACACATATTATATATAAATATCTACATGTTTTATGCACCGTAACTGTACACCTAAGCTTGTAGAGCGCCCAAAGAGCATAGTGGCCACCCTCTAAACAGCTAGAGAAATCGTGCAGACGACGTCACCTCCGTCACCCATATGGCTCCTCCCAGCATAATCCTTTTGCTGTTATTACACTAATACACACATTATATATAAGTATCTACATTTGTAGTCACCATAGAGAACCACTGACCTGGTATGGTGAACGTAAATAACAGGTGGCCACACAGTCAGTAAACGATGCTGTCTCCCTCCGTCTCTCAGCATCACTCCTCACACAGCGCTAAATATTACAACAATCCTGCTATTATCACAACCCTGGTTATTTATATCACAGTCATTGGTCATCTGTAATATTGTCATCGCTAAATAATAACAATTATATATTTATTTTGACATTTTTCGGCGATGCTGTGGTCACAAGCTGAACATCAATGCTGTTCGCTCATGCTGCGTGCGCCGGCCTTGGTTGCTCCAACAGTACTGTGCCTCTCACACCTGAGAATATTGCCCACGATTTTTTTTTTAAATGGCATCTGTTTACAAGAGCCCTGAGGAAGCTACTGTGAACCCCGTGTAGCCGCGGGCCATTTGAATCAGGCCTGGCACCCTATGGCGTATATATACGCCATGCGCACCATGGGACATGTTACTCAGGGCGTATATATACGCCATGCGCAGTTTAAGGGTTAAAGAAACAAAGAACATAAAAAATTGAGACTAAATAAGGGAATGAACACAGTGAACATATGGGGAACACAGAAAACATGTAGAAAAAGTTGATAAACACAGTGAACATGCAGGAAATATGAACTTACAGAGAACATGAAGACATAATAAGGAACATAGGGAATACAAAAAAATGAACACTGAACATGTGAAGAACAAGCTAAGAACATTGAGAACATGAATATTGACTATAAAAGTTGTACAGAGAACATATGACGTCCATGAAAACGTGACAAAGAACATAGTGAACATACGAGGAAAATGGTAGAAAACAGAAAAATTGGAAACTGGTGAAAAAATATGAACTGAGCACGCTGTGAACATTTGTAGAACATGGAGTGAACACACAAAACATGGAAAAGAATGCGAAGAACACAGTGAATATAGAGAAAATATGCAAATACAGTACGATTATTGAAGGTTTGGATAAGTTGGGGGATAAGAAGGTAAGGGAGGGAAAGGGTAAGGTAAGATTTTGACCGTGTGATTATTGCTTACTTGGGTAAACAAAAGGTATTGAAGGTAAAGGTGTTATTTGACCATGTGAATATTACATAGCTGAGTACAGAAAGGGTATTAAAGGCCATGATGATTACTTTGATAGACTGGAGAGGGACTTGATCTGAATTAATTTGATGAACATTGAACTAAGGTGGAGGACATGAGCTGGAGCTCAGTAACTGACTTGATCTTATTTACTGTGTCTGATATACAGAGGGTATAAGTTTCAGGGAAATTGAATAGGTATTAACGAAGATACGAGAGGGAACTATGGAGGGAGACAGGAGCTAGAACTTGCTTACTGACTTCATATATTTCACTACGTCTGGAATATGACTGTTTAAATTTCGTGGAAATTGGGCTATTAGTAGCGAAAATGTGGTTTCTAACAAATTTTGGTCTTCAATTGGGCTCTGATTAATTTCGATCATGAACTTGACTCTGAATATTTTTGGCACAAAGTGGACTCTGATGAATTTTTGGTCTTTACTGGACTCTGGCAAATTTCTGTCTACAAACGGACTCTGACTAATTTTGCTCACAGATTGGACTCAGAATATTTTTGGGCACAAAGTGGACTCTGTTAATTTTCAGAGTAAGACTTGACTCTGATTATTTTCAGGCATAAACTGGACTCTGATGAATTTCTGTCTACAACTGGTCTCTGAATATTTTCTGGTACAAACTGGACTCTGAAGAATTTTGCTCCCAAAGTGGACTCTGAAAAATTTAGGTTAACAACAGGACTCTTGTTATTTTTCAGGGTAAAACTTGACTCTGATTATTTTCAGGCATAAACTGGCCTCTGATGAAATTTGAGCGTTAAACTGTCTCTGACTATTTTTGGGTCTTTACAGGTGAAACAGCCGTAAATGATTATAAAACTTAAAGTCATGACTAAGATGTCTGTTTTCCTTAACAAAACGTTTAAGACAATATTCCCTGAAAATGGTCTTTGAAAATTACAAGGTTTTGAAAACAGGTAAAATATGTCCGCAGAGTTTTACATGGAAATGCTGTGTCCTAAATTGGATTTTTTTCTGAATTTTTCTTTAATATTTTCCTACTTATTTTCATCATAAGAACTCTTAACAAACTTCTAAAATATCATAAATTATTTTCCTCATAAGAATTACTTAATTCCAAATCTGTGACTGCCCAAATTCACCTGAAAACCATGAAGCGCTAAAGAGGAATTTGAATTTCTCCCATAAGATCTCTTAACAATCTTCTATGATCGTATTTTTCTCATAAGAACTCTTAACAAACTTCTAAGATCTCAGAAATTATTTTCCTCATAAGAATTACTTAATTCCAAATTAGTATCTGCCCAAATTCACCTGAAACCCCTGAAGACATATGGGCCTCTTTCCAAAGTTCGTTGAATCCGGTGTGCCGTATCGTCCTCTTCCCTAATTTACCTGAAACCCCCTGAATTTGTATGGGCCTCTTTTCCCCCCCAAAAAAGAGACTGCTGATTCTTCATCCCTACTACTACTGGTGTCATCACCAGCCATGGCGTCACCACCACCCATTGCGTTACCACAAGCCATGGCGTCATCACCAGCCATATTCTCATCACCATCAGCCATGCCATCACCACCAGCGATGGCATTACCATCAGCCATGGAGTCACTACCAGCCATGGCATCACCACCAGCCATGGCTTCACCACCAGCCATGGCATCACCACTAGCCATGACATCACCACCAGCCATTGCATCATCATCAGCCATGGTGTCACCACCAGTGATGGCGTCACCACTAGCAATGGCGTCACCACCAGCCATGGCATCACCAACAGCTATAGTGTCACCACCAGCCATGGCATTACCACCAGCCATGGTGTCATCACCAGCCATGACGTCACCACCAGCCATGGTGTCATTACCATGTTACAAACTAGGTTTGTTGTAAGAATTATCCAGAAGGTTCCAGAAGTCTCGTGTAGGGACCTGACCTCAACATTACCCATTCCACTGGGGATTAGCAAGTCTGAGTCACAAAATGGCTGGCGTCTTTGTTCATAGTTTCGTATAAGGAATCATTCTATAGTATTCACTTATTTAGAGAAATTAACCTCTATTCATTTTGTATTCAAATTGTATTGTATAGTATTAATTTATAATATCAAAAGTATTCTAATTATTAGAAGACGTGAGTTAAGTCACTATCAGTGACGTCACGAGCCAGAACTAGGCTATAAGGCGGAGTGACCTGGCGGTCATAGGTCACCAGAGGTTTCCATGTCCTCTATTTCTCAAAGGTCAAATAACCATTTTGTGATCGGGAGTAGCTCTTCCTTAAGATGCTTGTGTAATTTAATTTCAGATAAATAATTCAACCAATCTGGATCATTCAGTGCAACAGAGGTTAGTTGTTAAAACTTAAGCCGTGCTAGTAACTTGGTAAAACTTAGACTAGGCGGAAGGATACAATGCTCTGGTCTGGGTAGGGCTTGCCGAGCAGAGATCAGTGTGGTTTGAGTAGCAGCTCGGGAAGGTGGCCTTCCTATCATCAGCCTCCAGACCGCACGAACATCTAGCTGGTCGACGAAGGTAGAGTTGCTTTACGAGTAATTGTAGGGAATAGGTCACTCATTGCCGATCTGGTCAATTAGGGAGTGTTCAAGTTTAGGGAGTGCCATTTCTTACAGTTTGTTTTAGTTTTGAATAAATTAATTAGTTATTAATTTGCATTTGCATTATTTTCCATGTGTGTGTTATATTTATGTGAATTTGTCCTTGTCACGTGGTCCCCACGAGGCAGAGTTGAATTGGGCGCCGATTCTAACACCGAGTCATAATTCAGTATTCCCATTGATTTTTAATTCCACACTTAAGATCCAAGGTTATATGTTACTAGTGGGGATAAAGCCCCAAAGTTATTGATTAGCATGATCGATCCAGACCTCGATCATTGCTCAGGGTAACTGGTCTGGTGGTGGCGGCGGAAAGGCGACTCTAGGGTTTTGCTAGAAGCCTAGTCCACGTCATACGGATTGTAGAATCTAAAGTCGGTCAATCGTCTTGAGACCACGTGGCGCGGGGTCGGCTTAAGTGAAAGTTTTGGGGTCCCTTGGTAGAGAACAGAAGTAAGATATGGGCAAAGGGAGAGTAAAGGGAGAAAAGATCATTCGAGAACCCCCTCACCGTGTTACAATGGTGCACAGCGGTGGTTTCAACAATTTTGTTTGAAATTGTTGAAAGGCTCACGCGTCTAGCCATCGGACATGTGAGTGGATGCTAGGGAGTCAGCCGCGGGCCAGGATTAGCAGTGCACCTCACAACAGTGCGGTTGAGTGGGGATTGGGGAATCGTGGTCGTGCGGGCTGATACGATTATGGTTTAGTTAGTTTGATTAGGCTGTTAAGATTATTGAGTAGGAGACCGCTCCGAGTTGATTGGACTGGGTACCTTACTCGACCCATTGCAATTGATTCAGAGGTGTTGGGAGCCGCCATACTCTCAACAGCAGTTCCTTGTGAGCTGTCTGGGCGGATTTATCTGTGGGACGCCAGGAGATAGTCCGAGGGCGTTGTTAGACGACCCAAAACGCTGGGAAAAACGTAAATCCGTGAAGAGCGTTGCGGCCTCCGAGAGATGGACTAGTAACCTACCTAGCAGCGATTCAATGACTAAGTGATCGCACACTTAGTGGAGGTTGAGTCGTCTCTAGTCTTAATTGTTGCTGAAAGCTGAGTGTTGCTCTGTTAGAATCTAGATGGTCGAGACCCCTAGGCTAGGTGCGGTACGGCGAGCTGGTAGGAGCAATTATAGGATTAAGTCGAGTGTATCATTGAATTAAGTATACTTAAACTTATAAAGTAATTCCGTTTATTTGCGTTGTTCTAGAGATTAATTTTGTTTTCCCTAAATTCAATCCCCGGTTAAATTTTTTTTCCCAAGTGTTAGTATTTTCTTGTATATTAGGCTAAGTATGTACATTAAGTTTTGCTAGTCCCTGTTGTATTAGTCTAAGTCAAAGGTGTGGTTTTCTAGTGCGTAGTTAATCCTCTGAACTTAGAGCTATATGTCGGTCACTATAGTTAGTGAAGGAGTTTGTTAAGAGATAGTAATTTTCGTTGTAAATGTTTGAGAGAGCACGTGGAAATATTTCTAAGGATTTTGGGATAAGTTTTCGGCTAAGTCAACGCCGGAAAGTTGTTAACTGTAATTAATTTGTATTCGTGGGTCACGTGTATGATCCGGGTGTCATTAGGATTCCCCAGTCGATGCGAATGATATTTTCTAGTTTTACCAGTAAGACGGTAGAATTGCGTTTTTAGACTTAGAATTCTGTTTTCAGTAGAAACGTAGGTGGAAAATTTTCTAAGTCCAGTTTGGGCTAGAATCGTACATTTTGGCGAAAATTCGAATTCTCATGTTTCATGTATATTGTAGGGCCAGTATTACCCTCAAGTGTGCACAAGGGACGTAATTCTGTTCTTAAGCATAAACAGTGATAATTACATTTTTGCCGAATTCAGTTATTTTTCGAGAAAATCGTGTTGTAATTTTGTCAGAGTCCACTTGAGGTGAAAACCTCGGATTTTGACGAAAAGTCGAATTCGTGTGTTGAAACCGCCCGAGGTGTCAGTATTGTTCTGTATACAGCATCAGTATTAAATAATAATGTATTTATATCTGGGAACGAGAAACCCATTTTTGCGAATTAAGGGAGTTTTGTAATATTAGGGTGATAGATTTTTTTTGTTCGAGTGCAGGAAAATTGGCAGAGTCCAGCATATGAGTAAAAATGCAGTTTTTGATAAAAAATTCAATTTTGGCAAGCAAATATATGTCCTGGGTGTCTGCAGTGATTGCTAGAATGGTTTAGTAAAGTAAAACTAGTTATTTCCCTTCAGAATAAAAGTTGTGATTTTTCAGCGTTTAAGCAAAAATGCGCTGGACTTAGTTTTTTTCAGTGCAGCTGGTCCCGCTCCATCAGTCATCAGTGGCTACGCTGCTCACTTCAAGTGCGTTTAGTGTTAAAGTACAGTAAATATTCTTTATCTAATCCATCACGAGGTCTGCGCATTAGTTACTGTTATCATTTTAATTGTTTTACATAAATTAGATTCTTTAACTTTTTTTTTAACATAGAGGACTTAGGTTTCAGTAATAGAACTGCGGGATATTTCACGGTCAGACACAAGTGCGGGGCAGACACTCATTCATTGAATTCACTTCAGCGATTCTCTCGAATAATCGTTGTATTTCCTATTTTGGGAATTTCGTTGGTTTTCTCTTGGAAAAAGAGTTGATTTTCTTTTTTTTTTGTAAGATCACGGTTGTAGTGAGTCCGGGTCGAGGGCATATTGAAGGGTAGTTAAAAGAGACATGGCACACCAGAAATCTCAGGAAATGTTTAACCCAGACAGTGACCAGTCAGTAGGGACCAGTGGGAGTGAAAGTGTAGAGGAGAGCACCTCTTCCGACACCACAGGGGTCCGCTCAGGTAGCTCAGCTGACGTCACAGGTGGGGTCAGTGGGACTGAAGCGACGGGGTCACGGGTTCTGCATAGGACAGGACAGGCGAGGGTATCTTTTCATCCCAGTACAGATACGATTATTGACATGAGTGGGGAGTCTCGCGAGGATTCGTCCCAAGAGTGAGGGGAGCCGTCTTGGGTTCCCCCACAGACAACATCGACGCCATACCAACAGGGCAGACAGGGAGCTGGACAGGGGGGCTTCAGTTAGTACGGTAGGACGTCCCACTTCGTTCGGTAGAGAACATCACCAGCAACCTGTTCAACGGGAACAGGAACAGCCCCACCAACAGCAGGAACTACCCCACATAACACCAATACCACAACACCTAGGTACACCTCATCCGTCACTACAACATCCCCAACCCCACCTCCCATACCAACCCCATCCTCAATCCCCATACCAACCCCATCCTCACTTCCTATACCAGCCCCAACCTCCATTCCTATACCCACCCTTCCCCCAACCCCAGGCCAACCCATATCCATTCCAACAGGCCACCCCCATATCCATTCCAACAGCCCACCCTATACCCATTCCAACCACAGACCACCCCATACCCATTCCAACCCCAGGCCACCCTATACCCATCCCAACCCCAGGCCACCCACACGGTACCTGAACCCCAACCCGAGGCCACCCACACCATACCTCAACCCCATCCTCCATCCACACCCCAACCCTAGGCCACCCACACCATACCTCAACCCCAACCCAAGGCCACCCACACCATACCTCAACCCAAACCCCAACCTCAACCCAGTTCCCAACCCCAGGGCCCAACCACTTCCAGTAGCCCCGCGTCATACAAACCAGGAATTATGAGTCTGATTCCCAAGTTGACTCTGCCGACACTCAGAGGCACGGAGTTGCCGCTTATTAAGGTGGAACGTAACCGCCGAGTGGAAGACTGGCTTGTCAGATTAGTTCGATGCTGGAGGCTGTCCCAGAGGATAGTTTGAAAATTGCTCTTGCTATGGGGGCTTGCGTGGACGTAGCCGGTCCACTGGCGAGACTGACAGAGTTTCAGCACCTGACGACTTGGCCTCAGTTTGTCCAAGCGATTAGGGACAGATTCAAGGAAAAGGTGTCAGAAGATGAGGCTCATTTTTACCTGCAGTCACTTAGGAAGGATGACCGCAGCACTGTCAAGGATTTCGGGACACTATTAAAGAGCAGGTTTGACGACCTCACTACGGAACTGGGGTTAGATTCGAGTCAGGCAAAGCGATTAGCCAAACAATTGTTCTGCAAAGCGTAACCTTCTGTTATGGGGCCGTTTTTATTTGCGGAGAGAGCGTTTGTGAGTTATAAAGACCTAGTCCAACAGGCCGCCACAGCCTTAGACAGGCAGACGCGCACAGGGACATCGGGCGCTCAGTCGTCCCCATACGTAGAGGCGTTAAGTAAAGGCGAGGGGGGACAAGCTGAGTAACTGTAGCACGGGTTCATCAGGCGAGAAGCAGCCCACAGATGCAAGTTGGAGCCACCCTGCGCGGGGAACCAACAGAGATCCGCGGAGGTGTTACTCCTGCGGGAAGCGCGGGCATATACAGAGGGACTGTAAAGTCACTACTACGAAAGCATGAAAGCAGGCTCCTAGTGATGGTAGGCCTACTTTTGAGGTGAAAGTGGAAGGTGTAAGATTGACAGTTTTTGTTGATACAGGAAGCCAGGTAACAGTAATTAAAAAGTCAGCCTTCAGCAATTTTAAGTATGCACGTCTTAAACGTTGCGCAAAGACATTAACAACGGTCAATGGGGAAAAGATTGAGATCGTAGGTTAAGGTACAGTTAATTTTGAGATTGATGGGGAATTGCAGCCTCACACATGTACGATCGTAGAGAACCTTGATTTTCCTGGTCACATCTTAATGGGAACTGAGTGTCTGTCGCGATTTGATTATTCCTTGTCTGCTCAAAAAGGGGCTAGGAACTGCAGGTTGCAGTTGGGACAGACTTCCTACCCAGTGGAGAGGATCGACCATCCCCCAGTTGTAGCTTCAATTAAGAGGAAGTAGAAATATAATGCGCACTATCTAAAATTGATTTTTAAGTCTCTTCCAGACACATTTATATATAATTGGTATTGGCATATTCCTGACATATTGGCATATTGACATATTTGCATATTCGGTATTGGCTATTCCTGATTTTAAGAAAGAGTGGGAGGTGCACACTGACGCCAGCGGTATTGCTATTGGCGGGTGCTTAATTCAGCGAGATGCGGATAATTTACCCCATCCAGTAGCCTATTTCAGTAGGAAGGTCAAAGGACCTGAAGTTCGTTATTCAGCTACGGATCGGGAGGCACTGGCAGTAGTAGAATCAGTTAGGTATTTCGAGCCTTAACTATTTCAGCGGCACTTTGTAATTTACACAGACCATAGAGCGTTGACACACATATTTAAAAAGCAAACAAAATGCCCACGTATGTCACGCTGGTCTCACGAACTTTCGGCCCACTCATTTCAGATCTTGTACAAGCCTGGTCCAGCACACGTTGTGCCAGATACGCTAAGTAGAAACATAGCGGCAGTTCAAGTTAATGAAAATATTGAAACCATTCCATCAGATAAAATGAGAGAATACCAGATGAGCAAGCCTAGATGGAAAGAAATTATTGAGTATTTAGAGGGAAGAAAATACCCGAAAAAGAAATTTTTTTTACCTATTCATGATTTTGAAATGAAACAGGGCATCCTGTATTATGTTAATAGCCAGAATGATAGAGCAGTATTTCAACTAGTTATTCCGGACGCGTTGCGGTCATCAGCGTTAAAGCTTGCACATGCATCTAAAATTGCAGGGCATCCGGGGGTTGTTAAAACCCACTTAAAGGCAAAGTCTCTATTTTATTTTTCAGGATTACTTTCTGAAGTAATCAATTTCGTGAAGTTGTGCAATCGTTGCCAGAGGAGGAAAGGTACCCTTATGGTACAAGCCCCACTTCAGGAATTTCCTGAAATTCGTGAACCTCTAGACCGTGTGGGGGCCGAGATGATTGATTTACATCACAGTCATTCAGGTAATAGATACGTGTTGGTGCTAGTTGACCATTTCTAGAACTGCCTTCAGCGGGTCTAGTTCCTGACTCATGACTTCACCGACGAGTCAGGGGATGAGAATGACCCTCTGTCATCGCTCATCAGTAGTCAGGTGCAGTCTCGCCACCCTATGGTGACGAGATCTCGCGCTATACAGTAAAGTAACTTCCTAGGTTAGTATAATTTAGTATTCATTAGATTTTCCTGTAAAGGCAATGAGGTGAACTATCTCTATACTTAACTCAGGTAGCAGCTTTTACCGTGCTCTGGGGTTCGACCTCCACCAAACCCAGAGTTTATCTATGCTTCCGCTGTGTTGTATCTGTCTGTTCCCAGGTCTGATTGGTACACCGACCCAGTTGTTCCAGCCACACGTGAACCCTTGTCTGTAAAGACCGAGGGGGGAGGCACGTTATACAAAGCCCTCCCCCACCAGACCCAGTAACCCATACATCAGTTACTTTGGGGATGAGTGACTATCCAAGAGTCACCCGGCCGACGCCTCACGTCACTAACGAGGTTGTCAGGGCCAGCGAGCTGTCCACATTTAGCAGTCACCGGAGGTGCCATACAACGCCGGGGTAGCTGTCTCGACATCACCACTACTCACCTGCTGCGTCATCAAGACTGCAGCCATTCCAGCAGTGTTGGAGGAGAGGTCAAGAAATGGAATGCATGTAGCAGTACTCAAGAATTTCGCCGGAAGATTAATGATTACGTCATCTGAAGCAACAAGAAAGCGGAACTAAGGCGGTCACAGGTGGAAGGCACGGTTTCCCTACAGAGTTCCGGGACTCGCCAATAGAAGGTCGCAAAATTGTCTCCTTTGGCCTAAAGTCGGCGGTACGAGGGTATACACAGTTGGTGTTTACGGCCTAGTAACCTGGTGACATCAAGAAACGCCTGAGATGACGTGAGCAATGATGGAAGACGAGATTCACCTGTTCTGCAAACAAGCAACCCGCCTCTACGACCTTCTGACACCACTCCTGTTACGAGACACTGTTGGTACATCCAGTCCTGCTCTTCTGTGGTCATCTGCGACGTCAAGTTTAACATCAAGACTGCCGTGTGAACTGTGATTGATATGAAGGTGTGTGGACTGTCGGGAGCAAGAGCAATGGCCGAAGTAACAGTATTCTACAGCTGTCACTAGGCACTCAGTTCTACTACACTCTGTCGTCATTCAAGAGTACCGGATGGGAGTACAAGAGGACCAGGTATTGATGTCTACACATGGGGTGAAGCAAGATCGGCACCGACATCGTCAAGCGACTACATTCATTGTCCAGTAGCATCGATTTTTTTTTCTCGATTACTCAATATGAACAATTGATACAAACAAAGAAAGTTGGCTCTGAACATCTGTGTAAAGAATATCTGGACACTTTTGTTTAAATGTTGAAAACAGATTTAGAATCGCAATACCTTATAAATGTTGAAAAACAAATTTAAAATAATTATTCTGGTATAATGATATATGGAAATTTCACTCCATAAATTGGTCAAGTAATCAAAATCGAAGCCCCTGTGCAATTGTTTAAGCCCAGAACAAACGGTTATGGAAAATTATGTTGTGTGCTACTTTTTCAGAATGTTTGAACACAGGAGAGGCGGACCAATATAAACATTGACACTTCTAGTGAGTGAGGACACTTGGCTGTACAGTCAGCTGAAACCTGTGATATAGTATAGGATTTTTTTTTTTTATATTTTTAGATACATGTAATAAACGTTAGGTGTGTTCCTTAGCATGTCAAGGTTGACATTGATTGGGGAGTGGACAGTACAAGGTTGTGAACTTGATAGTTCCGTAGTACGCTCCCGGATGACTGAAAGTTCAGTCTGAAGATATAACTTTTATGTTTTATGACGGAGCACGGTGTGGCCGGCTCTAGAGGACACATAAACTTGGCTAGTGAAGAGCCAAGAGATTTTAATAGCTAGTCTTTGATGTTAGAGTAGGGACATGTTATTTAGCTATGTCAGTAAGGGTAGGATGTGTGTTTCCTGATGTTGGAGGATTGCTCTCAGTTGACAGCTGAGAAATTTATGAATTTGAACATGTTTATTATGATGATGTTGGACACTAATAATTGTCAAATTTTCTTAGTTAGGTTAGCTTTTGTTTGTGGCATGAGTTGAATTGTGGATTTGGATACTAAACCTCATTATTTTTAACAATTTAACAAGGTTTACTAAGTGCTTGTGCGGGGGGGTTGTAACAAACTAAGTTTGTTGTAAGAATTATCCAGAAGTCTCGTGTAGGGACCTGACCTCAACATTGCGCATTCCACTGGGGATTAGCAAGTCTGAGTCACAAAATGGCTGGCGTCTTTGTTTATAGTTTTGTATAAGGAATCATTCTATAGTATTCACTTATTTAGAGAAATTAGCCTCTATTCATTTTGTATTCAAATTGTATTGTACAGTATTAACTTATAATATCAAAAATATTCTAATTATTAGGAGACGTGAGTTAAGTCACCATCAGTGACATCACGAGCCAGAACTAGGCTATAAGGTGGAGTGACTTGGCGGTCATAGGTCACCAGAGGATTCCATGTTCTCTATTTCTCAATGGTCAAATACCCATTTTGTGATCGGGAGTAGCTCTTCCTTAAGATGCTTGTGTAATTTAACTTCAGTTAAAATAATTCAACCAATCTGGATCATTCAGTGCAACAGAGGTTAGTTGTTAAAACTTAAGCCGTGCTAGTAACTTGGTAAAACTTAGACTAGGTGGAAGGATACAATGCTCTGGTCTGGGTAGGGCTAGCCGAGCAGAGATCAGTGTGGTTTGAGTTGCAGCTCGAGCAGGTGGCCTTCCTATCATCGGCCTCCAGACAGCACGAACATCTAGCTGGTCGACGAAGGTAGAGTTGCTTTACGAGTAATTGTAGGGAATAGGTCACTCATTGCCGATCTGGTCAATTAGGGAGTGTTCAAGTTTAGGGAGTGCCATTTCTTAGAGTTTGTTTTAGTTTTGAATAAATTAATTAGTTATTAATTTGCATTTGCATTATTTTCCATGTGTGTGTTATATTTATGTGAATTTGTCCTTGTCACGTGGTCCCCACGAGGCAGAGTTGAATTGGGCGCCGATTCTAACACCGAGTCATTATTCAGTATTCCCATTGATTTTTAATTCCACACTTAAGATCCAAGGTTATATGTTACTAGTGGGGATAAAGCCCCAAAGTTATTGATTAGCATGATCGATCCAGACCTCGATCATTGCTCAGGGTAACTGGTCTGGTGGTGGCGGCAGAAAGGCGACCCTATGGTTTTGCTAGAAGCATAGTCCACGTCATACGGGTTGTAGAATCTAAAGTCGGTCAATCGTCTTGAGACCACGTGGCGTGGGGTCGGCTTAAGTGAAAGTTTTGGGGTCCCTTGGTAGAGAACAAAAGTAAGATACGGGCAGAGGGAGAGTAAAGGGAGAAAAGTTCATTCGAGAACCCCTTCCCCGTGTTACAATGGTGCACAGCGGTGGTTTCAACAATTTTGTTTGAAATTGTTGAAAGGCTCACGCATCTAGCCATGCGGACACGTGCGTGGATGCTAGGGAGTCAGCCGCGGGCCAGGATTAGCAGTGCGCCTCACAACAGTGTGGTTGAGTGGGGATTGGGGAATCGTGGTCGTTCGGGCTGATACGATTAAGGTTTAGTTAGTAAGATTACGCTGTTAAGATTATTGAGTAGGAGAACGCTCCGAGTTGATTGGACTGGGAACCTTACTCGACCCATTGCAATTGATTCAGAGGTGATGGGAGCCGCCATACTCTCAACAGCAGTTCCTTGTGGGCTGTCTGGGTGGATTTATCTGTGGGACGCCAGGAGATAGTCCGAGGGCGTTGTTAGACGACCCAAAACGCTGGGAAAAACGTAAACCCGTGAAGGGCGTTGCGGCCTCCGAGGGTTGGACAAGTAACCTACCTAGCAGCGATTCAATGACTAAGTGATCGCACACTTAGTGGAGGTTGAGTCGTCTCTAGTCTTAATTGTTGCTGAAAGCTGCGTGTCGCTCTGTTAGAATCTAGATGGTCGAGACCCCTAGGCTAGGTGCGGTACGGCGAGCTGGTAGGAGCAATTATAGGATTAAGTCGAGTGTATCATTGAATTAAGTATACTTAAATTTATAAAGTAATTCCGTTTATTTGCGTTGTTCTAGAGATTAACTTTTTTTCCCTAAATTCAATCCCCGGTTAAATTTTTTTCCCAAGTGTTAGTATTTTCTTGTATATTAGGCTAAGTCCGTACATTAAGTTTTGCTAGTCCCTGTTGTATTAGTCTAAGTCAGAGGTGTGGTTTTCTAGTGCGCAGTTAATCCTCTGGACTTAGGGCTATATGTCGGTCACTATAGTTAGTGAAGGAGTTAGTTAACAGAGAGAAATTTTCGTTGTAAATGTTTGAGAGAGCACGTGAAAATATTTCTAAGTATTTTGGGATAAGTTTTCGGCTAAGTCAACGTCGGAAAGTCGTTAACTGTAATAAATTTGTATTCGTGGGTCACGTGTATGATCTGGGTGTCATTAGGATTCCCCAGTCGATGCGAATGATATTTTCTAGTTTTACCAGTAAGACGGTAGAATTGCGTTTTTAGACTTAGAATTCTGTTTTCAGTAGAAACGTAGGTGGAAAATTTTCCAAGTCCAGCTTAAGTCCCCGTGTTACAACCAGCCATGGCGTCATTACCAGCCATGGTGTCATCACCAGCCATGGCGTCATAACCAGCCATGGTGTCATAACCAGCCATGGTGTCATTACCAGCCATGGTGTCATCACCAGCCATGGCGTCATTACCAGCCATGGTGTCATCACCAGCCATGGCGTCATAACCAGCCATGGCGTCATAACCAGCCATGGCGTCATTACCAGCCATGGTGTCATAACCAGCCATGGTGTCACCACCAGCCATGGCGTCATAACCAGCCATGGCGTCATAACCAGCCATGGCGTCATAACCAGCCATGGCGTCATAACCAGCCATGGTGTCATTACCAGACATGGTGTCATAACCAGCCATGGCGTCACCACCAGCCATGGTGTCATCACCAGCCATAGCGTCACCACCAGCCATGGTGTCATCACCAGCCATGGCGTCATAACCAGCCATGGCGTCACCACCAGTTATGGCGTCATTACCAGCCATGGTGTCATAACCAGCCATGGTGTCATAACCAGCCATGGCGTCATAACCAGCCATGGCGTCATTACCAGCCATGGTGTCATAACCAGCCATGGTGTCACCACCAGCCATGGCGTCATAACCAGCCATGGCGTCATAACCAGCCATGGCGTCATAACCAGCCATGGCGTCACCACCAGCCATGGCGTCATTACCAGCCATGGCGTCACCACCAGCCATGGCGTCACCACCAGCCATGGCGTCATTACCAGCCATGGTGTCATAACCAGCCATGGCGTCACCACCAGCCATGGCGTCATCACCAGCCATGGCGTCACCACCAGCCATGGCGTCACCACCAGCCATGGTGTCATCACCAGCCATGGCGTCACCACCAGCCATGGAGTCATCACCAGCCATGGCGTCACCACCAGCCATGGTGTCATCACCAGCCATGGTGTCATCACCAGCCATGACGTCACCACCAGCCATGGTGTCATCACCAGCCATGGCGTCATAACCAGCCATGGTGTCATCACCAGCCATGGCGTCATAACCAGCCATGGAGTCATCACCAGCAATGGAGTCACCACCAGCCATGGCGTCATCACCAGCCATGGCGTCATAACCAGCCATGGCGTCATAACCAGCCATGGTGTCATCACCAGCCATGGTGTCATAACCAGCCATGGCGTCATAACCAGCCATGGAGTCATAACCAGCCATGGAGTCACCACCAGCCATGGCGTCATCACCAGCCATGGTGTCATAACCAGCCATTGCGTCACCACCAGCCATGGTGTCATCACCAGCCATGGAGTCATCACAAGCCATGGTGTCATCACCAGCCAAGGCGTCATAACCAGCCATGGTGTCATAACCAGCCATGGAGTCACCACCAGCCATGGCGTCACCACCAGCCATGGCGTCACCACCAGCCATGGCGTCACCACCAGCCATGGAGTCACCACCAGCCATGGCGTCACCACCAGCCATGGAGTCATCACCAGCCATGGTGTCATAACCAGCCATGGCGTCATAACCAGCCATGGCGTCACCACCAGCCATAGTGTCATAACCAGCCATGGAGTCATCACCAGCCATGGTGTCACCACCAGCCATGGAGTCCTCACCATCCATGGCGTCAACACCAGCCATGGCGTCACCATCAGCCATGGTGTCATCACCAGCCATGGCGTCACCACCAGCCATAGTGTCATAACCAGCCATGGAGTCATCACCAGCCATGGCGTCACCATCAGCCATGGTGTCATCACCAGCCATGGCGTCATAACCAGCCATGGCGTCATAACCAGCCATGGCGTCACCACCAGCCATGCAGTCACCACCAGCCATGGCGTCACCACCAGCCATTAAGTCATCACCAGCCATGGAGTCGTCACCAGCCATGGGCTCACCTCCAGCCATGGCGTCAGCACCAGCTATGGCATCACCATCTGCCATGGTGTCATCACCAGCCATGGCGTCATAACCAGCCATGGAGTCATCACAAGCCATGTAGTTATCACCAGCCATGGAGTCATCACCAGCCATAGCGTAACTACCAGCCATGCGATCACCTCCAGCCATGGCGTCACCATCAGCCATGGTGTCATCACCAGCCATGGCGTCATAACCAGCCATGGCGTCATAACCAGCCATGGCGTCACCACCAGCCATGCAGTCACCACCAGCCATGGCGTCACCACCAGCCATTAAGTCATCACCAGCCATGGAGTCGTCACCAGCCATGGGATCACCTCCAGCCATGGCGTCAGCACCAGCTATGGCATCACCATCTGCCATGGTGTCATAACCAGCCATGGAGTCATCACAAGCCATGTAGTTATCACCAGCCATGGAGTCATCACCAGCCATAGCGTAACTACCAGCAATGCGATCACCTCCAGCCATGGTGTCACCATCAGCCATGGTGTCACCACCAGCAATGGCGGCACCACCAGCCATGGCATTAGCACCAGCTAAGGCATCACCACCAGCCATAGCGTCATCACCAGCCATTGCGTCACAACCACCCAAGGCATCATCACCATCAGCCATTGTGTCACCACCATCCGTGGCGCAACCACCAGCCATTGTGTCGCCAACGTCCATGATGGCATCACCTTCCATGGCGTCACTACCAGACATTGGATCTCCACCAGCCATGGCGTTACCACCAGCCATGGCATCGTCACCACTAGCCATGGCATCGTCAACAGCAGCCATTGCATTGTCACCTGCCATGGCGTCATGACTACCCATGGCGTCATGATTACCCATGGCGTCATGACTACCCATGGCGTCATCACTACCCCTGGCATCATCACTACCCATGGCATCATGACTATCCATGGTGTCAGTAGTGAAATGTACGCCTATGACCGTGCGCACCGGCTGTCAAGTGGGCCTAATAGGCCCAGGTGTGACAGCTTGTTGAGGTATGTAGAGTGCTTTGTTTACGGTTGTTTGGCGCGCGCCGGACGCATGTGAGCGTCCGGTGTTTGGTTACGCAGTATGGGATGATGGGGGGTCATGTTGTGTGGGGCAGGAGAGTATGTGGGGTGTTACGAACCTTACCTCCTGTGGAGGTTGCTTTCGGTTGTAAAGTGTTGGTGGACACAGTGGCAAGTGTTTATTAGTATAAATCCCCAGCTGAGATCAGAGAGGCCGCGAGTCACCATTATTACTCCGCCCAGTAAAGTAGTGCCTTCTCAGCTGGAGATCATCAGAAATAATGTGAACTGGAATAGCTTAACCATGTAAGGGAAAAATGGACTCTATAAAAAAGTATGCTTGGGGAATATAGTAAATAAAATCATTAATGTGTTAGATAGCATACGTAAAGAATGGAGTATTAAGGGGCGATGATGCAAGAAAGGTGGACGCCTTCTTGACTGAAAGGGGAGGTGTATCGCTGACGACCGTTCCTGCTGTTTGAGGGGTTTTCTCCGGCCGTTTAGTCAGATAAGCCTATCCTTGTCTATATCCAGGGTTGCAAGATTGGGTAGAGTAATATTACAGAAGTTGGAGAGGTTTTATAAGAGTCCAGGTTTCCTAGAGGCAAAAAAATATGTGTCGTTGGATGATAGCGGTTTGTGGCTGGGTGCACGACACCAGGTATGGGACAGTGAGCCGTGGGATGGTCAGAGCCACTTGAGTTTATAATACATAATCATCTTATGCTGTGAGGAAAACGCATTGTTAAATGTATTCCTGTGTAACTTGTACGTATAAATTTGTGACTTGTGCACTAGGCTGTTTCCCTTAGTCCTTTTACTCCCTAAACAACATTGTAAGGACCACCACCACCAAATTCTCACTAGCTCCCTATGACAACAAAAACGTATCGCTACTGATAACATCAGTAAGACACGCCCCCGTGATACAATTGGGTAGCCTCTCCGGGAGCACCTCACATATTGAGCAGCCTGATCGAAAGCCTAATAAAAGTGGATAGCCTGTAGGTGTAACCTGATATAAAAATTGTGTAGCTTATTTTATCACTTTAACTTGTGTAGAAATTTTGAATATTTTTAATATTGGTATAATATGAATATGTACTTTATTACTTATTTATATACATTTTATTAATCTTTATGAAAAGTGTTTTAAGAAATTTTTGTGTGTGGTCTCGAGTGCAAAAAATTTACCAGTTGACAGGGCAGTCAAGTGAACGAAGCACTGTCCTTATTAGTTTTCAAAACAAATTCTCAGCCTAAAAAGAGAAAGGTGGTGCAGAATTATAAATTTGTGTTGGAGTCTGCTGTATCTTAGCACACTAAAAATGGATTTGGTAGCTCAACAAATTGTCAACAATCCTAGTGTTGAGGGTTTGAAAGCGGCAAAAAAAGTCTATTCTAGTGGCTGTTGGCAAGCACTATGGACTATTATTGAACATGGGAATGGTGAAGTCGGAACTGCTAAGAGAAATGATACACTGGGTAGATGAGCAAATTCTCCCACAGGGTTTATTAGTGCAGTCCCCGTCCACCAGTGGTGCAAATGTTGTAACTACAGGAAAGGTGGAGACTCAGTTGCAGAGGCAGGCAGAATTGGAACTAAAGAAGTTGCAGTTTGAGGCAGAGCAAGCTCAGAAGAGGCTAGAGGCAGAGCAAGCTCAGAAGAGGCTAGAGGCAGAGCAAGCTCAGAAGAGGCTAGAGGCAGAGCAAGCTCAGAAGAGGCTAGAGACAGAGCAAGCTCAGAAGAGGCTAGAGGCAGAGCAAGCTCAGAAGAGGTTAGGGGCAGTGCAAGCTCAGAAGAGGCTAGAGGCAGAGCAAGCTCAGAAGAGGCTAGAGGCAGAGCAAGCTTAGAAGAAGCTAGAGGCAGAGCAAGCTCAGAAGAAGCTAGAAGCAGAGCAAGTTCAGAAGAGGCTAGAGGCAGAGCAAGCTCAGAAGAGGCTAGAAGCAGAGCAAGCTTAGAAGAAGCTAGAGGCAGAGCAAGCTCAAAAGAGGATAGAGACAGAGCAAGCTCAAGAACTAGCTATGAAGAGGTTAGAAGTGGAGGTAGCTCAGAAAAAAAATAGAGTTACAGATTAGGCTAGCAGATTTGGGAATTAGATCAGAAAATACCGGTGTTGACGATTTAGGAACACCTGGGCAGTTAACGATTAACAAAAATGTCAAGTTTCCTCTATTCTGTGAGTCTGACCCAGACCAATTCTTCATACATTTTGAAAAGTTGGCACGGAGTATGGAATGGCCTGAAACACAATGGGTATCTATTCTTCAAGGTCAGTTGGTGGGAAAGGCACAGAAAATATTTGCAGCTATGCCTTTGAGTAACAGTTTTGACTATGAGAAGGTAAAAGCAGCCATCCTTACTGCTTATCAACTTGTTCCTGAGGCTTATAGGCAAAAGTTTAGACAACTGAGACGAGACCCAAGTCAAACCTTGGTAGAATTTGCACAAGAGAAATATCACATGTTTAATAAATGGTTAGATGCAGAAAAAAATAGGGATCTGGACTCTCTTAAAAATTGAATCCTATTAGAAGAATTTTTATCTTGCATACCTTCTAATGTGGCTTTGTATTTGGCAGAGAAATTACCCAGAGATATCTATGAGTTGGCTAAATTAGCAGATGAATATGAGTTGATGCATAAAGTAACTTTTAAAAATAAAATTCAATCAAATAGACAAGGATCTGGTCGAGCAGTAAACTCCTCAGTCAGATTTGGGTCCCACATGTACCCAACAGCAGGTCAAGGAAACACTTTTTCAAAGGTGCCAGGTGGTAAAGAGAGTAATGTGCAACCCAAAGAGGATCACACTAGTAATAAGCCTCACCCAGAGTTGAAACAGTGTTCCTACTGCCATAGGAAGGGTCATGTTGTTAAGAGTTGTTGGTTTCTTCACCCAGAAAAGAGGCCTATGGCACTCACAGTGTGTGATGGGAGGAAACCAAATGTGAAACAAAAATAATGGGGAAAAAGCACTTGCTATAAATCATTTTGGAGCGTTTATATCAAATGAAAAATTACAGTGTGCAAATGGTTTGTGGCATGATGTTAAAATTTTGAGGGATACAGGAGCATCCCAATCTTTATTATTGGAGTGTGTGTTAAAATATATACAGTTTACAGAGACTGGGGAGGTAATAATTATACAGGGAATCACTGGAGATTTCCAGACTGTACACTTGAGAGAAGTAAACCTTGACTGTGATTTTATTAAAGGCAAAAGTTTAATAGGTGTTAGTCCTAAATTACCAGTTGCTGGCATTGATCTAATTCTGGGGAATGATCTTGCTGGTAATCGAGTTAAAAGAGATGACCACCCAATAATGCTAACTAAGCCAGAGGTGATTAGGGCATGGACAGATCCTGAGGACAAGGTAATGTACCCAGCATGTGCCGTGACCCAGTCAAAATCAGAGTCTCAAATATCACAAACTTTCAATAATGTAAGTCAGGAGACAAAATTAGAGGTTAACAAATCAAATAGTGTAGTGGATCTTTGTGACACTATTATGGCCGAGTTGGAAGAAGCAGATGGGAACAAGATGGGGAGCACCTCCACCAAACCACCTAGGAAAAGGGGTAGGGGAGGTTATCTTGAGATGATTTCGGGGCTTTAGTGTCCCCGCGGCCCGGTCCTCGACCAGGCCTCAACCCCCAGGAAGCAGCCCGTGACAGCTTACTAACTCCCAGGTACCTATTTACTGCTAGGTAACAGGGGCATTTAGGGTGAAAGAAACTTTGCCCATTTGTTTCTGCCTCGTGCGGGAATCGAACCCGCGCCACAGAATTACGAGTCCTGCGCGCTATCCACCAGGCTACGAGGCCCCTAAAGAGTGTAGTCCAGTTACCACATCTGGCTCTTCAGACTTGAGATCAAAATCAAATTTTATTCATCAGCAAAGAACTGATCCTACGTTGACTGACTTGCATAATAAGGCAGTAACTGAACTAGAAGGAGAATCGGAGGCTATGACTTATCACTAAAGAGGTGTTGATGCAGAAGTGGAGACCTAAGAGCTCACCTGTGTTACACACTTGGGAGGTAGTTAATCAAGTAGTCCTACCGAGGGGTTATAGAGAAAAAGTGCTAAGTGTAGCCCATGATTCACCAATAGGCGGTCATCAGGGTATTGCAAAAACATATAATAAAATAAGCAAGTACTTTACCTGGCCTGGATTAAAGAAAGATGTCATCCAGTATTGTAATGAATGTCCAGTATGTATAAAATCTGGCAAACCAAACCAGGTAGTACCAAAAGCCCCTTTACAGCCAATTGTGGTGGCCGAGGAACCCTTTACCCATACTATTGTTGATGTAGTAGGCCCATTGCCTAGAACCAAGAGTGGTAATATGTATATCATTACCATGATGTGTCAGACTACACGTTTTCCTGAGGCATTCCCTGTGAGAATTGCTACAACGAAAGTGGTAGTAAGGCACATAATGAAATTTTGTACTATTTTTGGTTTACCAAAAGTAATACAGACAGATAATGGGGCTAATTTCACTTCCAAAGGTTTTCAGCAGTTTTGTGAGGAGTTTGGCATCCTCCATAAGACATCCACTACTTACCATCCGGAGAGCCAAGGTGCTTTGGAAAGGATGCACCAAACCCTTGAGCAAATGCTGAGAACCAGTTGCATGGAAACTGGCAGAGACTGGGATGATGGTCTTCCACTGATCTTCATGGCACTGAGGGATACTTATCAAGAGTCCCTGGGGTGTTCTCCCAACTCATTAGTTTTTGACCATGAGGTGAGAAGTCCACTAACCATCTTAAGAGATAAGTTGGTCGGAAATCCAAAGAGTGTTGTGCAGGTAAACTATATTCATGACTTAGAAGATAAGTAAAATAAAAACAGGGCTAAAGCCTTAATTCATCTTAAAGAAGCTCAAGGAAAAATGAAGGCACAATACGATAAAAAGACAAAGCAACGACATTTTGAGGCAGGTGATAAAGTGGTGGTACTAATGGCCTGACAGGGACCAACATTGTTGCATAGGTTCCAAGGTCCCTATACAGTGATAAAGAAACTCAGTCCCACCAATTATGTAATCCAAACACCTGATCTCAAGAGAAAGGAAATAGTAGTGCATGTGAATAGGATGAAACTAACACAGAAGGGAACTACCAATACCAACCAGGTGCTTAGTGTAACCCATGTAGATGAGAATAATGGGGAATGTGATTTTAATAGTGTACCTAATGCTCATGTACCTTATTTTAGCAATGGGGAGTGGTTGGCTAATGTCCAGAAAATGGTGGAACATTTGTCATCAGAGCAGAAGCAGGACTTGGATCAGTTGCTGACTTCTCATGCAGACATCTTTGGCGATATTCCCACCCAGACTACAGTTATTCACCACAACATCGAGGTGACCGACAACCAACCAGTCAAGTCACACCCATTTAGAGTCAACCCTACCAAGTTGAATCTCATCTGGAAAGAAGTCGATTACATGCTTCAACATGGATTGGTGAGACCTAGCAGCAGCAGTTGGAGTAGTCCTTGTATTTTGGTTCCAAAGAAGGATGGAACTCACAGGTTGGTCATTGATTACCGTAAGCTAAATGTAATGACTGTTGATGATAACTTTCCAATACCTAGATTAGATGATGGTATTGACAGTGTCGGTAAAGCCAAGTTTGTAACCAAACTAGATTTGTCAAAAGGGTACTGGCAAATTCCTTTAACACCAAGAGCTCGGGAGATGAGTGCATTTATAACTGCAGATGGGTTGTATGAATTCACTGTAATGCCTTTTGGGCTGAAAAATGCCCCAGCAACTTTCCAGCGTCTTATGAACTTAGTGTTAAAAGACATACCACAATGTAGAGCTTACTTGGATGATATTGTAATTTTTCACAATAATTGGGAGGACCATATGAAAGGTTTGGCTAAACTATTAAAATGCTTAAAGGAGGCTAATTTAACTGTAAACTTACATAAATGTACTTTTGCTAGAGCTAGTATTTCTTACTTAGGATATGAAGTGGGAAATGGGAAGGTGTTACCACTCAAAAATAAAATAAATGATATATTAGAGTATCCAGTGTTGACTAGCAAGAAGGAGGTGCAAAGATATCTAGGAATGTGTGCTTATTATAGGGAGTTCTGTAAAAATTTTGCAGCAATTACAGCTCCTTTGACAAACTTGCTGTGTAAAAATGTAAAGTTTAGATGGTCTCAGGAATGTCAGGATACATTTACTAAACTAAAAGGAATGTTGTCATCTGGTCCAGTGTTAGCTACTCCTGACTACTCTAAGCCATTCAAACTATATATAGATGCTTCGGACTGGGGGTGCTGGTTCTGTGCTAATGCAAGAAAATGATGAGGGTATTAATCATCCAATACATTACTATTCTAAAACATTTACTAAATGCCAACAGAATTACTCCACAGTGGAGAAGGAGGCTTTATCATTATTACTAGCTGTTAAAAAATTTGACATTTATCTATCAGCCAATACTGTTGAAGTGTTTACTGACCACAACCCCTTAACATTTATTGCTAGCATGAAGAATTCCAACCTGAGAATATTAAGGTGGTCTTTATTGATGCAAGAGTACAATCTGGTCATCAAACATATTCCAGGAAAATTAAATGTAGTAGCAGATGCACTTTCTAGATTGCCAAAACCTGGGGCGACTTAGGGTTGTACTATTGCTCAGAGATGTATATATTTTTGTGTATCTAGTGTTTATTATATATCATTTACTGTTTCTTTACAATTACTATGAAATCTGTTTGAGGTGTTAATTTTATGTAAAAAAAGTGAAATTCCTATAAGAATTCTTTTTTTTTTCTCCATGGCTTAGGAGGGGTGTTACGAACCTTACCTCCTGTGAAGGTTGGTTTCGGTTGTAAAGTGTTGGTGGACACAGTGGCAAGTGTTTATTAATATAAATCTCCAGCTGAGATCAGAGAGGCCGCGAGTCATCATTATTACTCCGCCCAGTAAAGTAGTGCCTTCTCAGCTGGAGATCATCAGAAATAATGTGAACTGGAATAGCTTAACTATGTAAGGAAAAAATGGACTCTATAAAAAAGTATGCATGGGGGAATATAGTAAATAAAATCATTAATGTGTTTGATAGCATACATAAAGAATAGAGTATTAAGGGGCGATGATGCAAGAGAGGTGGACGCCATCTTGACTGAAGGGGGAGGTGTATCGCTGACGACCGTTCCTGCTGTTTGAGGGGTTTTCTCTAGACGTTCAGTCAGATATGCCTATCCTTGTCTATATCCAGGGTTGCAAAATTGGGTAGAGTAATATTACAGAAGTTGGCGAGGTTTTATAAGAGTCCAGGTTTCCTAGAGGCAAAAATATATGTGTCGTTGGATGATAGCGGTTTGTGGCTGGGTGCACGACACCTGGTATGGGACAGTGAGCTGTGGGGTGGTCAGAGCCACTTGAGTTTATAATACATAGTCATCTTATGTTGTGAGGAAAACGCCTTGTTAAATGTATTCCTGTGTAACTTGTACGTATAAATTTGTGACTTGTGCACTAGGCTTTTTCCCTTTCTCCTTTCACTCCCTAGACAACAGTGTAAGGACCACCACCACCAAATTCTCACTAGCTCCCTATGACAACAAAAACGTATCACTACTGATAACATCAGTAAGACACAGGCCGTGATATGGGGCTATGTGGTGTATGAGGTAGAGAATGGAATATGTGGATGAGAGTGGATGCGAGTAGTTGAATATGTATGGGTGTTTCCCGTAGAGTTCATCCTGTGTGTAGATAATAGTTTGATTAAAAGATGTGAGTATGTATTGCTATGTAGAGGGTGTGAGGGGGTCCCAACATATGTGGATATATTGATGGGGTGGGGGGAGGGGTGAGGGGAGCTTCCCCTCGGCAGGAGAGTGTTTAGTGTCATTTGTGGTTTTTGCGGTTTTGACAGCCATTATTTTTCTTCGAGGATTGCAGGTGTGTTTGGTGACGATCCATGAGGAGAATAGTTGCGCCATACACGGCAGGAAGTGTTAATAATTAAGTGTTTAATTAATTCATGAAGTGTTAATGAGCTGTTAATTCCAGTTGTGGCAATGATCGTTTCTTTAATGGTGCCACTCTGGCCTTTGATGTAAGCAAATTGGCTAGCCCTTTTAAGACTAGGTAAGCTACTGTGCCATAAGCCTTTCCTGAGGCATAACAGAATACATGTAGCTTAATTGGTTCCTTTTCATTTACTGTGTTCCGAGGGAACTTGACAGACTCTAGGACACTTAAATCTTTCACTAACCCTTGCCATTTTTCTTGTAAGGTAGGTGTTAGAAGATCATCCCAGCCTATCTTTTGTTGCCAACATTCCTGCATTATCAACTTCCCATTAATTAAGATGGGACTTAATAGTCCCAATGGGTCGAAGGGTTTGCTGACTTGTGAGAGTAATTTTCTCATTGTTAGGTTGGTGGTATTTGGCTGCACCGACTTGATTGTCAACTGATCTGCTGTCATATCCCATTCGACTCCTAGTACTTTTGTCTTCTCAGGTACATGGTATCGGGAAAATCATTTTCGATCAGTTGATTTAATTTGGCATTGTTGGAGATCCACGACTGGAGAGGCATATTTGCTCCCATTAATTCTCGATTGGCCTCGTGGTATATGTTCAGCAGTTTACTCTGACTGTTGGTTGTTCCTTGGAAATTGTCCACGTACAAGTTATTGCTAATTTCTGTTTTATTTGGGCTATTGGATTTTTTCAAGTGCATGTCTAAGGTAGCTTGAAGCAGAAATAGCGGAAGACGTGGTACCAAACAAAACAGACGCAAACCTGTAAGTGATTAATTCACTGTTTGGATAATTAGGATCCTTGATCCACAGGAACTTTATATAGTTACGGTCTTCTTCTTGGAGACCTAGCCAAAGGAAAGCTTTACTGATGTCTGCCGTGTATGCGTAAGTCCCGATGTGGAACTTTAACAGCACATTGTATAGCCTTTGTGTCAGGTTAGGGCCAGTTTGAAGGCAGTCATTTAAGGAAACACTACTCTGCTTTGTCTTAGCACTGCAATTAAATACTCTCCGTAGTTGGGTAGTAGCTGAATTTTTCAGTACAGGGTGGTGTGGCAGGTAGTGTCCTTCCTTTGGGTTATCATTTGTGACAACTCCGATAAATTTGTCATCGAGTTGCTTCTTGATTATTTCATGGTACAATTTCAAGTTCTCAGGATGTCTTTGTAAGAGCAACACCTGTGACCTTAATTGGTTTTGTGCCATAAAATGGTTGACGGGTAGCTGAGGGTGATTCAGCTTCCATGGTAACTTGACCCAGTATTGAATATCTCTGTAGATAACTGAGTCCAGGTATTGTTTGTAGGTCCAGTCATCATCTGGACTAGGTTGTTCAGGGACAATGCCTAGAGTTGCCAGGTCCAATAGTTTATGTACAGGGGGATCAAGCTCATCCTCGGACATGTCTCTGAATTGTAGTGGAGACTGTTCTCTTAGTAATGCAACCATTACTGGGTTGGCATGTTGGTAGTCTACAGGTGTGGGTTGCTTCAGCTGTAATACTGGGCCTGTTAGCAAATAGCCACCTGCAGATGGTAACAGGTTCATTCCCTGTTTTTCATCCTTTCCTTTGATAAACTTATGGTAGACATCTGATCCCATAAGGATTCCAGTATTGGAGAGGTTGTCTAACGTGATTTTGTCAGCCAATTTGATTCCCTTTTCTTCCAGGAATTTGGCTGTTGTCCCTAGACCATACACATACAGGTCTGATGGGAATCAATCTACTACAAGAGGTTGTATCGTTCGGACATAACCGCCTAAACGTACTTTAGGTTGTACTACCATGAAGACTTGGGCTCCTGAGTTAGTCAGGAATCCAGCTATGTCTATTCGTGTCTCTTGAACAGGTTTGAGTTTCAGGGCATCTACCAACTCCTTTGAGATAATATTCATTTGGGATCCTTGGTCAAATAATCCGCGTATGGTGACCTTGAACTTTCCATTTTAATGATCAATTGAGCAGTGGGTAGACCTGATTTATGATCAGACCTTGTTGACAAAACACTTATGTCAGGTAGTATGGTACAAAGCTGAACTGAAGCAGAAGTTCCTTCCTCCACCTGTGGTTTGGGAGACTATGTACTTGAGTCTCAACAAAGTGCTGTATGGTGTTGACCATGATGGCATCTATTGCAGGAGCACATTTGAGTTGCACAGGTGTGAGAATTATGTGATCTTATACACCTGGTGCATTTACATAACTCCTTGAGTCATTTTATACGGGTAGAACGATCAGGGTAAGCTTTGCAGGTGTACATGATATGTTGTTCTTCACAGAACACACATGGCATCCAGACATTAATAGCATCTTGGGGAGTCACCGTTTTGGGTGACACATTAACTGTAGGTTTAGAGGGACCCACTGCATATGTGCCCACACTGCCCTTGTTTCCACTTTGGGGAGGGGGGAAGATGTTTTAGATTTATTTGGAGTGCTGTTTGTACTCTGTTGTTTACTATTAGTGGCCAAAGAAGGCTTAGATGTCATTTTCCATCTGTATTATCTCGTTGTCTTTCTATGATGGAACACAAACCTTCTGTTATCTCCTTTACTGTTAGAGAAGATTTGTTATATAAGACAAACAACTTATCCAGTACATCACTGGGTAATTTGCATCTCATATGAACTTGGATTATCCAGTCCAATTCATCCAGATTCACTTTATTCTTAAGCGTCTTGAGCAAGGACTCAAGCTCCACTCTAAAGACTTGGAGTGAATCAGCTGATCCATCTGGAGGGGAAATATCTAACAGTTTCTAGGTTAGACGTCTGATAGTCATTTCTGGCATAGCATAATTATCCTATATATAAGGAGCTGTACTGCGATATCATAACCATCATCAGTGAAGGTCAAATTACAGACCACTTTTAACGCTTCATCCTTTAAGACAACTTGTAAATATGTAAATTTTGTGGGCTTTGCTATAGTGGCATTAGAATCCACTGAATGTAACAAATTTGTTCCAGAAGTTATCCCAACTCTCATCCTCAGTCCCAGAGAAAGTTGGGAGACTAAGTGATGGTAATTTGACTTCTAGTTGTGTCGGGTTTGGGGAAGATGTGGCTGCAATATTTGTAGTGGCCTTATGTATGGGCTATTAACTTTACAAAGTGTTGTAACTTTGTTTGTATTTCATCTTCATAATCTGCATTTTCTTGTACTACAGCTTCCCTTGCATCTTGATCTCTGTTAGTAGCAGCAAGTACATCCTGATATTTCTGGTTTTGCATTTGTACATGCTGATATTAACTCTGTGCAACCTTATGATGGCCTTCCAGTTCTACATAATCAACTGGAGTTCGATTACATAAATCATCGCATTTTTTGATCTGTCGGGTTAAGTGGCCCTTCATACCAGTGAGGGTAGCTTTTACATTTTTGGCAGTAGACATGATGACTGTATTTGCCAGCCGTGCTGCAGATGTACTAGTGCTAAGCCTTCTTGGACGTTGATTTGGACTGTTTCTAGCACTTGAGCTAGTTGAGCTACTAGTTTCCAAACTAGAGCTCTTTATCATTTAAAATACACATTATATAATCATACACACTATAATTTGAGTGGTAACCTTGTATCAATGCTGGATTTACCTTAAGTTAGCTCCTCAATTATCACTCTTAGTTGGTACAGAGACACAGATTAACACTCAAAGGTGAAACGATTATAGTTAAATTATTATTATAGTTATAGTAATATTATGAAGACAACACAACTCGGGTTGTCTTAAGAAACTGAATAAAAATATTTGCTTGCTAGGTTGAAAAATAGGTTCAACTCTAGACATGTGTAAATTCTTACCCTTACACCAGGTTAGCACAATAAATTAGACTAAGTTGCTGTACAACACCAGCATAAAATGTCCTACTCTTGTGTAAGAATTGTTTTTAAATAATGTGACATGCAGCAACTGTTACAGTAGAGGTGTAATGTTAAATATTATGTAATGTTTATGTAAACACTTAAAGTTATATATACATATATGAGTAAATTAATTAGCCTCTTATCAACCTCGTGTAATGAAATGCACAATTGTTATTTTGTTTCAGACCTCAGAAAAATAATAGTGCTTGTTGTAAGTTCTGTTCACTTGTTAGCAGAGATTGAAAAAGTTATGCAAGAAAATTGTATAGCAGTGTCTTCCTGCAATATTTAATGTATATGTATATATGTGTAAATATTGCACTAATGTTTATGTAGATCGTAATCAGGATCTTGTATCTAGCTTCAAAGGACCAAAATTTTGTGGGAAAATCCTAGCAAGCTTTAATTGTTTTTATTCTGTGAATATTAAAATATTTACTTTATTTTTATTTTTTTAATTGACTTTAATTTTATATTATTTTTATTTGATTACTTTTCTTCTGAGTTAGTTCTTAGTTCTTAGTTAGATAGTAGTGGACTGTATATATTCTAATTCAGCCTGCAAAAATATTTCACACACAGTTGGGGGGGGGGACAATTTGTAGCTTAAACCACTTGGAGGTGGATCCTTCATAAACTACAAATTGTTTACCTAGTCCTTGATATATAAATTATAAATCATACCAAATATGGTGGTCTAATCTACTGTAATTATACTTATAGTTACTCTATTAACACTATAAAATAAAAGGTGGCCTTAGCTGATACTGTTGGTGGGGCCTGCTGAGGCTGTGTAATTGTAGCATCAGAATTGGGTGTGGCCCTGTGCCTCAGAGAGCCACACAATGGCGGCTGTCTGGAGGCCTACAAGGCTTGATGTACAGCTAGTGGCTGCAATCACAGTTATATTGGTCTGCTTAGTTTCTTGTAACTCCAACTCACAATTACCTGCCGAGTATAAGGAATTAATAATAGTTCCCTAAACATATAAGTACAGGTATGACATGGACTATGTGTGTGTAATGCTGAGTAATTTCACTTTGTTTGGGGATTTAATCCTACGTCTTAACGAGATTTCCTGCAATAATAATGGCCAGTATTAAATGCAATAGAAATACCAAAAATTGTTCATCCCTTTGTTCATGAGATCTTCGGTTGGGCGAATCGTAGAGGATCCTGTGTTGAAGCTCAGAGAAAGAAAATTTATGTTGTAAAATTTGTCAGGGAGTGCTTACTCACAATGTTTACAAGTTGTTGTTGTTGTTGTTGTTGAATTAGGGGCGACGACGATCGTGGGATCGGATGCGCCCCGGCGTACCCGTGAAGGGTGAATCGCAAAGCCAGGAAAGGCGAAATGCCAAGCCAAAACGCGAAACGAGTGACGCCAAGCACTAGAAACTAATATGCCACACGGCAAAGCTACGCACAAAGGGAGAGGCAGAAGCACATAATAGAACAGGGCAAACAAACAGCCAGAAGGGCACACAGCATGTCAGAGCAAATGTACAGGAAATCAGATGTACTTGCCAAATGTACAGGAAATGTACGGGCAAATGTACTTGCCAAGTTCCCGGGCAAGTACATACTTGCCCGGGAACTTGGCCCGCGGGAACCTTACATTAAATGCCTCCAAGAGCACCCATTGCCAAGGGTCTTGTCCATCCACCGGGGACGCTATAACATCCGGAACCGGGGTAACAAACACCTGCAAAATGGGGACCCAGATGGTAGTACTCATGAGGCGAGAAGTCGCCACTCGCCCCCACAGGAAGGGAACTTGCCCCCCCACGAAAGCACTCCGGTCCGTCAGACAGCAGTAACTCGGCAATCTTCGACCAGTGACCCGGTGGCATCACAGACGCCGGCAACACGTCGCCTAGGGCCCCAACGCGCACCCGCACCACAGGGGTACCCGCTGCCCCGGGCACACCAGACGACAGCAGGGAACCCGGACGGCGCGCATCCTTCCGTAACGTCACCACCAGGCCACGCCCAGCACCAGAGTCCACACCATCACTGGCAGCGGGAGCCACCACCCCCCACTGTGGAGAGTCCCCCGGCGGAGAAAGAGCCGAAGGCACGTCCGAGACACAGGCACCAGCAACGGCAGGCACATGGACCTCCGCCACCACGAACCGCGGAGACATCGACGCATCCGTATCCACACTGTCAACATCCGAAGCCCCACAGTCACTGAAGTCACCAACGTCGGTCCAGGAAGAAGACGAACGCTGGGAACGTTTGGGCACCGGCCGGATATCGTCAGAGCCGGTAAGTGACCCAGAAACACGGGTACCACGAGCCGAAGGAACCGACGCCAGGACGGCGGCAGCCTCTACCACAGGGGGAACTGGGCCACACACAGCAAGAGGCTCCGCAGTCACCCCCAGCACCAAGCACATCCGGGACCCGAGTCACGGACACAGGGCCAGGCGCAGCATCAGAAGACGAGGGAGAAGACAGCGACGTCACACAGGGAGCTCCAGGAAGGCCCACGGGAGCAGCTGGGACAGCGACAGGATCAGGCAGACCAACCGAAGGTACCTCAAGAACCGGAGGAGGGACGGCAACAACCGGAGGAACGGCAGGCGCCGCCGGGGAAGCTGCAACAGCAAACGGGACGCACACCTCCTCATCAACATTACCAGGGACTGCCTCCAGAGGGAGCGGCGGGAAATCCTCGTCGCGGAACAAGTTGACAGGAGCAGCAGGGGCCTCAGAGCACCCGGCAGCCTGATGCCCCAACAGGCCACACCGGAAACAGGTACGAGGCTGCCGGGCATAATACACCTGGACGTAGTACCCCATAAGCCGGACAGAAGAAGGTATATCCGACCGCAGGCGCATCCCCAACGTGTGAATGTTTGTACGCCTCCCAGCATACCGCCTCGAGGAAAGTGTGTTCACCCGCACGCTGACAACAGTACCAAACCCCCCGAAGTAACGCCGGAGGAGGTCATCAGGGAACTCCAGGGGCGCACCATGGATACTGACATAAGTCAGGGCACCACTGCGGTCCGAAATCGCCACAGAGCCGGCATCGGCTGGTAACGGCAACGTACGCCCCCCCGGTACTCGTCCTCCCCCACGAACTTAATAACAACCCAATGGGCCGTAACTAGCTCCACACTGTAAACAGCTTCCACCATGACACAAAGCATGTCACACATCACCATCTCGATGGTCGGATAACCAGCCTTACAAGTGAACTCCAGGCCCACGGAGTTCACACGCTGAACAGGAGGAAGATGGCCCCCCATGTCAGAACTGCCACGTCAACGCAGCCAGGCAGGCAACAAAACTGGTAGGGCAGAGACGCCCACACCACCTCTACAAGTTGTTGCATGTACGTGACGTCCTAAAATATTTGGTAGTTCTATTTATGATTAAGGAATAGAGTGTTAAGCTATATTCCTGGTGTTGGAAATTATTTTCAGTCCTAGTGAACACTTTTTTTTATTAAGTTTAAATACTAGACTGAGGTTTAAAAAGAGCTGAGATATATAATATACTTCTTGTATGACGTCACAGAATACCTGTTCTCTTTTTCTTTAATGGGTAACTTATGTTATTATGTGCGTCATGGCATCACCACCAGCCATGGCGTCACGACCAGCCATGGCGTCACCACCAGCCATGGCGTCAACACTAGCCATGGCATCATCACCAGCCATGGCGTCACCACCAGCCATGGCGTCAACACCAGCCATGGCATCATCACCAGCCATGGCGTCACCACCAGCCATGGCGTCAACACCAGCCATGGCGTCAACACCAGCCATGGCATCATCACCAGCCATGGGGTCACCTCCAGCCATGACATCATCACCAGCAATTGCGTCACAACCAGCCATGGAATCACCACCAGCCATGTTGTTACCACCAGCTGTGGCGTCACCACAAGCCATGACATCGTCAACATTAACCATGTCGTCACCACCAGCCAAGGCATCGTCAACACCATCCTAGGTATCGTCACTACCGGCCATGCCATCGTCACCACCAGCAATGGCATCGTCACCACCAGCAATGGCATCGTCACCACCAGCAATGGCATCGTCACCACCAGCTATTGCAACATGGCCTCCAGCCATGGAATCGTCACCACCAGCCATGGCATCACCACCATCCATGGCATCACCACCACCCATTGCGTTACCACCAGCCATGGCATCATTACCAGTCATGGTGTAACCACCAGCCATGGTGTCAACACCAGCTATGGTGTCACCTCCAGCGTGGCATCATCACCATCAGCCATGGCGTTATCCCCAGTCATGGGGTCATCACCACCAGCCATGGCGTCACCACCAGACATGGAGTCATCACCAGCAATGGCGTCATCACCAGCCTAGGCATCACTATTAGCTATCGAGTCACCACCAGCCATGGCGTCACTACCAACAATGGTGTCATCTCCAGCTATGACGTCATCACCAGCCATGGTGTCATTACCAACTATGGTTTCGTTACCTGCCAAAGCATCACCACCAGCCTTGAATCACCAAATACACACAGGTGGTACTTACTCGTTTGTACAGCCGGCACTCACGCACACACACGTCCTACCATACACTGGCACAATGCTTGTAGGTGGCTAACACAGGCAAATACGAAGAGTTCCCGGATTCTGCCTGTTCCCACGGATTAACGTCGTCGTTGGTGGATCTTGGAGATGTATTAGTAGCTACAGCCACTTTGCCTTTACTCAGCTGGCCGACTGAGCAAAGATTATGTCTAACACAGGCGATGGCTGGATGCAGAATGGCTACAATACAGCTAGGTTCAGGCAAGGTGTCAGCTTCCTGGTCCACCCTTCCTGGCTTCCTGGCCCCCTTGTGGAGGACCGGCTTCCAGGCCTCTTTGAGGAGGACTGGCTTCCCGGCCCTCTTGACGAGGACCGACTTCCCGGCCCCCTTGACGAGGACTGGCTTCCTAGTCCTCCTCAAACGAACCAATCAAAGAAAGGCATATAGAGGTCTACCTCCTTGGCCAATCACAGCCTAGCTTCCTTGGCCCTCAAGGAGGCCTTCAAGATGGCCGCCTGCGTTGCTTTGGAGACGGGGCGGGTGGCGGTTGGCTCACGCCCCTCAGCTACTCCACTCTGCTCACTTCTGTCTCCTCAACTTTTTACAAATAAAAGCTACTGCTCGCTCTAACTTTTTCCACAAATGCCCTACAATTTGGAATGCTGATGACCTAGGCTCTCCAGCAAGCCATAGAGATAGAAACACGAGTTAATAACCGACCACTTACCTACTTCTCTGATGATGTTTTGCAGCGTGAACCATTAAGTCCAGCTCATCTGATGTATGGGAGACCTCTCAGCACCCTTGTGTCCCTTATGGACGAGGAACCAGAGGATCCTTCATATGTCCGAGAGAGTGATTTGGTTCAATGTTTCAAACATCTATCAGGGGGTGATAAGTCAGTGGAATGACGTATGAACTCGAGAATACCTTACTGCTCTGAGGGAGTATCATTACAGGTCAAACAACCCCTACAACAGAATTAACTTGAACCCTGGCGACATAGTTCTGGTAGACAGCGATGGGCCACGCTCAGAGTGGCCAATAGGCCAAATAGTCTCTGTTAATCCAGACCGTCAGGGCATCTTGAGAATAGTAAAGGTAAAATGCCGAGGCAACACTACTCTCAAAACATTAGAGAAATTAGTACCTTTAGAACTGGCAAGAAAAGAAGACGTTCAACGACTTCCAGCACCTGAAGAGCCAGTAAAGGACATCTGTCCCGAGCGGACTGCGTCAAAGCAATGCAAGCTCAAATTAAAGAACCTCTGTAATTCTGAGGGTGAGGAATAAAGATATCGCAGTCTTTACCAGGACTTTGACCCGTGTTCCTCCCCCCCCCCCTTCCCTGGAATTATGTCGGAAATCGGACACACACATAATAACATAAGTTACCCATTAAAGAAAAAGAGAACGGGTATTCCATGACATCACACAACACGACATATATTATATATCTCATCTCTTTTTAAACCTCAGTCTAGTATTTAAATTTAATAAAAAAGTGTTCACTATGACTAAATATAATTTCCAACACCAGGAATATAGCTTAACTCTCTATTCCTTAATCATAAATACAACCACCAAATAATTTGGGACGTCTCCCTTAGGGCATTGTCACGTATACGCAGCTATTTGTAAACACAGTGAGGAAGCACTCCCTGACAAATTTTACAACACATAAGGGTTCTTTCTCCGAGCTTCGACAGAGGGTCCTCTACGATCCGCCCAACCGAAGATCTCATGAACAAAGGGCAGAACAACTTTCGGTATTTCTACTGCATTTAATACTGGCCATTATTATTATTATTGTAGGAAATATCGTCAAGACGTGGGATTAAATCCCATAACGAAGTGAGTTTACTCAGCATCACACACACATAGTCCATGTCATACCTGTACTTATATGTTTAGGGAACTATTATTAATTCCTTACACTCGGCAGGTAATTGTGTGTTGGAGTTACAAGTATCTGAGAAGACCAATATAACTGTGATTGCAGCCACTAGCTGTACATCAAGCCTTGCCGGCCTCCAGACAGCCGCCATTACGTGGCACTCTGAGGCACAGGGCCACACCTAATTCTGATTCTACAATTACTCAGCCTTAGCATTCTCCACCAACAGTATCATCTAAGGCTCCCTTTTATTTTATACTGTAGATAGATTAATTATAATTACAGTAGATTAGACCACCATATGGTATGATTTTAAATTTATATATCAAAGACTAGGTAAACAATATGTGATTTAGGAAGGATCCTCCTCTAATTGGTTTAAGCTACAAATTGTCCCCACAACTGTGTGTGAAATATTTTTGCAGGCTGAATTAGAATATATAGAGTCCACTACTAACTAAGAACTAAGAACTAACTCAGAAGAAAAATAATCAAATAAAAAAAATATAATATTAAAGTCAATTAAAAAATAAAAATTAAGTAAATATTTGAATATTCACAGAATAAAAACAATTAAAGCTTGCTAATATTTTCCGCAGGTGGTCATGCCATTGCTGGTTGTGACGCCATGGCTGGTGGTGACGCCATGGCTGGTGGTGACGCCATGGCTGGTGGTGACGCCATGGCTGGTGGTGACGCCATGGCTGGTGGTGACGCCATGGCTGGTGGTGACGCCATGGCTGGTGGTGACGCCATGGCTGGTTGTTACGCCATGGCTGGTGAAGACGCCATGGCTGGTGGTGACGCCATGGCTGGTGGTGACGCCATGGCTGGTGGTGACGCCATGGCTGGTGGTGACGCCATGGCTGGTGGTGACGCCATGGCTGGTGGTGACGCCATGGCTGGTGGTGGCGCAATAGCTGGTGGTGACGCAAAAGCTGATGATGACGCAATGGCTGGTGATGACGCAATGGCTGGTGATGACTCCTTGGCTGGTGGTGATGCCACCAGTTTTGAGTTCAGATATGAAGGGAAGGCATAGTACAGTGCTACTAGTGGTGGAAGCAGGTTTAGGATGAAAGAAATTGTTGATGACATTTTTGCTCTATGGCCTCATAACCTTAATCTTTTCCAGCCTTTCCTCGCCTCTCTTAACAATCTGGCTCCTATCCATTTCAAAGTTGAGTGGGAATCTAATTCCCTCCTTCCTTTTCTTGATGTTCATGTTCACAGCTTTGTGTCCGGGTTCTCTTTCTCTGTCTACCGTAAACCCATGCATAGTGGCATGTACATTCACTTCTTTTCCTACCATCCTCCTTCTGTTAAGATAAGTGTCCTCGTCTCTCTCTTCCTCCGCGCTCTACGCATCAGCGACCCTCAGTTTCTTGATTCTGAAATTGCCTTTATCTACAAATCCTTCTCTCTTCTTGGTTATCCTTTGCATTTCATCAATTGTGCCTACTCTCAAGCTAAACGAAATTTCTTTCATCCTAAACCTGCTTCCAACACTAGTAGCACTGTACTATGCCTTCCCTTCATATCTGAACTCAAAACTTTTACCAATACCTTTCGTCCTCTTGACATTAAACTCGCCTTTCGACAAACTAACACACTTCGTAGTAATCTAGTTCACACTGCTCCTCCTGCTTCTAATGCTGCTGGTGTCTAATCTATTTCCTGTTCATCTTGTGCTCTCCAATACTTTGGCGAAACTGGCCGTACACTGAATGACAGACTTAAAGAACACAAGAGAAGTGTTAAGTCTGCAGACACTAACAATGCTCTCTTCTGCCATGTGAGGGATTCTAATCATCCCATTGATTGGTCTTCCTCCAAAATAATCTTTCCTGCCTCTACTCTACACAGGCGCCGTCTTGTAGAATCGGCTCTTATACACAATGTACCCAACATGAACTTGAGTCCTGGCTTTATTGCTGTGGTCTCTTCCCTTTCACAGTATATACTCAAATGCTCTAATCTTTCTAACAAACGTGACTTAACACAAGCTTACCCCTTCCATTTATCTTTCTTTCTCTTTCCATTTCTTTCTCTCTTCTCCCCTTTTTCTGTTCATTGTCTTCTCCTACGCTCCCTTGCTATCCTCTTCTTATTCCTTTTACTATCTCCTTCGGTGGTTATAATAGGAGCTGTCTCGTATAGGCCAATAGGCCCTCTGCAGTTCTCATTATTACTACTATCCCCTACACCTTACTTTCCTTCTCAGCTCTCTCTTGCCTATTTATTGCCTATCTCTACCTCCTCATCACAATCGACTTGAGAATGGTCCAGGACGACGGACCGAAACGTCGTCGTCCCTTCAACTTCTAGTGTGTGTGGTCTGGTCAATATACTTCAGCCACGTTATTGTGACTCATTGCCTGTATATCAATCCTGCCTAACTTGTCAAAAATATTTGAAAAACTAATCTACAAGCAGCTTTACTCTTATCTAGCCAAACACAATATACTTAGCTATTGTCAATATTGCTTCAGACCCCAAAAAAGCACTAATGATGCACTTATTAGTATGATTAACTTGATTCATGCAGCACTTGATAAAAAAGAGTACCCTGTTGGGTTATTTGTGGACCTGCGTAAGGCTTTTGACACTGTCAACCACCAAAACCTTCTTCTTAAATTACATCATTATGGAGTCAGAGGACACTCCCAGCAATACCTCAAATCTTACCTTACTGACAGGCTTCAGTATGTTTCTGAATAATTCAATTTCTCCCACCCTACCCAACAACATCTGTGTTCCTCAGGGCAGCATACTTGGCCCTCTCCTCTTTCTCATCTACATTAATGATCTTCCAAATCCCTCTCAACACCTCAAACCAATTCTATTTGCTGACGACACAACCTTCATTTACTCCAGTCCTGACCCCCTTGCTCTGAATGCCACAGTAAATACTGAGCTAAATAAAATCCATCTTTGGCTAACTGCCAACAAACTCACCCTTAACATTGACAAAACTTTCTATATTCTGTTTGGCAATAAATCCTCTAATCAAATAAATCTCAAAATAAACAATACCCAAATTTGTAACAAATTAGATGGCATATTCCTTGGCGTTCTCATTGACCTCAAGCTGAATTTCCAGGGATACATTCTAAATATATCAAAAAAAGTTTCAAAAACTGTTGCCATTCTTTCTAAGATCAGATATTATGTACCCCGCCCTGCCCTGGTGACTCTCTCTATTACTCCCTCATCTCTCTATATCTCAACTATGGTATTTGTGCTTGGGTTTCAACTACCCAAAATCATTTACGTCCTCTAATTACTCAACGCAAAGCTGCCATTAGGACAATATCAAACTCTGGCCACAGACATCACTCGGTACCCCTACTCAAATCTCTGAATATGTTAGATATTAAGTCGCTGCACATTCTCTCATGTGTATTATACATATATAAAACGCTGAACTGTAATGCCAGTCCTGACCTCAAAAGCTTCATTGAAGGTTGTAACAGAACCCATGAGCACCACACCAGAAATAAATACAGTTTTGATATTCCAAGAGTACGAATTAATCAAACTAGAAATGCTCTACAAATCAAGGGACCCAGAATGTGGAATGACCTTCCCAAAAATGTTAAAGACTGTACCTCTCTCAACCAGTTTAAGGTAAAAACGAAGCACTCCCTAATAAATTCCCTGTAACCTACCTTACCCCCTCTATTGTCAACCCATGTCTGTTTAAAAAAAAAAAAACAAAACGCTGTTTGTCGACCTAATTGTTATTTGTGCTGCTTTTTCAGCCATGTTCCCCCTTTTTTTGTCTTTATTTTTATTTGTTCTCAACACATTTTATTCTTTATACTCAATTAGTATTAATTTTTAGTCATTAATGTTTTTCCTGCCCGAAACGCTTTGCGTAATAGTGGCTTTAGGCATTGTATGTACTAGCTCTATCTATAAATCGATCAAATTTTGGAAAATCTCTTGTATGTATGTACTTTACCTGAATAAACATTTATTTATTTATTTAATTATTTATTTACTATCCTCTCTACTACACCTTTGCTCCTCACCTTTCTCTTGCCTATTTATTGCCTGTCTCTACTTCATCACAATCGACTTGAGAATGGTCCAGGACGGACCGAAACGTCGTCGTCCCTTCACCTTCTAGTGTGTGGTCTGCTCAACATACTTTAGCCACGTTTTTGTGACTCATCGCCTGCATAATGTGGAATTTATTAATGGGTTGTCAAATACGGTATTTAAAAGCGTGCAAGTCTTTTTAGGAGAACAAGTGATTGAATCTAATTCTAATTTCAATTACTGGTCTTTTATAAAAGTATATACATGCATGCCAACCTCTAAGATGGCCACACTAGGTCGAATTGGTGCCTTTCGCAGTGATAGGAAGGGAAGTGGCATCATTAAAACTTTACTAATACCTATTTTACCAATGCGAATGAGAAAGAGAAAGATTTTATTAATGACTGTAAAACTAATGGGCTATCAATGTGTTTTCCCTCAGCCCTGGATATTTCTACCCTAGATCAGTATATTTTAGATAATATTGATTTACATCTAAGATTCGAACTTTCCCCCACAAGCTTGGATTCTAAATTCGAGCGCTGCAGATGCCTCTAAATTTAGAGTCCATTTGGATTATGCGAAATTATTGGTGACCCGTGTTTTTCCTTAACCAACTGCCTATCTTGCTTTGAATAACTCTTTGACAGCTTCAGCAGAAAGTGCAACATATACTTACAACAAGACACTATCTAAAAATTATGTCCTAGCAGCGAATCAGACGAGTCTCTTGATTGATCAGCCCTGGTCTCATGTCATACCTCATTAATTATATATGGTTGTAGTTCCAATGAGCGCTTATGCCGGTGAATATACCGAAAATGGTTTGTATTTCGAAAATGGTAAGATAAGTAATATAGCCATTTTTGTAAATAATATCGCCGTATATCGTATTTCGAGTGAATTTCACCATCATTATTCGCGACTTTATTATGAAACAATTCGGGCGATAGGACTGGAGATTCAATTCTTGAATACAGACCTCTTAATAGAGGAAGATCCGTACTTGTATTTAACCCAACTGTGGTAGATACAAGAGATGCTCTACCCGTAGAGAAATCCGGTAACTTATGCACGGAACTTCTTTTTGATGGGGGTTTTACATATAACAGACTGATTCTACTCTTTGCAGAAATGACCGGGATGTTATCCATCGACCACCAAAGAACTGTTTTTTTGTGATATGGGTGCTTAAAACAACAAAATAATGAATTGCCAAGAAATTAATTTAAATTTACTTGGAGTGCACGAAGGGTTTTAGCTGCCGCTTTGAGCTCGGGGGACAGTATGGTGCTTCTGTAATTGCCTCGATTCTTTCCTCCTTCTGCAATAAGCCTTCGTGAGAACAAGGAGATAGTTGTCAGGAGAGGTGACAAGTCGCCAATATATGTCATTCTTAAAAAAGACGAATATCTGGCGAAAATGAACCTCATACTCTCTGACCAAACTAAGTTCCAAAGGGTAACGAAGGACACTACAGCCGAATTGAAAGCAAAGGTCAAGAAACTGTTCGAAACTGTGAACGCCAAGAAATCCGGACTCCACCTGCCAAAGATCATTGGGGAATATAAACCTGGATATGCGTATGGAAATGTCAAGACACACAAGCCTGGAAACCCACTTCGGTCAATCATTAGCCAGATACCCACACCCACGTACAGACTGGCGAAGCGACTCAACGGCCTGCTGACTCCTTATGTTCCTTGCGCCTTCAGCCTGAAGTCTCCAAAGGAATTTGTTGACTTAGTGCGGGGCACACGGGCCACATGGATAAGAGCCTCGTTGGACGTAGAATCGCTGTTTACCAACGTACCTGTGGACTAGACAATCGGGATGATAGCCGACAGAGTGTATCGTGATCCAGCCTGTACTCCTCTTGACATACCAGAAAATATTCTAAGGAAACTACTCCAAGCTTGTACTAAAGAGGCACCCTTCTTGAGCCCGGATGGGCACATGTATAAGCAAGTAGATGGGGTCGCCATGGGTTCTCCCCTAGGTGTCCTGTTTGAAAACTTCTACATGGGTACCATCGAGCAAAAAGTCTTAGTCGACATGAACTTGAAACCGGCCATATACTGCAGGTATGTTGACGACATTTTTACACAGATACCTGATGATAGACATCTGCAGGAGCTGAAGGAGGCATTTGAGCAGAGTTCCGTGCTGCGTTTCACTTACGAGATGGAAAAGGATGGGAAGCTGCCCTTTCTAGATGTAACAGTCATGGAAAAGAGCGGAGGTTTCCACACTGCAGTCTACAGTAAGGAAACGAACATAGGAATGTGCCTAAATGCCAACAGCGACTGCCCAGACAGGTACAAGAGGAGTGTTGTTAACGCATATGTCGACCGTGCTCTCAGCCACAGCTCAGAATGGAAGCAAGTCGACGAAGAACTCTGTAGGGTAAGGCAGGTCCTAGTCAACAACGGCTTCTCCAATGGTTTCGTCGAAGACATCATAAGAAGGAAAGTGAAACACCATGCAACCTCTGAAGAGACAACTAACACAACGCCTATACCCCCTATTAGACTATTTTACAGGAACTTCTTTTCCACAGCTCATAAAACGGAGGAAAGGGTCCTGAAAGATATTGTTACTAGAAACGTTATCCCTACAGACAAAAATCAGAGGATACAACTGACGATTTACTATAAAACCAGAAAACCGGCCAGCCTACTCATGAGAAACTCTCCAGACACAAAGCAGAACGCTTTAAAAGAGACCAACGTCGTCTATGCCTTCAAATGCCCACTTGTAGACTGTAAGCTCCAAAAATCCAGTAAATAGGCAAGACAACAACATCTCTTTCTAGGCGTTTAACGATGCATAAACAACAGGGCTCCATTAAGGAACATATAATCTCTTCCCACAACCAAACCATCGCCAGAGAAATCCTAGTAAACAACACAGAAATCATCGATAGATACAGCGATAGCAGGCGGCTTGACGTTTGCGAGGCACTACACATTAAGAAGTCAACACCAGCAATCAACAGCCAATTAATGCACAACTATATTCTACCCACCTCAAGACTCCGCTCCAATATAGAAGCATCAAGAAATATGGACCAATAGGCTTTCTACAATCACTTCCATTTCAATACCCATTGTTTCGTGTTCTGTCTTGTGTTGATGAAATTAATACCCTATTAAATACCACCTCACCCCATCCACCTCACTCAAATGTAGATATAAACAAATCGGAGATGTGTAAGTTCTATTCAGTTGTGTATGTGTAAAGTCTTTGAAAATGTAATAAGTTTTACGAAACGCGCTGAAGTGTCGCGTCAGACTAGAAATAAAAATGAATTTTGGAGAATTGATTTTTGAATTACCTTCAACAGTGAAAAGAAATGTACGAAAGATTGAGAAAATTCGTGTTAGAATTATTAATCTTACTCTTTCGGTCATATATAATAATATATGTCTACAGGAAAGACTGTTACCAAAGTATACAAATATGAAAGCGCACGACCCAGCAGCAAGGAATCAAGCCTTCACGATAAAATATCGCCAGGATCTGATTCGTGATCAGATATACAAGGCAAAGAATGAAATCAAAGACAACAAAACGCAACTACTTTATGCTACAAACGAGTGGAGAAATAGCAACATCGACGAAAGTATCCGTACCCGCATTGAACAACACCTCGACATCCTCACAGACCGACATCACCTCAGCACTGAAACAAGGATTATCAAGAAACTTACAACATTATATGGAGGACCTATGGCAATTCCACGACCAAGAGATGGCTTCCTGAACCTTGCAGGAATTAACCTCCCTGAGGACCAAGTCACTCTCCTAAATCTGGGCATAAACTGTCACGTTATGTCCAGACCGAGTGAGATGGCCCGGAAAGTAGAGTTGGAAATTCTGTTGGACGACATATTCGACCTCGAGACACAAAAGAAGGTCACTACCAAAGATACCTTACAAGCAGAACTTATTGCAGAAGGAGGAAAGAATCGAGGCAATTACAGAAGCACCATACTGTCCCCCGAGCTCAAATCGGCAGTTAAAAGCCTTCGTGAGAGCAAGGAGATAGTTGTCAGGAGAGGTGACAAGTCGCCAATATATGTCATTCTTAAAAAAGACGAATATCTGGCGAAAATGAACCTCATACTCTCTGACCAAACTAAGTTCCAAAGGGTAACGAAGGACACTACAGCCGAGTTGAAAGCAAAGGTCAACAAACTGATCGAAACTGTGAACGCCAAGAAATCCGGACTCCACCTGCCAAAGATCATTGGGGAATATAAACCTGGATATGCGTATAGAAATGTCAAGACACACAAGCCTGGAAACCTACTTTGGCCAATTATAAGCCAGATACCCACACCCACGTACAGACTGGCGAAGCGACTCAACGGCCTGCTGACTCCTTATGTTCCTTGCGCCTTCAGCCTGAAGTCTCCAAAGGAATTTGTTGACTTAGTGCGGGGCACACGGGCCACAGGGATAAGAGCCTCGTTGGACGTAGAATCGCTGTTTACCAACGTACCTGTGGACGAGACAATCGGGATGATAGCCGACAGAGTGTATCGTGATCCAGCCTGTACTCCTCTTGACATACCAGAAAATATTCTAAGGAAACTACTCCAAGCTTGTACTAAAGAGGCACCCTTCTTGAGCCCGGATGGGCACATGTATAAGCAAGTAGATGGGGTCGCCATGGGTTCTCCCCTAGGTGTCCTGTTTGCAAACTTCTACATGGGTACCATCGAGCAAAAAGTCTTAGTCGACATGAAATTGAAACCGGCCATATACTGCAGGTATGTTGACGACATTTATACACAGGTACCTGATGTCAGACATCTGCAGGAGCTGAAGGAGGCATTTGAGCAGAATTCTGTGTTGCGTTTCACTTACGAGATGGAGAAGGATGGGAAGCTGCCCTTTCTAGATATAACAGTCATGGAAAGGACGGGAGTTTTCCACACTGCAGTCTACACTAAGGAAACAAACATAGGAATGTGCCTGAATTCCAACAGTGACTGCCGGGACAGGTACAAGAGGAGTGTTGTTAACGTTTATGTCGACCGTGCCCTCAGCTACAGCTCAGAATGGAAGCAAGTCGGCGAAGAACTCTGTAGGGTAAGGCAGGTCCTAGTCAACAACGGCTTCTCCAATGGTTTCGTGGAAGACATCATAAGAAGGAAAGTGAAACGCCATGCAACCTCTGAAGAGACAACTAACACGACACCTATACCCCCTATTAGACTATTTTACAGGAACTTCTTTCCACAGAGCATAAAACGGAGGAAAGGGTACTGAAAGATATTGTCAGTAGAAACGTTATCCCTACAGACAAAAATCAGAAGATACAACTGACGATTTACTATAAAACCAGAAAAACGGCCGGCCTACTCATGAGAAACTCTCCAGACACAAAGCAGAACGCTTTAAAAGAGACCAACGTCATCTATGCCTTCAAATGCCCACTTGGAGACTGTAAGCTCCAAAAAAACCAGTATATAGGCAAGACAACAACATCTCTTTCTAGGCGTTTAACGATGCATAAACAACAGGGCTCCATTAAGGAACATATAATCTCTTCCCACAACTAAACCATCGCCAGAGAAATCCTGGTAAACAACACAGAAATCATCGATAGATACAGCGACAACGGGCGGCTTGACGTTTGCGAGGCACTACACATTAAGAAGTCAACACCAGCAATCAACAGCCAATTAATGCACAACTATATTCTACCCACCTCAAGACTCCACTCCAATATAGAAGCATCAAGAAATATGGACCAATAGGCTTTCTACAATCACTTCCATTTCAATACCCATTGTTTCGTGTTCTGTCTTGTGTTGATGAAATTAATACCCTATTAATGCCACCTCTTGTTCTGTCTTGTGTTGATGAAATTATTAATTAATGCCACCTCACCCCATCCACCTCACTCGAATGTAGATATAAACAAAAATCGAAGATGTGTAAGTTCTATTCAGTTGTGTATTTGTAAACTAAAGTCTTTGAAAATGTAATAAGTTTTACGAAACGCGCTCGTGTCGCGTCAGACTAGAAATAAAAATGAATTTTGGAGAATTGATTTTTGAATTACCTCCAACAGTGAAAAGAAATGTACGAAAGATTGAGAAAATTCGTGTTAGAATTATTAATCTTACTCTTTCGGTCATATTTAATAATATATGTCTACAGGAAAGACTGTTACCAAAGTATACTAACATATGTATATATATATATATATATATATATATATATATGTCGTACCTTGGATCCAGAACGCATTTCTCAGCCTACTATGCAAGGCTCAATTTGCCTAATAAGCCAAGTTTTCATGAATTAATGATTTTTCGACCACCTAACCTAACCTAACCTAACTTTTTCGGCTACCTAACCTAACCTAACATATAAAGATAGGTTAGGTTAGGTTAGGTAGGGTTGGTTAGGTTCGGTCATATATCTACGTTAATTTTAACTCCTATAATTTTTTTTTTTACCTCATATGTAATGAAATGGGTAGCTTTATCATTTCATAAGAAAAAAATAGAGAAAATATATTAATTCAGGAAAACTTGGCTTATTAGGCAAATCAGGCCTTGCATAGTAGGCTGAGAAGTACGTTCTGGCTACTAGGTACGACATATATATATATATATATATATATATATATATGTCGTACCTAATAGCCAGAACGCACTTCTCAGCCTAGTATTCAAGGCCCGATTTGCCTAATAAGCCAAGTTTTCATGAATTAATGTTTTTTCGTCTACCTAACCTACCTAACCTAACCTAACCTAGCTTTTTTTGGCTACCTAACCTAACCTTACCTATAAATATAGGTTAGGTTAGGTTAGGTAGGGTTGGTTAGGTTCGGTCATATATCTACGTTAATTTTAACTCCAATAAAATAAAATTGACCTCATACATAGAGAAAAGGGTTGCTTTATCATTTCATAAGAAAAAAATTATAGTAAATATATTAATTCAGGAAAACTTGGCTTACTAGGCAAATCGGGCCTTGAATAGTAGGCTGAGAAGTGAGTTCTGGCTACTAGGTACGACATATATATATATATATATATATATATATATATATATATATATATATATATATATGTGTGTGTATGTGTGTGTGTGTGTGTGTGTGTGTGTGTGTGTGTGTGTGTGTGTGTGTGTTCGTTTGTTCGTTTGCTCAAAATCGCTAATCTCCGAAAGTGCTTGACCGATTGCTTTGAAATTTTCACACAATGTTCCATTCGCATTTGCGCAGGCTTTTACATACATGCTATATTGATGTCACGTCTGTGACTGAAAAAACATGCTTTTTTTGGAAAACTGTGTTTTTCATATGTTTTTCATGTGAGAGAAATCTTCGAAACTTCTTTACCGATTGCTTTGAAAATTTGACACGACGTTGCATTCGAATTGGTGCATGTTTTTATATATCTACTATATACATGCCTTACCTGTGACAGGAAAAAAAAAAGTTTTTTTTTTAAACCGCCATCTGTTGGACGTGCGAGCAACACATGTTGTATCTCCCAAAGTTCTTCACTGATTGCTTTGAAATTTTGACACAACTTTACATTCGCATAGGCGCGAAGTTTTATATACCTATTGTATAGATGCTTCCTACAGTGACAGGTAAAAACATGCGTTTTTGAAAAACATCCCCATCTGTTGCATGTTGACCTAATAGCAACATGCACTCTATACTAAATATGTCACAAATTCCATTTCAATGTTTCCGATTGCATTGATAAGTTTTATTTTCATAGATTTCAATTTATTTTAATATTTTAGTGAATTATTTTGTGTGACCTTGTGTTGCAATTGAGCTGTGTTGTTTACTATACCGTTCATTTCATAAGTAAAAGTACAGATGCTGTCGGAAATTCGACACACATAATAACATAAGTTACCCAAATAAAGGAAAAGAGAATGGGTGATTCCATGACGTCATCGATGCCACGTATTTATATCAATTCTAATTTCTTTTAAACAACGGTCTAGTGTTTAAACCTAATAAAAAAGTGTTAACTAGGACTGAATATAATTAAATACAACAGGAATATAGCTTAACTCTCTACTCCTTAAACTTAAATAGAACCACCAAACATTTGAGGACGTCTCCCATAGAGCGTCGTCATGTACACACAGCAACTTGTAAACAGTGAGAAACCTCTCCCTGACGAATTTACAAGACAAGGTTCTTTCTCCGAGTTTTGAAACAAGATCCTCTACGATCCGCCCAACCGAATATCTCATGAACAAAGGGAAGAACAATTTTCGGTATTTCTATTGCATTTAATACTAGCTATTATTATTATTGTAGGAAATATTGTTAAGACGTGGGATTAAATCCCCAAACACAGTAAGTTTACTCAGCTCTACACACACACACACATATTCCATGTCATACCTGTACTTATATGTTTAGGGAACCATTATTAATTCCTTACACCCTAAACAGGTAATTGTGAGGGAGGTTAGTGAAGCAGGAAGCTGGCCTCCAACATAATTATAAGAATAGTTACCTGCTGTACATCAAGTCTTGCAGGCCTCCAGACAGCCGCCATTACGTGACACGCAGAGGCACAGGGCCACACCCTCATTTGATGCTACCATTACACAGCCTTAGCAGGCCCCACCAACAGTAGCAGCTAAGGCCCATACTGTAGACAATGTAGTTAGACTTTTAATTTACTGTAGTATAATAGTAGATTAGTAGATATGTCGTATGATTTATAATTTATATATTAAAGACTAGGTAAACATATTGTGGTTTATGAAAGATCCACCTCAAAGTGGTTTAAGCTATAAATTGTCCCTCCAATTGTATGTGATAAGTTCTAGCAAGCTGAATCAGAATATATACTGTCCACGTACTACTAACTAACTTACTAAGAAAAATAATCAAATAAAAATAATATAATTTTAAAGTAAATAAAAAAATAAATAAAGTAAATATAGAAAAAAAACAATTTAAGCTTGCTAGGATTTTCCCACAGATGCCACCCCTGTGACAGGTAAAACTATGCTTTTCTTGAAAAACAGCACCATCTGTTTCATGTAAGAGCAACACACATGCCATACAAGATATGTTACAATTCAATTTCAATGTTTCTGATTGCATTGATTAATTGCATTTTACTAGATTTTGATTTATTTTCATTTTGATTTAATTATTTTGTGTGAATTGCATTGAAATTGAGCTGTGTTTACCACACCGTTCATTTCGTGAGAATAGTTTATTTTTATATTTTTGCCTATTTTCATTGATTGTTTAACTGTTTTTCTTCTATTTCAGTGATGGGAACATCAAATCACTTGATGTTCCCAATTTTCTGATGTGAACATCAGACCATTTGGGAAGGCATCAGACGAGGGAGTGGGGAATGGTGGGGATGATGAGGGGACGGAAGTGAGATATGGTGCGGACGACGAGGGGACAAGGTAGGGGTAATGGTGGGGAAGTACGAGGGGATGGGGGAGTTTGGGATGGTGGGGACGAGGAGATGGGGGAATGGAAAATGGTGGGGAGGACAAGCGGACTAGGGAGTGGGACATGGTGGGAAGGAAGAGGGGACGATGGAGTGGGGAATAATTGGGAGGCCGAGGAGACGGGTGAGGGGGAAATGGTGGGGAGGACTGGGAGACAGGGAAAGTTGCTGTAGCTCAGTAATGCACATGCGTTGCTGAGCCACAGCAATGCGTGGTTGGGTTCTGCTAGTATATATATATATATATATATATATAGAGAGAGAGAGAGAGAGAGAGAGAGAGAGAGAGAGAGAGAGATATATATATATTTATATATATATATATATATATATATATATATATATATATATATATATATATATATATATATATATATATATATATATTGTGACGGGAAAGTGTTGGAGTGTAGATGTTTGGCAGTCCTCCAATGGCAGGTGTCAATGCCTGGTCACACATATAAAAAAAGATAGACTGCTTGCCTGTTGTCTGTGGTAAGTGAGAGGGAGGAACACGTAAAACACAAAGTATGAACAATGAAACTTTAATATATTTACTTTAAACATAAATGAAAATAAAGACAAATTTCGGGGAATGAAAAGTACAATTAAATAACAAAGATAAATGCAAAGACAATGTGAGACACAATAGTATAAAGGTGAAATAGTAAAATGGTGCTGAGAATATCGGCTATGGCTGAAACTTCCCTTCGTATACAAGCCAGTGAACTTAGTATGCCAGAGAGAGATGTCAACTCTAAGAGCACAAAGAATATTCTGAAGTTGATAGCTGGTCAGGGCTCCGACGTCGATTCAGGTAGATGGCGCGGAGGTGCAGTGTGCAGGTGCGCGGTCGGCGAGTCACCAATCAGGAGCAGGCAGGCTGGAATCGGTAGTTTGCTGGTTGACGACAAGCCGGCGTGGAGTAGGGGAGATCTTGGGTACGTTTTGCCTCCTGGTCTAAACGTTTTGTGCTACCGGTGGACGTATCTTGAATGTAGCACCTTATACTTGTTAACTGGACGTAACTTGAGGTAGGGAAGAGAAGGCTCAATCTCTCTAGAAAGAGATTATCGTCACAATATATATATATATATATATATATATATATATATATATATATATATATATATATAATATATATATATAATATATATATATATATATATATATATATATATATATATTATATATATATATATATATATATATATATATAATATATATATATATATATATATATATATATATATATATATATATATATATATATATATATATATATATATATATATATATATATATATGCGGAAAATCCACAGAGAAATATGAAATGAGGTGAACGTTTTGGCTTGTTAAAGCCTTTGTCAACACCATACTGACTGAAAAGTACTCTGGTGTCAGTCTGGTGTTGACGAAGGCTTTAACAAGCCGAAACGTTCACCTCATTTCATATTTCTCTGTGGATTTTCCGCATAAAATGATCAGTGTTTTGTGATCTTCAATTGCATATATATATATATATATATATTGACAGAATCCTATTTTTTTAGGACGGAGCCTGTTGCCCCACCGAGGGAGGGGTGACCACTCATAATAAGGAAGCTGACAAGCATTCTCCTACAAAGAAATTCAAATTAAGAGATGAAGAGGTAGATTAAGAGGTCGAGATGGAGGTCATCTCAGACGGTGTGGTAGAGAAGGCACTTGTCTTTGAAGATGTGGTTGAACAAGCAAAACGTCCAGAGGTACAGAATGAACCAGAGGGGGAGCAGAGCGATATACCAGAATAACAACAATGACATCTTTATTAGGGACTTTGTATAGTAGTGCAATTAATAAACTTTTAATCAATTGATTGATTTTTCTTTTCCTTATTGAATAATTGTAGCTATAGGATGGATGAAAACACACTCTCTCACTCAGTTAAACAAGGAGACATTGATTCAGTCTTGGGCAGCTTCCACAGACAAATATGATTCTTATACTAACAAAGCCACACAAATACTTACCATCCACTAATGATACCTGAAAACTGATGTCAAACAACGATTAACTCTAATAAGAGAGAAACCATGTAACTCCCAGAGACAAGTAAGATTCTGATAACATCACACAAACTACTTTCTATCTGTTGAGAGGTGGGGCAAAGATCCAAAGCTCAACCCACACACACAGACACAAATGTAAAGCATTAAACATGTTTGATCATTGAGAGGTGACAAATAGGAGAGTACAAATAGGGGAGCTTACACACGCACACACACACACACACACACACACACACACACACACACACACACACACACACACACACACATCTAAGCAATATCTATCTAAGAGTATCTAAGCAATAGGAAGCAGAGAGTTACGGTGAGGGGTGAGACCTCCGATTGGCGTGAAGTCACCAGAGGAGTCCCACAGGGCTATGTACTCGGTCCTACCTTGTTTCTGATATATGTAAATGATCTCCAAGAGGGTATTGATTAATTTCTCTCAATGTTTGCGGACGATGCTAAAATTATGAGAAGGATTAAAACAGAAGAGGACTGTTTGAGGCTTCAAGAAGACCTAGACAAGCTGAAGGAATGGTCGAACAAATGGTTGCTAGAGTTTAACCCAAGCAAATGTAATGTAATGAAGATAGGTGTAGGGAGCAGGAGGCCAGATACAAGGTATCATCTAGATGAAATTCTTCAGAAGTCAGAGAAGGAAAAAGACTTGGGGGTTGATATCACAGCAGACCTGTCTCCTGCAGCACATATCAAGTGGATAACATCAGCGGCACATGCCAGGCTGGCCAACATACGAACGGCATTCAGAAACTTGTGTAAAGAATCATTCAGAACTTTGTATACCACATATGTCAGGCCAATCCTGGAGTATGCAGCCCCAGCATGGAGTCCATATCTAGTCAAGGATAAGACTAAACTGGAAAAGGTTCAAAGATTTGCCACCAGACTAGTACCCGAGCTGAGAGGTATGAGCTACGAGGAGAGACTACGGGAATTAAACCTCACTTCGCTGGAAGACAGAAGAGTTGGGGGGGACATGATCACCACATTCAAGATTCTGAAGGGAATTGATAGGGTAGATAAAGACAGTCTATTTAACACAAGGGGAACACGCACAAGGGGACACAGGTGGAAACTGAGTGCCCAAATGAGCCACAGAGATATTAGAAAGAACTTTTTTAGTGTCAGAGTGGTGGACAAATGGAATGCATTAGGAAGTGATGTGGTGGAGGCTGACTCCATACACAGTTTCAAGTGTAGATATGATAGAGCCCGATAGGCTCAGGAATCTGTACACCTGTTGATTGACGGTTGAGAGGCGGGACCAAAGAGCCAGAGCTCAACCCCCGCAAACACAACTAGGTGAGTACAACTAGGTGAGTACACAGAAGAGAAGCAGAAGGCCAATATGAAAACAACAGAGAAAGCAAGCAAGCCAGCGACATAGCTAAAACCCAACCCAAATTGCTGCACAGCTACATCAGGAGAAAGACAACAGTGAAGGAACAGGTAATGAAACTGAGGATAGGGGCAGACAGATTCACTACAAACGACAAAGAAGTGTGCGAGGAACTCAATATGAAATTCCAGGAAGTCTTCACATTAGACCAAGGAGATGTTCCACAGATAAGAAAAGGATTAATTAACCAGGCACCACTAAAGGAATTTGAGATTACCAGTGGAGATGTATGAAAGCTTTTGCTAGAGTTGGATGTGACAAAGGCTATAGGTCCAGATGGAATACCACCATGGATACTAAAGGAAGGAGCAGAAGCACTGTACCTGCCACTCTCCATGGTGTATAACATATCACTGATAACAGGTGAACTGCCAAAAATCTGGAAAGCGGCAAACGTGGTCCTGATATATAAAAGGGGGATAGACAGGAGGCACTGAACTACAGGCCAGTGTCCCAAACTTGCATACCATGCAAACTAACGGAGAAAATTGTGCGAAAAATGCTAGTCGAACATCTAGAGCGAAGGAACTTTGTGTGACAACACCAACATGGTTTCAGAGATGGCAAGTCATGCCACACAGGATTATATGAATTCTACGATCAGGCAACCAGAAAAAGGCAGGAAGAGAGGGGTGGGCAGACTTTATACTTTTGGATTGCCAGAAAACCTTTGACACAATGCCACACCAGAGACTAGTGCGAAAACTGGAGGTGCAGGCAGGTGTGAAAGGGAAGGTACTACATTGGATAAGGGAGTACTTAAGTAACAGAAGGCAACGAGTTACTGTGCGGGGTGAGGTATCAGATTGGCGAGACGTCATCAGTGGGGTACTGCAGGGTTCAGTCCTTGGACCCATACTGTTTCTTATATATGTAAATGATCTTCCAGATGGTATAGAATTATTCCTCTCATTGTTTGCTGATGATGCAAAAATTATGAGGAGGATTAACATGGAGGAAGACAGTATGAGACTACTAGATGGCCTAAACAGACAGCATGAATGGTCCAACAAATGTCTACTAAAGTTCAACCCGAGTAAATGTAAGGTAATAAAACTAGGCAGTGGAAACAGGAGGCCAGACACAGAATACAAAATGGGAGATGAAGTCCTTCATGAAACGGACAGAGAGAATGATTTAGGAATTGATATCACACCAACCCTTTCTCCTGAAGCCCACATCAAAAGAATAACATCTGTAGCGTATGCGAGGCTGGCTAACATCAGAACTGCCTTCAGGAACCTGTTTAAGGAATCATTCAGAACTTTGTATACCACGTATGTAAGACCAATCCTGGAGTATGCGGCCCCAACATGGAGCCCGTTCCTTGTCAAGCACAAGACGAAGCTTGAAGAAGTTCAGAGATATGCCACTAGGCATATTTCTGAACTAAGAGATAGTTCTGGCATATCCCAGAACTAAGAGGCATGAGTTACGAAGAAAGGCTGCAAGAAATGCACCTCACGACACTAAAAGACAGAAGAGTAAGGGAAGACATGATCACTACCAACAAAATTCTCAGACCAATTGACAGGGTAGATAAAGATAAACTGTTTAACACGGGTGATACGCGAACAAGGGGACACAGGTGGAAACTGAGTACCCAAATGAGCCACAGGGACGTTAGAAAGAACCTTTTCAGTGTCAGAGTAGTTAACAGATGGAATGCATTAGGTAGTGATGTGGTGGAGGCTGACTCCATACACAGTTTCAAATGTAGATATGATAGAGCCCAGTAGGCTCTGGAATCTGTACATCAGTTGATTGACAGTTGAGAGGTGGGACCAAAGAGCCAGAGCTCAACCCCCACATGCACAATTAGGTGAGTACACACAGACACACACAGTGTGTCAGCCAGCCATGGAGGGAGGGGGTCGCGGGTCACCCGCGCTACAATAAACGCCAATATTTTTGGGTCAATTAAGGCTACGGTGACAGATCACAGATCTAGGGGTATCGCAAAGTGTATAACTGCCGCGAATAGGAAAGGAAAATACTGTGCTATCACTAGAACTTTGTGTTAAACAGTGAATTCACCAGACAGGCCACGTGGGAGGGCCCACGAGGCTTTGTTTACATATTGGGTCAAATGATCAGAGGTACAGTGAAATAATGAACTGTATCACAACAGACACACCGATGCAGTGACTGACTCCAGAGATTTGTGTTGGATAGAGAAGAACCGCCATCATCAATCTACTGGATTAGTGAATCACCACGTAGGAGGCGACGACGGATCACTTCGTCATCCAGCATCGTAATCATTCACCTGGTTGTGTGAGCGGGAGGCTGACAGGTAGGTACTCCTCTCTAGTCAATGCTGCAGGTGTACAGAGTGAGGTAAAATATTATCAAATTCTTGTTCAGTATATCATATACATATAAAATATCAAAGTGACACATTTTGGGTAGAGGTTGACATTTTACTGGACCCTGTAACACACGCATGCACCCATACACGCACGCACACACTTACGTTTGCAAACACACACGCACATGCAAAAACAAACACACACACACACACATACGTCCAGTCAAGCTAGAAAGGATTAACACCTTTCGTGGAAAGGGGATAAAACCTCACTCATATTCCACCCCCTCTCTTACCCCCCCTATCATGCTAACCCAATACACTCCCCCCCCCCACTCCCACTCCCCACACACTGTCTATCTCTCTCTCCTTCTTTCCCAATTTCCCTCTCTCCTCCTCTCTCCTTCTCCCACACACACAAAAACACACACACACACACACACACACACACACACACACACACACACACACACACACACACACACACACACACACACAAACACATACACATACACACACACACACACACACAAACACACACACACAGGTAACAGGGACAGCAACTGGAGCTCACTGGGAACCCAGGTAAACCGCTAATCCCCCTGCCATAATCTGAACACAACACCTAACCCACCTCCACTTAACCCCCATCACATGCACACACACACCTCTCTCTCTCTCTCTCTCTCTCTCTCTCTCTCTCTCTCTCTCTCTCTCTCTCTCTCTCTCTCTCTCTCTCTCTCTCTCTCTCTCTCTCTCTCTCTGTCTCTCTCTCTCTCTCTCTCTCTCTCTCTCTCTCTCTCTCTCTCTCTCTCTCTCTCTCTCTCTCTCTCTCTCTCTCTCTCTCTCTCTCTCTCTCTCTCTCTCTCATGCTCTCTCTCTCATGCTCTCTCTCTCATGCTCTCTCTCTCATGCTCTCTCTCTCCTGTGCTCTCTCTCTCCTGTGCTCTCTCTCTATCTTACTCTCTCTCTATCTTACTCTCTCTCTATCCTACTCTCTCTCTCGACAAGGGAAAAAATGGCAGGACGCAACAGGGACACAGGGAATAGTCGAAGTGACCAAACGAAGGAAATGTTAACCCAAGTTCTGGAGGAATTCAGGAGGGAGATTCATCGTCGGAGGAGGATTACAATTAACAACCTGCAAAGTGAGCTGACATCAGCAAGAGAGATCAAATCCCTCACAGAGAAAAATAAAGAGACAGAGCATCAGATTATCATCCAAAGGGAAGGTGGAAATGTTACTTTGGAAGGTAATCCCTCTGTACCTAAAACATTTGGGGAAAGACTAAGAAAGAGCTCAGAAGCAATGGATACAGTGAGGGAGGTAGCCATGCAAGCAGCTACCTCACAGGAAGCAGCAAGGTGCACCAGTCAGCTGCTGGAGAGAAAAAGATCAGTGGTAGTTGTAGGCATCAAAGATCAGGAAAGATCCAACAGGCAGGAATGGAATAGCAAGGATAGAGAGACAGTACATGGGCTACTGAAGGGGTTACAGATGGAAGGGACTGAAAAAAAAATTGAGAAGGTTTTCAGGTTGGGCTGGTACAACAAGGACAGAAACCGACTTGTAAAGGTGGTGTTTACAAATGAAGCCACGAAGGAGGATATTCTTGAAAGGAAGAGTCATCTGCAATATGTGGAGGGATACAAAAAAGTATTCCTGCAGAGGGACAAGATGAAGGAGGAGATGACCAGGGCAGCAGAGGCAAGGAGGAAGCGCAGGGAGAGAGGAGTAAACCAGGAAATTGCAGCCCCCAATGCAACAGTCCCAGAGACAAGAAGGGAACCCAAAACCAGCACCCCAGCATCACCAGAGGGGAGGGCAACACCACCACCCCCTCTGCATAGAAACCCTCCCTTCCCCCTCACCCTACCTGCCCCCACTCAAATGATCACCGAACCCTCCCTCCCCCCCACCCCATTCTGACCCTGTCACCCCTCCCCCCATTTCCACCATGTCCCCCCCCCACCCGCCTTTCCCCCATCCCCCTTCATCCCATACCCTCCCTATACCTTTTCCCTCCTCACCCTGTATCCTCCATGTCCCCCCTATCTCCTTAACCCACACCCTACCTATCCCCTCTTCCCTTTAACCCCCACCCCCCACCCCAAAATCCTCTGAGACCCTGCAAACCACCTCACAGATCTTCTCACCCAGGGAACAGCTTCCCACACCAGCAGAATGCTCGCCAAGAAAGGGGACAAGAAAATGAACAGAAGAAAGTGAGCTTCAAGGCAATGTACATAAATGGGATTACAAATAAAACAAGTGAACTCGGAGAATGGGCATTACAAGAAAACCCAGACATAATAGCACTCACAGAAACAAAGCTAACGAAAACCATAACAAATGCAGTGTTTCCACAAGGCTACTATCTAGTGAGGAAAGAGAGGGAAGGGAGAGGAGGAGGTGGTGTAGCTTTGCTAATAAGAGAAGGTTGGAGTTTTGAAGAAATGGTAATTCAGAACTGTGAAGGTTTCAGTGACTACATATCAGGCACCATAGCAACTGGAGGACAGAAAATTATAGTAGAAGCCATATATAAACCCCCACCGAACGACAGAAGACACAGACAGAAATATGATAGTAACAACTTAATCTTTATATGATAGTAACAATGAAACAAGAAATATGATAGTAACAACTTATTTCTTTGTTAACGATTCTTCGCGGCAGGGGATCGTATTCCAGGGACCTGCCCGAAACGCTACGCGTACTAGTGGCTGTACATGAATGTAACAACTCTTGTATATATCTCAAAAAAAAAAAAAAAACTTGGCCACCATCAATATAATAGAGAGAGCAGCTTCTGTGGCTAGCAGGAACGGATCCAGAATACTAATCATGGGAGACTTCAACCATGGGAAGATAGATTGGGGGAACAGAGACCCACATGGAGGACCAGACACATGGAGAGCTAAGCTGCTGGATGTAGCAACAAGAAACTTTCTAAGTCAACACGTCAAGGTACCGACAAGAATGAGAGGAGGGGATGAACCAGCCTTACTTGATCTGATATTTACCCTAAATGAGTCGGATATAAGGAAAGTTAAGTTGAAAGCCCCCTTGGTTATGAGTGATCATAGTGTATTGAGCTTTGAGTACCTGGTTAAAATAGGTATTATCACCCCCCAAAAAAGAACTGGGAAACAAAGGCCTGGCGTACTGAAAAGGAAACTATGAGGAGATGAATAAATTCTTAGGGGATATACATTGGGACACAGAACTCAGAACCAAGTCTGTACAAGATATGATGGACTATGTCACCCAAAAGTGTCAAAAGACTTTAAGAAGGTTTGTCCCAGCCCAACAGGAAAAAACAGAGAAGCAAATGAAGAATCCGTGGTTTAATAGGGAATGTATGAAAGCAAAGAAGCTGAACAAAAGTTCATGGAGGAACTTCCGTAATAACAGAACACCAGAAAGTAGAGAGAGATACCAGAGAACCAGGAACAAGTATGTTAGTGTGAGAAGAGCCGCTGAGAAAAGGTATGAAAATGATGTAGCTAATAAAGCCAAGACCGAACCAAAGCAACTTCACAGTCACATCAGGAGGTAGACAACAGTGAAGGAACAGGTGATGAAACTTAGGGTGGGCGAGGACAGGTACATAGAGAATGACAAAGAGGTGTGTGAAGAACTCAACAAAAGGTTCCAGGAGGTCTTTACAATAGAACAGGGAGAAGTCACGGCGCTAGGAGAGGTGGCAACAAACCAGGTGACCTTGGAAAGGTTCGAAATTACAAGAGATGAGATCAAGAAGCACCTATTGGAACTGGATGTGAGAAAAGCTGTTGGGCCGGACGGAATCTCACCATGGGTTTTGAAAGAGTGTGCAGGAGCACTTTGCTTTCCACTTTCCATAGTGTATAGTAGGTCACTGGAAACGGGAGACCTACCAGAAATATGGAAGACTGCTAATGTAGTACCAACATACACAAAGGGTGACAGACATGAGGCACTGAACTACAGGCCAGTGTCCTTAACTTGTATACCATGCAAGGTGATGGAGAAGATTGTGAGAAAAAACCTAGTAACACATCTGGAGAGAAGAGACTTCGTGACAACCCATCAACATGGGCTCAGGGAGGGTAAATCTTGCCTTACAGGCTTGATAGAATTCTACGATCAGGTGACAAAGATTAAGCAAGAGAGATAAGAATGGGCGGACTGCATTTGTTTGGACTGTCAGAAAGCCTTTGACACAGTACCCCATAAATGGTTGATGCATAAGTTGGAGAAACAGGCAGGAGTAACTGGTAGGGTGCTCCAGTGGATAAGGGAGTACCTAAGCAATAGGAAGCAAAGAGTTACAGTGAGGGGTGAGACCTCAGAATGGCGTGAAGTCACCAGTGGAGTCCCACAGGGCTCTGTACTCGGACCTATCCTGTTTCTGATATACGTAAATGATCTCCCAGAGGGTATAGACTCATTCCTCTCAATGTTTGCTGACGACGCCAAAATTATGAGAAGGATTAAGACAGAGGAGGACAGCTTGAGGCTTCAAGAAGACCTGGACAAGCTGCAGGAATGGTCGAACAAATGGCTGTTAGAGTTTAACCCAAGCAAATGTAATGTAATGAAGCTAGGGGTAGGAAGCAAGAGACCAGATACAAGGTATCATTTGGGCGATGAAATACTTCAAGAGCCAGAGAGAGAAAAAGATCTGGGGGTTGATATTACGCCAGACCTGTCCCCTGAAGCTCATATCAAGAGGATAACATCAGCAGCATATGCCAGGTTGGCTAACATAAGAACGGCCTTTAGAAACTTGTGTAAGGAATCTTTCAGAACATTATATACCACATATGTCAGACCAATCCTGGAGTATACGGCTCCAGCATGGAGTCCATATACAGTCAAGCATAAGACTAAACTGGAAAAGGTTCAAAGGTTTGCCACCAGACTGAGAGGTATGAGCTACGATACCTGGTTGATGGGGTTCTGGGAGTTTTTTTTTATTTTTTTGAGATATATACAAGAGTTGTTACATTCTTGTACAGCCACTAGTATGCGCAGCGTTTCGGGCATGTCCCTGGAATACGATCCCCTGCCGCGAAGAATCGTTTAAACAAAGAGGAGTGTTCTTCTACTCTTCCAAGTTCTTCTACTCCCCAAGCCCGGCCCGAGGCCAGACTTGACTTGTGAGAGTTTGGTCCACCAGGCTGTTGCTTGGAGCAGCCTGCAGGCCCCCATACCCACCACAGCCCGGTTTGTCCGGCACTCCTTGAAGGAAACAATCTAGTTTCCTCTTGAAGATGTCCACGGTTGTTCCTGCAATATTTCTGATGCTCGCTTGTAGGACGTTGAACAACCGTGGACCTCTGATGTTCATACAGTGTTCTCTGATTGTGCCCATGGCACCTCTGCTCTTCACCGGTTCTATTCTGCATTTTCACCCATGTCGTTCACTCCAGTACGTTGTTATTTTACTGTGCAGATTTTGGACCTGTCCCTACAGTATTTTCCTTGTGTATATTATTTGATATCTCTCTCGTCTTCTTTCTAGTGAGTACATTTGGAGAGCTTTGAGACGATCCCAATAATTGAGGTGCTTTATCTCGTCTATGCATGCCGTATATGTTCTCTGTATTCCTTCTATTTCAGGAATCTCCTGCTCTGAAGGGGGAAGTGAGTACTGAGCAGTACTCAAGACAGAACAACACAAGTGATTTGAAGAGTACATCCATTGTGATGAGATCTCTGGACTTGAAGGTTCTCGTAATCCATCCTATCATTTTTCCAACCCGTTCACGCACTTTCGTATAGTCAATATTGACTTATTAAATAAGTGCATATGTGACATACTAAACATACTAGTTTACCTTGAAAAGCTTCATAGAAAACACCGACCTTACCTAACCTTCTTAGTATGTTAAGACAAGCATTTAATTGCTTTTTAATTACAATTATTACTTAACCTATACCTATAATAGGTATAGGTAACCTATACCTATTATACTAATTTAATTGTTTTGTAATTACAATTATTACTTAACCTATACCTATAATAGGTATAGGTAACCTATACCTATAATAGGTTAAGTAATAATTGTAATTACGAAGCAATAAGATGCTTATCTTAACATATTAAGAAGGTTAGGTAAGGTCGGTGTTTTCTATGAAGCTTTTCAAGGTAAACTAGTATGTTTAGTATGGCAGTGGTTTTCGCTTTCGATTTAGCATATGTGAAGAAATATTTTGGGTTTTTCTTTATTTCTTGAATTGCTTTCTGTTCTAGTTACCTTTCTTCAGTCTGATTGGAATGCTTCAGTTTCTGTTCGATTTCTTCAATCTCCCTGTTTAAATTTTTCTTCTTTGTATGGAGAGTCGTGTCTGCTTAAGCATTTCCGTTAATTTCTTCCTTCCTTTGTAATGTCGTCTGCGTTCTCTTTCTTCATTTGACCTCTTTCTGGCTTTCCTCAAAGGAACATGTTTCAGACAGACTTGATATGCTTCAGAAGTCAGTTTTTCTATTCCTTGTGTAGGATTTTTATTTTTTAGAACATTTTCCCATTGAATGTTTGTAAATTCCCTGTTCATTTTCTCCCAGTTTATCCTCTTATTATTAAAATTGAATTTATTGAATAACCCTTCTCACTTGTTGTTTCTCTTGGGCCTACTACCGTTATTAATGTTAGTTTGCACTTCAATGAGCTTGTGGTCCGAGTACGTAGTATCTGAGACAGTAAAGTCTCTGATTCGCTCCTCATTGTTCGTGAATATCAGGTCCAGCGTGTTCTCATTCCTAGTTGGTTCTATAATCTGCTGACTGAGCGAGAATTTGTCACAGAATCTCAGTAGTTCTCTGACCTGTGGTTGGTTATTTCCAGGTTGATTTCCTGCTATAATGTTATTGTTTACTATTCTCCATTTTAAACTGGGTAGATTGAAGTCTCCGAGGAAGATGATATCTGGTACTGGGTTTGCTAGGTTATCAAGGATAACCTAGCAAACCTCTATTTTGTGGATCTGTTCAGCGAATTCCTCAACTGTTGCATCTGGCGGTTTGTATATTAAAATAATAAGTAGATTCATATTTTCTACCTTGATTCCAAGTACCTCTACCACCTCATTGAACCAGTTCAGGAGCTCTGTCTCTGTTCAGGAGTCTCTACAAGGAGAGACTACGGGAATTAAACCTCACTTCGTTGGAAGACAGAAGAGTTAGGGGCTACATGATCACCACATTCAAGATTCTCAAGGGAATCAACAGGGTTGATAAGACAGGCTATTTAACGCAAGGGGCACAGACACTATGGGACACAGGTGGAAACTGAGTGCCCAAATGAGCCACAGAGATATTAATTAAAAAGAACTTTTTTAGTGTCAGCGTGGTTGACAAATGGAATGCATTAGGAGGTAATGTGGTGGAGGCTGACTCCATACACAGTTTCAAGTGTAGATATGATAGAGCCCAATAGGCTCAGGAACCTGTACACCTGTTGATTGACAGTTGAGAGGCGGGACCAAAGAGCTAGAGCTCAACCCCCACAAACACAACTAGGTTAGTACACACGAGTGGGATGGCTCGTACAAAGGTGTGGTGGATTGCGGGTGACGAAATGGATGACTAGGCGAGGTGAAATTCATTGTCCCAAAGAGCGGGGTAATTCTCACTCAGTTACTACCAGAGACTTCTACAAATCACTGGATAGCCTTCCACATTTCCACTGCTGCCAGATATCTTGGTCAATATAACAGATGACCTCAGATGTTGACAATAAACATGGATCACAAGTGCAGACTAGTTGCACCTGCTAGACCGCATGTTTGACACACTCTCAGTACTCTCATAAATATCAAAATACCATCTCGCCGCGACTCTTGACCCGGCCAGACGGATTCGCAGTTACGGCATGATAACGGATGTTTTATTTAATGGTCGCTATAGACCGTGCTGATTCATGGCTCGGAGGAGCCACGAGATAGCATGTCTCTCCAACACAACGACCCCAGGCAGACTTCCCTGACGTGCTCGGGCAGGTGTGGAGCACGCTGCCTTCCCTCTCTTTTACTTAACCAATGAGAGAGCAAAGCACCTACTCTTCCTAGGTATACCGAGTGATTATATATGTAAGAGCTATCAATGAGTGCTTTTTCCCTCGTGTTATGCGACTCTAGTGACGTGACATCACAGCACGGGAGGTCTACTTGGCTGACTTCACCGCCTGCCAGCCGTGTTGCTCCCAGCGAGAACCGTTAGCAAATCAAATCAAATCAAATGTTTATTTAGGTAAGGTACATACATACAAGAGATTTTACAAAGAGTGATGAATTTATAGATAGGGCTAGTACATACAATGCCTAAAGCCACTATTACGCAAAGCGTTTCGGGCATGAAAAACTTAAATGACTAAAGCTTAATACTAATTGAGCATAAAGAATAAAATGAAAACATGGAATGAAAACATAGCTGAAAAAGCAGCACAAATACAATTCTGTCGACAAACAGCGCTCTTTAAAAAAAACAGATATTGGTTGACAATAGAGGGGTAAGATAGGCTACAGGGAATTTATTAGGTATAGCTTCGTTTTTATCTTAAACTGGTTGAGAGAGGTACAGTCTTTAACATGGTTGGGAAGGTCATTCCACAATCTGGGTCCCTTGATTTGTAGAGCACTTCTAGTTCGATTAAGTCGTACTCTAGGAATATCAAAACTGTATTTATTTCTGGTGTGGTGCTCATGGGTTCTGTTACAACCTTCTATGAAGCTTTTGAGGTCAGGATTGGCATTACAGTTCAGCGTTTTATATATGTATAATACACATGAGAGAATGTGCAGTGACTTAATGTCTAACATATTCAGAGATTTGAGTAGGGGTACCGAGTGATGTCTGGAGCCAGAGTTGGATATTGTCCTAATAGCAGCTTGGTGTTGAGTAATTAGAGGACGTAAATGATTTTGGGTAGTAGAACCCCAAGCACAAATACCATAGTTGAGATATGGATAGATGAGGGAGTAATAGAGAGTCACCAGGGCAGGGCGGGGTACATAATATCTGATCTTAGAAAGAATGCCACAGTTTTTTAAACTTTTTTTTATATATTTAGATTGTGTCCCTGGAAATTCAGCTAGTGGTCAAAGCTTACTGACCACAACTCCCCCTCTGCGACTCACTGCACATTTTACATGTAAAACATACTAAATGCTGTATCTACTCTCACAGAGTAGTTACAGCTGCCTTTAGTCTCAATGGAATGGTCTGGGGCCAGGCTGTCCCTAGACACCAAACAAACGATGTTTCGTGAAAGAATTACCACAAATAGGTCCCGTGCACCCCTGATGTACCTCATGTCCTAGTGTGTGCATACCACTACACAAAAGTCCAGAATTTTACCATCAATTACCATATTTTTGTAACATTTAATAGAACGTTATATAGTGAATATTTATTTGAATGTGAATATGAAAATGTATATTAGTTTTTCATATACATTTCTAACCAACTTCAAGTTCAAGAATGTTTATTGAGACAAGAAAGAAATAAATCTCAAAGGGATGGAGTAGCTTAGGCTATTCTACCCCCCACATTTCTAATCTATGCTTGAAATGTAAATCTCTCAAACAAATTTAATTATCGGAGTTCACTGTAGAGTTTTCATCTAACTGGCAATATTATACAGAGGCAAATTAAACACATTGTGTTCTAGAGAATAATGAAACGAAAATATAATTAATAATCACACTATAAACTTATCATATTGTTCCAGTTGCTTATCCTTTTTTTCTATCGAGACAAGGTGGATAGCTTCCAAGTCAACCCGACCAGTCAATGATCGGGTTGACATAACACTTGTGTCTCAACATGACTTGAGGTGTCCGGTATTGACCACAGACGGGCACAGACAGTTGTTAGAGTGCTACAACCTTCATGCTCAATTACAGGGCCCCGGTTTCTGCGCGTGTGCATTGACCCGTTGTTTGGATTGACTGTTACAGTTTTCGTGATGGCCAGTGTGGGAAATTTTTACCCACCATATCTAATTATCATCTAAGAAATGTATAAATTCTGTATCATATCAAAATCATATCTAATATCATATCAAATCGTATCAAAATCATATCTAATATCATATCAAATCGTATCAAAATCATATCAGAATCATAATAGATTCATTATACAGTTTGATCCTAGAAGATAATGCCACTTGGATCCCGTATGCCATAGGGCCCTATAGATGCCTACGTGACTTTGTGCATGATCTCTTATGGATCCAGAAGCTTCTAGAAGGATTTTTTAATTAAAAAATTATTGGAACATTGATTCAATATCCGGTAGGGATAAAAATCGAATCCTTAATAAGAATCAGTGGTACTATCAAGTACTACTTATAATCTTTATATCCTATACCTAATTATATTATAATCACATCTTATCTCAATCATAAGTCTAGACCGTAAAAATAATCAATCAATATTCATAGAAGACTTCCGTGCTCTGGGAGCATGGGAGGGGATCTGGGGCAGAAGCGCCCACAAGAGCCGAGGGGGGCCGCGCATTTGCTGACAACTGTGAACACGTGTGACGGATCCTTAGAGAACATTACCAGCTCAAGGACACCTTATCTAATACACCTTATCTAATATAATAAGACACCTTATTAACATTAAAAAAACTTGGAGCACAATTTCACAAATATTGGGATCAAAGAAGATTTTAAATAACAAACCAACACTCCTGTCCAGTAACGTTGGTCAGCTTTCAGCCTCTGATTCTGCTATTGAGTTCAATAGGTTCTTCTCTTCCATTGGGTCATCCCTTGCAAATGATATTCCATCTTCCAGTACTGACGTTGATGACTATCTTACAGGTAACTATCCACAGTCTCTGTACCTAAAGCCTACTAACTCCACTGATGTCAATGAGATAATCCTTTCCCTTAAAACCAAGTCTAGTGCCCTCGAGGAGATACCAACTTTAATTTACAAAAAACCTTCAGATCTTTAGCCCCTACTATTGCAGTGCTCCTCTACAAGTCACTTGAACTCCAAACCTTTCCAGACATTCTAAAAAAAACAAGAGGTAATGCCAATCCCTGTCCACAAATGTGGTGATCACACAGATGTTAACAACTACAGACCTTTATCAATCCTGCCTAACTTGTCAAAAATATTCGAAAAACTAATCTACAAGCAGCTTTACTCTTTTCTAGCCAAACACAATATACTTAGCTCTTGTCAATATGGCTTCAGACCCAAAAAAAGCACTAACGATGCACTTATTAGTATGATTAACTTGATTCACGCAGCTCTTGATAAAAAGGAGTTCCCTTTTGGGTTATTTGTGGACCTGCGTAAGGCTTTTGACACTGTCAACCACCAAAACCCTCTTCTTAAATTACATCATTATGGAGTCAGAGGACATTCCCTGCAATACCTCAAATCTTATCTTACTGACAGGCTCCAGTATGTTTCTGTGAATAATACAATTTCTCCCACCCTACCCATCAACATTGGTGTTCCTCAGGGCAGCATACTTGGCCCTCTCCTCTTTCTCATCTACATTAATGACCTTCCAAATGCCTCCCAACACCTCAAACCCATTCTATTTGCTGACGACACAACCTTCATTTACTCCAGTCCTGACCCCCTTGCTCTAAATGTCACAGTAAATACTGAGCTAGAGAAAGTCCATCTTTGGCTAACTGCCAACAAACTCACCCTTAACATTGACAAAACGTTTTATATTCTGTTTGGCAATAAATCCTCTAATCATATAAATCTCAAAATAAACAATACCCAAATTTGTTACAAATTAGATGGCAAATTCCTTGGCGTTCTCATCGACCACAAGCTGAATTTCCAGGGACACACTCTAAATATATCAAAAAAAGTTTCAAACACTGTTGGCATTCTTTCTAAGATCAGATATTATGTACCCCGCCCTGCCCTGGTGACTCTCTATTACTCCCTCATCTATCCATATCTCAACTATGGTATTTGTGCTTGGGGTTCTACTATCCAAAATCATTTACGTCCTCTAATTACTGAACACAAAGCTGCTATTAGGACAATATCCAACTCTAGCCCCAGACATCACTCGGTACCCCTACTCAAATCTCTGAATATGTTAGATATTAAGTCATTGCACATTCTCAACTCTGAAGGTTGTAACAGAACCCATGAGCACCACACCAGAAATAAATACAGTTTTGATATTCCTAGAGTACGACTTAATCATACTAGAAATGCTCTTCAAATCAAGGGACCCAGAATGTGGAATGATCTTCCCAATCATGTTAAATACAGTACCTCTCTCAACCAGTTTAAGATAAAAACGAAGCACTACCTAATAAATTCCCTGTAACCTACCTTACCCCTCTGTTGTCAACCCATGTATGTTTTTTTGTTTTTTTTTTTAAACAACGCAGTTTGAATGTAATTTTCTGTAATAATTTGTAATTGTATTTGTGCTGCTTTTTCAACCATGTTCCCCCCTCTTTTACCTCTATTTTTATTTGTTCTCAACACATTTTATTCTTTTTACTCATTAGTTTTAAGTTTTAGTCATTAATGTTTTTCCTGCCCGAAACGCTTTGCGTAATAGTGGCTTTAGGCATTGTATGTACTAGCTCTATCTTTTAACCCAACAAACTTTGTAAAATCTCTTTATGTATGTACCTTACCTAAATAAACATTTATTTATTATTTATTTATTTATTTAATATCTTTATCACCAGTGAACACTCTCTAGAACTGCGGGAGTTCCTGGACAATATCTACAAGGAAAATCCTAGAACATTTATATAAAATAGGAGTGTATAGTGGAGCTCACAGTGACACGGTTTCCACCACCTTCATTCCTAATCTTCATCAACTATCATTCTTCTGCAACTGCAGGGACAATCACATAGCAATGCTACCAGATCAACATACAGCAAAGCTGTGACATAAAATATCGTGCCTAAACTCAACAACAACAACAGAACTGTAGGAAATAAAACTCCCAAGACAGATAAGACAAAATGAGTTGCAAGTGCCCTAAAATGTTTATTCTGTCAAGAAGCACATACCATTTATCAATGCACAGTTTATGAAGACCGTGCCAGTCGAATCAATCGACTGAAATCTCTGAACAGGTGCATCCGTTGTCTACGGAAGCACGATACAAGTGAATGTAATACTCAGTTGCAGAACTGCCAATATTGTCATAAAAGTGTACATCACACAGCACTCTGTGGTGATATCAACACTCAATCCAGATCACAGACATCCAATAATCAACTTGCATCTCAGGCAAAGCCAAAAAATGATAATACCACAACAGCCGTACAATTCTGTACAGTAATGAGTAATGTCAATGCCTTAGATACAGAAATTGTTTCAACAGCCATATTGCCTACTGCACAGCTAGAACTATGCAATCAAGGAATTTGTATTTCAAACAAGAGGCTTTTTTGATCAAGGTTCACAGAAAACCTTTATCAGTAAAAAGATGGCAGAAGATTTACAACTTAAATCTTCAAAGCAAATATCTACAGCCATATCAGTTTTTTTTTACCAGTTCAGGTCGTAGAACCTTTCCGGTAGTACAACTCATTGTCTGTCTAGGTACATCGCAAAGGACAGTCGAAGCCATAGTAGTTGATAAAATTCCTACTGAAATGGAAGTGACTGGTCTGGCAGCAACAATTAAATTCCTAAAAGAAAAAGGAATCCAATTAGCAGATCCTCTACTCGATTCTGACTACATAGGGAATATCGGAATCCTGATTGGAGCTGACTACTATCATCGATTCATTCTGGGATCAGAAGAATGTATGGGTATGAATATACTCAAATCGGCAGGAGGTATATTGATGACAGGACCTATACTAGATCTTGAACCTTCAACTCCTGAAAAATCACATCATATAGAAACTGTAATCGTGGCATGGCTAGGCAAAGAACAGTCACCATTTAATATCCCCCACATGATTGATGATGGATTGGAATCTGTACATCAATTGTGGGAACTTGATGCCATAGGAGTAATTCCTGAACAACCAAGTCCTGATGATGTCTGTGCATACAATCAATACTTAGAAACTGTACAGTACCATGATGGACAGCACTGGGTAAAGCTACCATGGAAAATCAACCATAAAACCTTACTTACCAATTATCACATGGCTTATAGTCAATTTATATCTCAATTAGCAAAGCTAAGAAAAAGGCCTGAGCATTTAAAACTCTATCATGAGATTATTGCTCAACAATTAAAGAATAAATTCATCGAAGTCATGAAACACGACAATAAGCAAACAGGCCATTTTTTTACCACACATGGCTGTAATGAGAGATTCAAAAACGACTCCTTTACGAATAGTTTTTAATTGTAGCTCTTAATCTGGACCCCAAGGAACCAGCCTAAATGATTGTTTGCAAACAGGTCCAAGTCTAACTCAGAAATTGTATGACATACTGTTGAAGTTTAGACTTAACAAATATGCTTATTCAGCAGATATTAGTAAGGCTTTTCTAAGAGTTGGCTTGCAGGAAGAAGATAGAGACTTCACTAAGTTTCTATGGGTAGAGAACCCAGAAGATATCAATAGTCCTATTGCGACTTACAGATTCTCATCCGTTCTTTTTGGCGCGACAAGTAGTCCATTTCTATTGCAAGCAACTCTAGATACTCATTTGAAGAAATCATCAAGTCCGTATAAGGCTGAAATCAGTCAGAATCTATATGTAGATAATTTTCAAGGGACAGTTAACAGTACTACTGAACTGTTACAATTATATCAAGAGGCCAACATGGAACTACAAGGTGCCAACATGCCACTACAATCTTGGGCCTCTAATAATACAACATTGAATAATCAAATAGCAAGAGATTACCCTGAATATCATGTACCAGAATCACAAAAGGTGTTAGGTATGGAGTGGGATTTAATCTCTGACACAATTCAGATCAGAGCTGTACCAGTAAATTATTGTTTTGCTACAAAAAGGGATTTGCTTTCACAAGTTAGCAAAGTATTCAACCCACTTGGTCTACTAAATCCTTTAACTATCAAGTGGCATTTATTGGTACAAGAAGCCTGGAAGACTAAAGTTGGTTGGGATGATCCACTACCAATCCAGTTACAAAAAACTTGGATGGAAGTGGCTCAAGAACAAACTTTAGTTGAAAAGATAATCTTTCTGAGACACATTGTCGAGGAAAATGATGAAGTATCACTACATGTATTCACAGACTTGTCAGCCAAAGCTTTTGGAGCTTGTGCTTACTTAGTGACTTCTAATCAATCATATCTTATCACCTCTAAGGCCAGAGTCGCTCCATTAAAAAAGAGGACTTTGCCTCAGATGGAACTAACTGCATTGCTAACTGGCACACGCTTAGCAGTGCATATCAAACAAGTCTTGTCTACCATGAACATCAAAGATGTCATTATATGGTCTGACAATGAAGCTGTATTGCAATGGGTACGAAACGACAACTGTCCAACTCCATATGTAAAAAATCGCGTCTCGGAAATTAAAGAAATTTCTGCAGGCTTTCAATTGTTGTATTTACCAACAAAAGATAATCCAGCAGATCTTTTATCAAGAGGTATGACATTAAAACAATTTGCAAAGGCAGATATTTGGTTTCATGGGCCTCGATGGTTAGTGAATGGTAGTTGGCCTGAACAACAGCAGTCTCAGTTTAGCAGTCTCCGTGGTGTAGTGGTAAGACACTCGCCTGGCGTTCCGCGAGCGCTATGTCATGGGTTCGTATCCTGGCCGGGGAGGATTTACTGGGCGAAATTCCTTAACTGTAGCCTCTGTTTAACGCAACAGTAAAATGTGTACTTGGATGAAAAAACGATTCTTCGCGGCAGGGGATCGTATTCCAGGGACCTGTCCGAAACGCTACGCGTACTAGTGGCTGTACAAGAATGTAACAACTCTACAACTCTTGTATATATCTAAAAAAAAAAAAAAAAAAAAAAAAAAAAAAAAAAAAAAAAAAGCCACACGTCATCACGACACAAACCATAACTACCACCAGGCAGCAAGCTCAAATATCAGTATTTGATATTACTCGTTACTCCTCGCTCATCAAATTAATCAATGTAACACAGAACGTGTTTCATTATCTCAGGAAAAAAGGTGTAAAATACACTTTTCCTGATGCATTTATCTATTGGGTAAGACATAATTGGGCATTCTTTCTAAGATCAGATATTATGTACCACGCCCTGCCCTGGTGACTCTCTATTACTCCCTTATCTATCCATATCTCAACTATGGTATTTGTGCTTGGGGCTCTACTACCCAAAATCACTTACGTCCTCTAATTACTCAACACAAAGCTGCTATTAGGACAATATCCAATTCTGGCCCCAGACATCACTCGGTACCCCTATTCAAATCCCTGAATATGTTAGACATTAAGTCACTGCACATTCTCTCATGTGTACTATACATATACAAAACGCTAAATTGTAATGCCAATCCTGATCTCAAAAGCTTCATAGAAGGTTGTAACAGAACCCATGAGCACCACACCAGAAATAAATACAGTTTTGATACTCCTAGAGTACGACTTAATCAAACCAGAAATGCTCTACAAATCAAGGGGCCCAGGATGTGGAATGACCTTCCCAACCATGTTAAAGACAGTACCTCTCTCAACCAGTTTAAGTTAAAAACGAAGCTATACCTAATAAATTCCCTGTAACCTACCTTACCTCTCTATTGTCAACCCATGTATGTTTTTTTTTTTTTTTTTTTTTTTTTTTACAATTCAACGCTGTTTTAATGTAATTTTCTGTAATAATTTGTAATTGTATTTGTGCTGTTTTTTCAGCAATGTTCCCCCCTCTTTTACCTCTATTTTTATTTGTACTCAACGCATTTTTTTCTTTTTACCCATTAGTTTTAAGCTTTAGTCAGTAGTGTTTTTTCCTGCCCGAAACGCTTTGCGTAATAGTGGCTTTAGGCATTGTATGTACTAGCTCTTATCTATAAAGCCAACAAACTTTGTAAAATCTCTTTATGTATGTACCTTTGCCTAAATAAAAATCATTATTATTATTATTATTATTATTATTACAAGCCCAGAGAGAAACTTATGGGAATAACTATGAAAATCTTCCACATAAGTTAAAACACAATCTCGGTCTGTGGATAGACCAAGAAAATCACAACATTCTGCGTTGTGGAGGGAGACTTAAACACGCAGATATCAATCTAGATACTGTGCATCCATGGCTTTTACCAAAAAATCATTGGATCACCAGGTTGATTGTGTTACATACACATCAACAAATCATCAAACATGGAGGAGTGTTAGACACACTCACACAAATCAGATAGCAGTACTGGATTCCTCAGGGAAGACAGTCAGTCAAATCAATCTTGAAGAATTGCATGATATGCCGAAGGTATGATGCAAGAACTTGCTCTTATCCAGGGCCACCACCCCTACCAAAGGAACGAGTGGTCCATCTACACCCTTTCAAAACGACAAGAGTAGATTATACAGGAGCAATATATCTAACAGGGACTCCAGATAAACAACCTATCAAGGCATACATCTGTCTGTTCACCTGTGCTACCACCAGGGCAGTACATTTAGAGGTAACACCCGATATGACTGCTCAATCATTTATGCAAGCTTTCCGCAGATTCGCAGCACGCCGATCATGCCCTAAGCTGATGATTTCAGATAACGGAGCAAACTTGGTAGCTGGAGAAGCATGTCTACGGGAAATCTGTTCCCATCCTGCAGTTACTTCCACACTGGAACAGCGTCATTGCAGATGGAAATTTATCCCTCCGAGAGCCCCATGGCATGGAGGATTTTATGAACTGTTAATAGGAACTGTCAAAAGATCCTTGAGAAAATCTCTACACCGTCAGAAAATCAATCTTCAAGAACTCCAGACAGTAATCACGGAAATAGAATCAAGGGTGAATAACCGGCCGTCGACTTACTTGTCTGAGGATCCTACTCAACATGAGCCATTAAGTCCTGCACACCTAATGTATGGAAGACTTCTGACTCCAGTACCATCTCTAGTGGATGATGAGATCAGAGATCCCTCATATGTGGGTCAGAGCGAGTTGGTTCAGGGGTATAAGTATCTGTCCAGCATAATCCAAAAATGGAATGATGTTTGGACAAAAGAATATCTAACATCTCTACGAGAACATCACTATGGGGCCAATGTCCCACATAATATATCTAATCTCCAACCTGGCGATGTTGTCTTGGTAGACAGTGATGGCCCTAGGGCTGACTGGCCATTAGGTAAAGTTGTCTCAGTCCATCCAGATAGCCAGGGGATTCTGAGAATAGTCAAAATCCTGTCTAAAGGAATAACTTCCCTGAAGACATTAGACAAACTCATCCACATGGAATCAGTGAGCCAGCTGCAGTTAGATCCTGAGAGACCTCAAGACACTCTAACTCCACAAGACCCACAGATTCCTAACAGACACAATCGTCCACAATGGACAGCAGCACAAAAGTGCAAGCAAAATTTGCACTTATATTATCAATCCGATGGAGAGTAAATAAATACAGCTGGTTACTACTGTCCTTAGTAATGGACTCTGTGCCAGTTCTCTCCCTCTGGAAGATGTGGGAAATTTTTACCCACCATATCTAATTATCATCTAAGAAATGTATAAATTCTGTATCATATCAAAATCATATCAAATCGTATCAAAATCATATCAGAATCATTATAGATTCATTATACAGTTTGATCCTAGAAGATAATGCCACTTGGATCCTGTATGCCATAGGGCCCTATAGATGCCTACGTGCCTTTGTGCATGATCTCTTATGGATCCAGAAGCTTCTAGAAGGATTTTTTAATTACAAAATTATTGGAACATTGATTCAATATCCGGTAGGGATAAAAATCGAAACCTTAATAAGAATCAGTGGTACTATCAAGTACTACTTATAATCTTTATATCCTATTATATTATAACTTTATATCTTTATATCTAATTATATTATAAACACATCTTATCTCAATCATAAGTCTAGACTGTAAAAATAATCAATCAATATTCATAGAAGACTTCCGTGCTCTGGGAGCATGGGAGGTGATCTGGGGCAGAAGCGCTTACGAGAGCCGAGGGGGATCGCGCGTTTGTTGACAACTGTGAACACATGTGACAGATCCTTAGCGAACATTACCAGCTCAAGGACACCTTATCTAATATCTTTATCACCAGTGAACACTCTCTGGAACTGGGGGAGTACCTGGACAATATCTACAAGGAAAATTCTAGAACATTTATATAAAATAGGAGTGTATAGTGGAGATCACAGTGACACGGTTTCCACCACCTTCATTCCTAATCTTCATCAACTATCATTCTTCTGCAACTGCAGGGACAATCACGTAGCAACGCTACCAGATCAACTTACAGCAAAGCTGTGACATAAAATATCGTGCCTAAACTCAACAAGAAAAAGTTAATCAGTCTGGCACCTTGTCAGACAGGTACCCCGACTGGCAGAGAAGTATATTGAAGGTTATTTTGGTATATGATTGGCCAATTGTATGCTTGTGTGATTTTAATATCCTAAAAATCTGTCTGTCGGTTAAAAAGCGAGGCTACGCCTCATATTTTAGTAAGTTTATTAATATTGTAGAAGAGCAGTAGGTTCTTATCCAAGCACTAGACCTCATGAGTGTCCAGTTGTGTCAGAAAAAGATTGTCGCAATGCATAAATAAAGTCTCATGAGTGTCCATTGTGTGGAAAAGGATTCAGTCAAGCTGACTGTACCCTAATCAAATAAATTGAATATGAATATGTCTGCATATATATTTGAATATATAAATTAAGTTAACAATTGCTTGCTTAGTTAATTTATAAGTTATCATACAAGTTCATTTAATTGAATATAATTTCTAGTACTAAGTTAAGTGCTTAGACTACATATAAAGTCATTTGTTATACTTTTACAATTTAATTTGTTGTTTATAGTATAAGAACCTATTGGCTGATAATAGTTATGGTGCTAGGTTAGACTATGTATGTTTCAATCCCTGATTTAAACAGAGCCAGTGTTCAGTCATATAACTGAATTTATCAAATCTTATCCTTGTATAATATTCAAGCTGATGTGAGATCCCTGTCTACAGGTGGACTGGAACTTATATCAACTAATTCATTCACCCCACCTGTCCCTTACAGCCCACAATCTGTCATTAGGAAAAGAGGAGCTAGGATTTACGACCCTAGCTAGAGATTTTAGGAATTAATTTGCTGACAGTAATTTTTTAATTTAGTTCAGTCCAAGTCTCTAGTAGTCTCCTCATATATCAATCCCAGCAGGTTTTTCCCACAATGCGTCCGACTCTGTCAGAGATCCTGGAATTCGCAAATGTTGTTGATATGTGACGATGAACAGTCAAAGTTCAGGAATTTTAAATATCAATTGACGACCTTGGAATCCAGAAGCTCGGTGATGAGGTAATTGATTTTGAAATTCGTGGATGAATCAACGTTTATGAGGTTTATGGACAGAACTGAGGGTTGTGATTATTAGTTAAGGGGCGATTGTGGCTCAGTGAAGGTCGACGACCTCGGGATAGTACACAACCTATGAAGTTGTGTGTGACACACTATTTTAAATACCTGACAGTTTGTACCCCCTCCTCCTCCACACCTCTACCGTCTCGTCCTCCTCCACACCTCTTCCTTCTCCTCCTCCTCCACACCTCTACCCCCTCCTCCTCCACACCTCTACGCTCTCCTCCTCCACACCTCTTCCCCCTCCTCCTCCACACCTCTACCCCCTCCTCCTCCACACCTCTACCCCCCTCCTCCTCGACACCTCTACCCCCTCCTCCTCCACACCTCTACCCCCTCCTCCTCCACACCTCTACCCCCTCCTCCTCCACACCTCTTCCCCCTCCTCCTACACACCTCTTCCCCCTCCTCCTTCACACCTCTACCCCCTCCTCCTCCACACCTCTACCCCCTCCTCCTCCACACCTCTACCCCCCTCCTCCTCCACACCTCTACCATCTCCTCCTCCACACCTCTTCCCCCCTCCTCCTACACACCTCTTCCCCCTCCTCCTCCTAACCTCTACCCTCTCCTCCTCCACACCTCTACCCCCTCCTCCTCCACACCTCTACCCCCTCCTCCTCCACACCTCTACCCTCTCCTCCTCCACCCCCTCCTCCTCCACACCTCTACCCCTTCCTCCTCCACACCTCTACCCCCTCCTCCTCCACACCTCTTCCCCCCTCCTCCTACACACCTCTTCCCCCTCCTCCTCCACACCTCTACCCCCTCCTCTTCCACACCTCTACCCCCTCCTCCTCAACACCTCTACCCCCTCCTCCTCCACACCTCTACCCCCTCCTCCTCCACACCTCAACCCCCTCCTCCTCCACACCTCTACCCCCTCCTCCTCCTCCACATCCCTACCTCCTCCTCCTCCACACTTCTACCCCCTCCTCCTCCACACCTCTACCCCCCTCCTCCTCCACACCTCTACCATCTCCTCCTCCACACCTCTTCCCCCTCCTCCTACACACCTCTTCCCCCTCCTCCTCCTAACCTCTACCCCCTCCTCCACACCTCTACCCCCTCCTCCTCCACACCTCAACCCCCTCCTCCTCCACACCTCTACCCCCTCCTCCTCCTCCACATCCCTACCTCCTCCTCCTCCACACTTCTACCCCCTCCTCCTCCACACCTCTACCCCCCTCCTCCTCCACACCTCTACCATCACCTCCTCCACACCTCTCCCCCCTCCTCCTACACACCTCTTCCCCCTCCTCCTCCTAACCTCTACCCTCTCCTCCTCCACACCTCTTCCCCCTCCTCCTCCACACCTCTACCCCCTCCTCCTCCACACCTCTACCCTCTCCTCCTCCACACCTCTACCCCCTCCACACCTCTTCCCCCTCCTCCTCCACACCCCTACCCCCTCCTCCTCCACACCTCTACCCCATCCTCCTACACACCTCTTCCCCCTCCTCCTCCACACCTCTACCCTCTCCTCCTCCACACCTCTACCCTCTCCTCCTCCACACCCCTACCCCCTCCACACCTCTTCCCCCTCCTCCTCCACTCCCCTACCCCCTCCTCCTCCACACCTCTACCCCCTCCTCCAACACACCTTTAACCCCTCCTCCTGTTGGAAATTTCCAACACTAATAAACTACTATTGTATTATAATAAATCATTATCATTATATATTAACTACAGTAGTTACTAATTTTACTAACGGTCGTGTCAACATAAATTAACCATTGCATCTGCGTATTAATGCTAGAATTCTCATGAAATCGAGTAGGAACATTGCGCCAGATAATGTCCAGTTAGGCACATTTATTACCAATGGATTAGAGAATTGAATGTGGTTCTCTAAAAATCATCAGTATTCCGTGTAATAATTACTTACGAATAATATAACTCCCAATAATCTAAAACCGAGAGTTATTAACTATAATAGTTATCAAGCAGTAGTTTTATCTGTTACGTGTGAATGCCATGGAGAAAATGAAATCTCCATTTCTCGTTTAACACCGTGAAACGAGAATATGGGAATATTTAAACCCCTATAATTGCAACTCCGTTCTCATTAACGGATTGCATCCATAATTGCGCGGAAAAGAATTATTCATGATTAATAATTTCTGTGGCGAATGCGAGAGACAGGTTGAGGGAGGCGGCGACGCCATTGTGAGAGAGAAGGCATCCCTGGCGTGAAGAGTGGCGAGAAACGTGGTAGTGACTGGGGAATATATCGGCAAGAATTATGCTGATACTCGGTCAACAGTTGATAATTACTCATCCACGTGTTCTACAGTGCCCAGCCAGTTAATAACGCGTCAACAATTGAAGCCAAGACCCGTAATTACACGTACACAGCAGTGAACGTCAGGAACTGGCTGACGCGGTTCCGGCAGACCTCAGTATTCAATAAGCTCATGATAAGTATAGGTTTCTCGTTTGATGCATCATCCTAGATTGTATATTTGTGAGTAGTCTGTCGTTATATAGCGAGGAGACCCAATATACAACGTTAGTACAAGTTTGGCAATTTCCTCCGTTTTCATGAATATTGAAATTAAAACGTAGCCTATTCAAATGCTACTTAATTTTTTCTGATTTCAGCGTGTATGCGAGGAGTCATCAATTTGTTTCTCTTCATTCGTGTTATTCACCTCTAGTTCCTTCTCTGTGGAGATCCTGTGAACACGAGGACGAATGACGAAATGATGTTATAGAAATCGTCTTAAAGCTAAGACCTTTTTCGTACAAATTTATTTTATATGATTTGATTCTTATATAATTCCTGTAGAATCTTTACATTGAATAGATTATTACCAGAAATGATGATTGGTAATTCATGTGTTTGCTCTGACTGTTGCTCAGTAATTATAATCTTTAATATTCACAATTTGAGTTCTCATATTTGAATCTATAGTAGTTTAGATTTATAATATCATTTACTCAGCAATGAACTGAACCACACTAGTTCCTAGATGTATATGAATTTCTAGAAATACCCCCCAATGTAGGTCTTTGAGGCTCTGACTTTAATTAATTAATAATACAGTCCATTCATTATTTCAAGTGATTATCCTTTTAATAATTATCCATAGACACTGGTTCTCTAGTGTTATTCTAATGATCACTTTTATTAGTTTTCCCTCTTTTCTCACAAGTGAGTGGTCCTTCGATTTATTAAATCAAATAAGTAAATAATTGAATATATGAGTCAAGCCCCAGATATCCCACACCTCCTCCTCCTCCTCTTTTCCGAGGGCGTTCTCCAGCTATGGAAATGTGATTGGTGTTCTTCTTCAACACTTTACATCTGGATCTGCGAAGGGAGTTTTTTCCATGAGCTGGACTGCGGCAATGAACATTGTGAAGAGGATCCCCTCGCTGCTGAAAGTGGCACGAAGCACAGTAAAAGTTTTAACAAGAACAGGAGCATACTTGTTTTAGTGCAGGCTGTCTGAGCAAGTGGAGGCTATATGTCAGGATGATCCTGAGGTCCAGGCAAATGTGTTCCTCCGAAGTAGATATCCCGCCGATGATGGGACCCGTGCACAGTGGAGGTAGTGAGACGGTTGGTCTCACTACCATCGGTACCTCGATACCGTGGTGTGTTGTCCTTGTTGATGGTGATTGTGCTGATAAGGCTTTTATGCTTGCTTCGTCATCTGTTACTAGTTGTGTGGCGAATGATTGGGGACGATCGTCAGATATGATTTCTGGGGAGATGGTTGGCAGTGGTGGTGGTGGTTGGGTTGACGTTTCCAGGATGGTAAAATTATTTTATTGCAATTTGGTACTGCATCGCAATGGTAGGAAGATGAGTGTGGAGGCGTTGGTGAAAACCCTAAAGGACGTGTGTGTAGTTGATGGCTGGAGAGGTGAAGTTGGACATCTTTGTGTCCAAAAAGGTGTTTCGCGAGATTGATGTGGATCATGAGGTGGGAAGGTGTGTGCTGTCTCATGGTCACTGAAACGTAGTTTATACAGGGAAGTGTTTCTAACAGTCGATGAAGGGTGTGTTTACATGGATGTCTTTGGTTTGTGGTGATGGAATTTCTGATGTGTTTAGTTTGGAAGAGGGTATAGTGTCCGGGATTACGGATAAGTAAACTGTAGTGGATGGCAGAGAACATGGTATTGACTTGGGTGGTGAGTTCAGTGGTTTGTTGATTAGCTTTGTTGTTGGATTTTATAGTGGCCTTTTGCTGTGCCTTTAAGAATGTGTATAGATTTCTTGATGTCGAAAAAAGGCGACTTCAAATAATCTTAACTGGATCAGTTTTTTTGGCATTTTCATCTTCTTGCTTTGTTAATTCAACAACACAGGGTTAAACATGTGGATCAGATGAAGTTATTGGCTCAGTTGTTTCAGGGTTTTTTCACTCGTTGTCATTCCTTAGAATATCGTTGTTGATTAGGGTGTTGCAAGTTGAGAGGAATGAGGATGGGTATATGTTATTGATATAGCATCGGTTTATGGTAATATGGTTACGATTTTGAAGGTTTATGCTCTATCAGGAAATGTGAAGTGTAAAAATAAAAATAAAAATTGTTGTGGATTTGTTTCCGTTTTTTAAGGTATAGTATGTGATCGTTGGTGCAAAGTGGGGATTTTAATTGTCAACTCTGTGTGTGTGTGCCGCTTGGGATGAAGGTTGTGAATATATTGAGGGCGTTGTGGGAAAAATCCTAGCAGGGAATTAATTGTTTTTTATTCAATTTTTTGATACTTGAGTATTATATTATTATTATGATAAGTAGACTGTATATTTTGATTCAGCCTGCCAGAATCTTATCTCCACATAGTTGGAAGAACCATTGTCATTTATACCACCTTGAAGTGGATAATTGATAAATGGCAATTGTTTACATAATCTTTATAAAATTATACCACATATGGTGGCCTAATCTACTAATATTATGAATACTACTACTCTACAGTTTTAAATAACATGTATAGGCCTTAGCTGAGTGGTTGAATTGGTCTAATTAGGCTAGTTATTATTTTTCCATCAGATTAGGGTGTGCCATGTGCCTCAGGGTGCATAAAATGGCGGGCTAGCACAGAGGTGTTGGTGTACAGGTAGAGTAACAAGAAACATCACTGTTTGTGGGCCAGCTCAGCTTGCAATTATTCCCAATCACATATTACCTGTAAAAAAGTTAAGGCTGTAAGAATTGTTCATTAACAGATAAAGCACAGGTGTGACATGGAATATTTGTGTGTGTAGTAAAAAGTAAACTGACTTTGTTTGTGGTTTTTGTATGCTCATAACCGGCTATCTAGTATTGCATAGTGCACATTACTAATAAAAGAATATAAGGCAGTCGGATACTCAAGTACTCGTGTTGTTGAGGGGTTGCTGTGGCAGTTCACTAGGATAGAGTAAGTTTTCTATCGTGCGTGACGTGTGTCGCAATTCTCAAGGAGCTCTTGTTTCGTGTCTGTGTTTACAAGTTCAGTGATGTACGTGACGCCAGCCTCCCTCCACAGGGATGATGTCCTAAAATGTTTTGCTGGTTCTATTTATGATTTCATTTAACAGTAACAAGGGAGCTAAGCTATACTTTGTTGTGTATTTAATTATATTCAGTCCAAGTGAATACTATTTTATTAAGTTTAAACAGTAGACTGAAGTTTTAAAAGAAATGGGATATAATATTTTACGTGTTGTGTGATGACGTCATGAAATCCCATTCTCTGATTTTTTATGGGGTAACTATAATGTTAACGTGTGTGTCGGATTTCCGACAGTTGTTGGCTAACTTGATTAGAGTGTGTAGTTTTTTGGGATGTGACTCTGGTACCTCCTGGGCTGGTGACATTCACACATCTATCTCACACGAGTGTGACTAGGTTAGATTTGATTAACATTCACAGGTTATCGTGTGAGGTTCGTGAAACACGAATGTTGCCAATCACCTTTATGTATCATTGTTTGGTGCTAGATAGCTTGTCTAGGTTCGGTATGGATAACTATGGACAAAGCTGGTGGAGGCTGAACTGTGGCTATCTGAATAAAAGTAATGTTCTTTGGGAGTTTTGATTGTTGTGCCATTTGCTATGATATAGGAAGAAAGAGTTACATTATGTGTTGGATTGGTGGGACTGTTAAAGTTGAATGTCGGAAGTAACTTCATAGTCATTCGAAACGAGTGACTGGAGATTAGTACAGGATGAACAATGTGTATGATGCAATGTCAATTGAAGCAGTTACACTGTACTGTCGATGCTGGTAGTGAGTGTTTTGATGAAATTTCCTTGCATGAAGAGTGACTAGCGAAATTGAGGCGAAAACTTACCCGGATCTTACATAGAGAGGATTCTGGGAGTTCTTCTTCTAGCATGCCCGGCCTGAAGCTAGGCTTGACTTGTAAGAGTTAGATCTAACAAATTGTTGTTTGAAGCGGCTTGCAGGTCAACATATCTACTACAGTCTGTTTGGTGCGGTACTTCTTACAAAAAACTGTCAATTTTTTTCTGAAATATTCCCACATCTATTCTGGCAATATTTCTTACACTTGCTGTGAGGATAATGAACAACCGTGGACTTCTGATGTTCTTGCAGTGTTCTCTACTTATGCCTGTGGCATCTCTACTGTTCATTGGCTTTATTCTGCATATCCTGCCAAGTCGTTCGCTTCTATATGTCGTTAATTTTCTGTGCAAATTTGTGACTTAACTATCCATGTATTGAAGGGGGAACAGAATATTGAACAGTTCTTAAGGAGGCTTAGCACAAGTGATTTGAACAGCATGAACATTGTGATGGATCCCTGGATGTGACTGTTTTTTAATCCATTCTATCATTTTTCTAGCTGACATAATATTTGTTTCATTATGCTTCCTAAATGTCAGATCGTCAGACATCATCATTCCCAGATCCTTTACATGCTGCTTTCCTACCATGGGTAGGTCTGATTATGTCTTGTTTCAAGTATTTTATTGAAGGTTTTAGTTTTATCTATCCCGAAGTAAATGGAATTCATCACTGGTAAACATCGCGTTATTGTTTGCTGCCCAATCGAAAATATTATTAATATTAGCATGATTTTTTTCAGAGTTTTCAACACAAGAAATTTTCATGCTGAATTTTGTGTCATCTGCAAAAGATGACATGAAGCTGGCATTTGCATTTTTGTCTATAAATATATATTTATTTATTTATTATTATTTATAGAAGGTACGATGGGTTTATGAGAGTACTAGCAGTACCCAGCCACAGCAACCTTCCCTGTCCCCCAGTCCTCCCCACCATTGCCTCCCAACCATTCCCCACTCCACCATCCCCTCTTCCTTCCCACCATGTCCCACTTCCCTGCCCCTTTGTCCTCCCCACCATTCTCCATTCCCCTCATCTCCTCGTCCCCACCATCCCAAACTCCCCCGTCCCCTCGTTATCCCCACCATTGGACTCCCTTGTCCGATGCATTCCCAAATTCAGTCTGGCACGTTAAGTGCCAGACTAGATTAAATAGTTTTAAACTGAAATAAACTGAGGGAGCAGCCACAAGGGTTCAAAAACAACTAGGACCCTTATCCAATAGGTAATTGATCTTCTCAAGTGCTTAGTGCAATGATAAGGGTCGCTCACAAGTTCTCACACCAAATTTAATTTTATATGTGTGGCTATGGATCAGGTTCGAATCCAGAAGCAGGCCTTCATTAAAGTTTGCAAGAACAGTTCAATATGTTGCAACATGTGTGGGACAATAATATTGGAAGGTATTGACATAAAGACACTATTCTTTTGTCAACAATAACCATTTATTCATAAAGAACTAAATCCAATACAAAGCACAACAATCTTGATGTTACATTAATGTTATTCCATGACACTTAACCATTGTGCTGCGCCAACCAAGAAAACTAGGTCAGTGGGAAACAGCGCCAACCGAGAAAACACCTTGTTAACATTTCGTACCCATTCAAAACGCGTGCGTGGTAGATTGTGCACGAAATGGACTCTTGGGACCTCCAGTGAGAGGCAGCCATCTTGGAAAAAAAATCCCAGAATGTCCTTGGGCTGCTGGCTGGGTTAGTACTGAGTTAGCGACCATGGGTGGTGCACGCGCCTCTGGCTCCCAAACACCTGTTCAACTTGGTGCTGAAAAATCGCGCTCTGTCGGTGAAATTCAGATCTTATTGTCTGAAGAACATATGGGTCATGATATTTATGAAGCTTGGCGCAATAAGGACCTAACACAAAGATCGGATGCAAGTGATACAGCACTGATGAGGACGATATATCGAGCGTATTCTGTTGTAGCTCTGAGAGCCACCCTGGCCCACCCATGCCATCTCCAATTTGTATAAATGTACATAGATGAATCGTTTTCTGGGTTCTAGCGATGAAGCATCTGATTCAAGTAGCATAGATGAACAGTGTTAGCAGCTTCCATGGTGGTGTTTTCCATAGATATTTTCTAGAATAACCGAATCTCTTCCGGAATGACTGAGTCTCTTCCAGAATACTTGAATCTCTTCCAGTGAGGCACCTTACAAAGCAATCTTTCCAAGACTTCCTTACAAATTGACCTTTTCCTATAATCTTTTCAATACTATCTTATGCTCTGCAAGCTTGGCTACATACAACCTACAAGTACTAAAGCCAAGGGTGTACGCGAGTGCTTTATTTGCAAGCACACAGAACGAAGAATTAGGAAGCGAATCAAAAATCTATCTGTACCTGGTGCAACAAGAGCGAAGTCGCGCTGTGTACCAGGGACTACTTCGTTGATTATGACTCACTTCCGAGGTACTGAGTGTGTAATACAGTGTGTTACTGTGGAAATAGTGTGTAAAACTGTACATATTGAAATTTTGGTGAATTTTTAACACATAATATTGCGACAATAAACATTTATTTTGGACACATTACTGACACATGTATCACAGTTCCATGGAACATTATGAACGTTCTACGGTACACATATTGTAAAGGAAACAAATATTCATCATATGTGATAAAACAAAACAAATAAAACTGCATTGGAAATACATTGAACAAATAATTGAAAATATATATGTTGCACTTCGCAGTATTGAATGGCACATGTGACCGTCTCCTGAACTTCACCCACAAGCGACCAGCCCATGACGCCCCCTTCTCCACGTCCCCACAGCCAAAGTAAGTGGAATTTTTTATATTTTTTTACATGTACGTGTTCAGGAAAGGGATTTTATCGTTTTACCAAAAGGAAAAGGCAAACACATGATCTTATGCACACAGATTGAATGTCACGATAAACTCGGCGAATCACAGTGCTTAAAGACAGCTATCTAGACAGCAAGTTTAGCAAGAGTCTATCTCCTATGTCACTCTTAGAATGGCAACAGATTCTAATCTGTGCCACTTCAGGCTTATATAATGAAAAACTGAACTACTGAACTACTTGGTAATTAAATATGTTAATTTACTGTCAACCGGAAGGTCATCAGCAAAGGTAATGTACGTTAATCACAATCTTGTATCTCAGACAATCAAATAAATCAAAACAATAATTCGCTATCATAACTACTCAGTCACTCTGACCAATTTAACACTCAGTGAGTAATTGCATTAATTACTGTCAAACGGACACATAATTAATCGAGAACGAATTACGTTACCACAACACTGTCACTCACGACAGCTTGCCAAACAAAACTATGTCACTTCACTTTATGACATTAATTACCCTTAATTACTTTTCACTGAACCCTTAATTACCAAGTAAAGATCACATCAAGTCCTTGTCACGCAGACAAGCAAAACACAGCAACATGTTGCTTCACTACTCAGTGCTAATCTATCACAGTGCACAACATATCACAACACAACACAATCGTAATTAATAATCATAAGAATATTAATCAATAAACACAGTAATTCTTACACAGGGTATGACAACAGATAACCCCTTACCTCTCTTGAATCACTGGTTTTACTTGGATTTAGAAAACACATTCATGGAATTCTCTACACAGATCGGTGTAATACTGAACTGAAAAAATCACTAACAATTGTACCGCTGACTATAACTGAGTTCCCTGGTATATTACATACACAACATTAACTACCTTATCACAGTAGTTCCCTCTAACGTACTGTGGTCGCTTTTTACTGGTGCGTCTTCCTCAACTATGCTTGCTTCACCTAACCACGTGCTCTAGGAAAACGTTCTACCGGAAGTTGACTTAACATCAACCAAAGAAACTTCAGCACCAAATACAGATATATGAGTAATCACTTAGACCGGCCGTCTCAAGCACACTTCTCCCATACATACTGACACTGAATACGGCAGTTGACTGAAGTTCATCCAAACTTCCTCCTCACGTTGTTATAGGAGACCATGTGTAGTGTGACCCGGTGTTGAAACGGGGTGCTGATCAGGTTACCTTACCTTGAGGTAACCTTGAGATGGTTTCGGGGCTTAGAGTATCTGCGGCCCGGTCCTCGACCAGGCCTCCTCAGCACAATGTTTGCTGTTTGGACACTGCCACATGTGATGACGAGTCTGACGCAGCACAGTGTGGCGCGGCAAGGCCAACTGTGCAGGTTCCCTCAACTGACAACACACGCGTGGGAAGACTCCCCACACACGAGAGCATTATTTTATCGCTCACGCGATAGTGAGCTGCCTCTCAGCTCTTGTGAGGAAGAGAGAGTTAGCACACATGGTGCACCGTGTGGCGCTTTACTCTGATGGCAACCTTGTGTTCAAGTTACACGGGCTGGTCCAACGGATTGGGCGGGAATTTCTATGTCCGCCAGAACTGGCTGAAGCCAAACTATTTCCCTAAGTAACGTATTCGCAGCTACTGGGCACAGTCTCTGATCCCTTCAGATTACTGCGTGTCACACTAGGTTGACAGATGGTCACAATATGAGCAGATGCACAATAAAGAAGTCTGCCTTACACTGGGTGTGACCTCGTGGTGAGTTACAGTATATATTCTGCTTCCTTTCACTATTAAATTATCGTAATTCCTATCGCCGCAATCCCAGATTCTGCTTGATGGACCCGCAATGACAGAACAATGATAAATGAGTTACTAACTGTCCCCCTAGACATTATTTCTCGTCGTTTGGTCGAACCACGAGAAAACTTGTCTGACAAACACAGCAACATGGAGCTGAATGTCTACCCAGGGAAGGGCAGGAATGGGCCATGCTTTTCCCCTCTGTTCTAAGAGTTGACCAATCAGCAGCTAGGCCTATGGATGGAATGAGATGCCCCACGAATCACAAGGCTATCTTCAGTCACGTGGTGCCTTGTGACGGTAGTAATGGGAGACCCGGTGTTTACACAAGCGACTAGAACATTTGGTTCTACTACCACCACCAATACCTGTTTCTCCTCTCTCCATACACTTAAATGTTAAATATATAACAATGGCTGCACCTCTTCTCACAGAAAAGCTTCGGTGGCCTCTATAGTCTTACTGAACAGTCCTGGGCCAATCTTCATAGACATCAAACAAGAGATGTCTATGAAGAACTACAGAATCTAGAGTGCAACCTGACGAGCTGCGATCCAACACATAGTCTAAAAGCTAGCTGGTAATTCCTCTTCCCACAGTACAGAACTTACTTACGTGTCACTAAGACATCCATAAGGTAAACTTAAATACGTGTCAGTAAGATATCAATAAGGTTTACAAATTATTTACGTGTCACTAAGACATCCGTAAGGTACACAACTTACCTACGTCCTACTAAGACTCCATAAGGTACACAACTTACCTACGTGCCACTAAGACTCCATAAAGTACACAACTTACCTATGAATCACTAAGACTCCATAAGATACACAACTTACCAATGAATCACTAAGACTCCATAAGGTACACAACTTACCTATGAATCACTAAGACTCATAAGGTACACAACTTACCTATGAATCTCTAAGACTCCATAAGGTACACAACTTACCTATGAATCACTAAGACTCCATAAGGTACACAACTTACCTATGAATCACTAAGACTCCATAAGGTACACAACTTACCTATGAATCACTAAGACTCCATAAGGTACACAACTTACCTATGAATCACTAAGACTCCATAAGGTACACAACTTACCTATGAATCACTAAGACTCCATAAGGTACATAACTTACCTATGAATCACTAAGACTCCATAAGGTACACAACTTACCTATGAATCACTAAGACTCCATAAGGTACACAACTTACCTATGAATCACTAAGACTCCATAAGGGGGCCTCTCACATAAATATGCAATAAATGAAAAGTAGTTCGATTTCAATCAAACTTTTTGACGAGTTGTATATAAAAAGGGTTTCATCTAGTCCAAGTCTCAGCAGCGTAGCATAAAAAGGAAGGGGAAAAAAATGAATTATGTGACAAAAATTTTCCAAAATGGTCATTAACGATTATAAAACAAAAGTGTCAACTAAAATCATGTCTAGACTCTCAACTCTCACAATAGCATGTATTTAAAACAAATTATAATTATTTTATTACAACAAAATTTAGTTGAATTTGTTTTATTTTTTTTCTTATTTGTTTATCGGACAATTTGCATGAAACTTATACATCTGACTGCACGTAAGCATATCTATAACGGTGTCAGTTGTGGAGGAAATTGGTTGATGTCAACCTCAGCCACAGATGGCAGCACCTTAGACTTTAATATTTTAATGATTTCTAGTAACATAAACGACTTGAAACTCTTTCATTTTTATTATATTTACAAGAAACTTACACCTTATATGTAACGTTTAAGTCTCTAAAATCTGAGGCCGTTTTGCTTCCCTAAGTTCATTTATTGATTTTATAATAGCAATAAATCCTCAGGAATTTATAATAGCAATGCGAATCCTCAGGGAGTTCCTCTTCGCCGACGACGCAGCGATCACCACACACACAGCAGAAGGCCTGCAGCAGCTACTCAACCGCTTTGCCGCAGCCTGTTCCGCATTCGGCCTGACAATCAACCTGAAGAAGACACAGGTGATGGGACAAGATGTCAATGAGCTACCCTGTATAAATATAGCAGACTATGTGCTGGAGGCAGTCCACGAGTCTGTGTACCTGGGCTCCACAATCTCAGACACCCTTTCCCTGGACACTGAGCTCAACAGGCGTATCGGGAAGGCCGCAACAACACTGGCCAGGCTCACAAAGCGCATTTGGAAAAATGCCAAACTGACAGTACACACCGAGGCACAAATCTACATGGCATGTGTGGTGAGTACACTTCTCTACGGCTCGGAATCCTGAACCCTGCACTCTCGCCAAGAGAGACGACTTAATACCTTTCACATGCGGAACCTGAGACACATCCTTGACATCACATGGAAAGCCACGTCACCAACAACACTGTACTCGAGAGAACAGGAGTCCTTTCAATGTTCACTCTCCTGAAACAGAGACGCATGCGATGGCTGGGACATGTCACACGCATGGTCGATGGCTGCATACAGAAGGACCTCTTGTATGGAGAACTGGCATCAGGAAGGAGACCCACCGGAAGACCTCAGCTGCGTTTCAAAGATGCCTGCAAACGCGACCTCAAGCAGATGAACATCGACATCAACACTTGGGAGGCAGCAGCTGCGGACAGATCTGCCTGGAGATGTAAAGTGCACAAGGGACTCCAGCAATTCGAGGATGAACTGAAGAGGCAGGCGGAGGATAATAAATTTCAGAGGAGGTCTCGACCACTGTCAGACGCACCCGCTTCGGCGTTTATCTGCGCTCGCTGCAGTCGAGACTGTCATTCTCGGGTTGGCCTTCACAGCCACAGCAGGCGCTGCATCCAACTAAACTACGACAACTAGACAACCAGGGCACAACTCCATAACCCCACGGGATTGACGGATGCCTACTAAAAATAGCAATAAACATGATATATTTACATAATTTTTGGGGAGGAACTTTGACTCTTTGCATTAGGAGAACTAAAGATGTTTTGAAAAATTCCCGGCTACAGATCCTATATTATATGCTAATGTGTCAGAAAAGTATCATACAATGATTATATCTAAAAGGTGTGGTTGTTTCAAGTCACGTTGAAATATGTAATATTCGTTAAAAATAAACACAACATAATTAAATCTTCCTTTCTATTTAGGTTGCAGTACTGAAACTTGGAACAAGTGCAGCCCTTTTCATATACAACTATTCAAAAAATTGTGGTTGTCATTGAACAACTTTCATTTTCCTTTCTAATGGCCCCTTATTATATGGTACACAACTTACCTATGTGTCACTGAGACTCCGTAAGGTACACAACTTACCAACGTGTCACTAAGACATCCATAAGGTACACAACTTACCAACGTGTCTCTAAGACATCCATAAGGTACACAACTTACCAACGTGTCTCTAAGACATCCATAAGGTACACAACTTACCTACGTGTCACTAAGACATCCATAAGGTACACAACTTACCAACGTGTCACTAAGACATCCGTAAGGTACACAACTTACCAACGTGTCTCTAAGACATCCGTAAGGTACACAACTTACCAACGTGTCTCTAAGACATCCGTAAGGTACACAACTTACCTACGTGTCACTAAGACATCCATAAGGTACACAACTTACCTACGTGTCACTAAGACATCCATAAGGTACACAACTTACCTACGTGTCACTAAGACATCCATAAGGTACACAACTTACCTACGTGTCACTAAGACATCCATAAGGTACACAACTTACCTACATGTCTCTAAGACATCCGTAAGGTACACAACTTACCTACGTGTCACTAAGACATCCATAAGGTACACAACTTACCTACGTGTCACTAAGACATCCATAAGGTACACAACTTACCTACGTGTCACTAAGACATCCATAAGGTACACAACATACCTACTTCTCAATAAGACATCAATAAGGTACACAACATACCTACTTCTCAATAAGACATCAATAAGGTACACAACATACCTACTTCTCAATAAGACATCAATAAGGTACACAACTTACCAACGTGTCTCTAAGACATCCATAAGGTACACAACTTACCTACGTGTCTCTAAGACACCCATAAGGTACACAACTTACCTACGTGTCACTAAGACATCCATAAGGTACACAACTTACCAACTTATCACTTAGACATCCGTAAAGTACACAACTTTAGCATATCACAAAGTCTCCGCAAAGTTCTTATGTAAATATAACTCCCCTGTGTCACTAAAGACACTGTTTCTGGACTAGATGGTGACAACCTAACAGAAATGTGTTACTGTTAAACACACACCCAACTGTCACTGTCAATGACGTGACTCTCCATGAAGTGTCAAATACTATCCCTCCTGCCCGAGTTGACACCTTAACTCTTCCACAGTCACAATTGATCCAGACACAGAGACAGCTCGTTGCCAGGTATACTCTGAACCAAAATTGGGTTCTTATTACTATTCACCTAAACATATAGTTTCAGTTTACAATATATAACAGGATCCTCTACTCACAATATTTACTCCTTCAACAGTTCTCAGTTATACATACACCCCGACGATGGTGGTGACCCCAGGCAGTGTCGCCTGTGGTGACCCCAGGCAGTGCCGCCCGTGGTGGCCCCAGGCAATGTCGCCCGTGGTGACCCCAGGCAGTGCCGCCTGTGGTGGTCCCAGGCAGTGCCCCCTGTGGTGACCCCAGGCAGTGTCGCCTGTGGTGACCCCAGGCAGTGTCGCCCGTGGAGGCCCCAGGCAATGTCGCCCGTGGTGACCCCAGGCAGTGCCGCCTGTGGTGACCCCAGGCAGTGCCGCCTGTGGTGGCCCCAGGCAGTGCCGCCTGTGGTGACCCCAGGCAGTGTCGCCTGTGGTGACCCCAGGCAGTGCCGCCTGCGGTGACCCCAGGCAGTGCCGCCTGTGGTGACCCCAGGCAATGCCGCCTGTGGTGACCCCAGGCAGTGTCGCCTGTGGTGACCCCAGGCAGTGCCGCCTGTGGTGGCCCCAGGCAGTGCCGCCTGTGGTGACCCCAGGCAGTGTCGCCTGTGGTGACCCCAGGCAGTGTCGCCTGTGGTGACCCCAGGCAGTGTCGCCTGTGGTGACCCCAGGCAGTGCCGCCTGTGGTGACCCCAGGCAGTGCCGCCCGTGGTGACCCCAGGCAGTGCCGCCTGTGGTGACCCCAGGCAGTGTCGCCTGTGGTGACCCCAGGCAGTGTCGCCTGTGGTGACCCCAGGCAGTGTCGCCTGTGGTGACCCCAGGCAGTGTCGCCTGTGGTGACCCCAGGCAGTGTCGCCTGTGGTGACCCCAGGCAGTGTCGCCTGTGGTGACCCCAGGCAGTGCCGCCTGTGGTGACCCCAGGCAGTGCCGCCCGTGGTGACCCCAGGCAGTGCCGCCTGTGGTGACCCCAGGCAGTGTCGCCTGTGGTGACCCCAGGCAGTGTCGCCTGTGGTGACCCCAGGCAGTGTCGCCTGTGGTGACCCCAGGCAGTGTCGCCTGTGGTGACCCCAGGCAGTGTCGCCTATGGTGACCCCAGGCAGTGCCGCCTGCGGTGACCCCAGGCAGTGCCGCCTGTGGTGACCCCAGGCAGTGCCGCCTGCGGTGACCCCAGGCAGTGCCGCCTGCGGTGACCCCAGGCAGTGCCGCCTGCGGTGACCCCAGGCAGTGCCGCCTGTGGTGACCCCAGGCAGTGCCGCCTGCGGTGACCCCAGGCAGTGTCACCTGTGGCTGACCCCAGGCAGTGATGCCTCTGGCTGACCCCAAGCAGTGTCACCTGTGGCTGACCCCAGGCAGTGCCGCCTGTGGTGACCCCAGGCAGTGCCGCCTGTGGTGACCCCAGGCAGTGCCGCCTGTGGTGACCCCAGGCAGTGCCGCCTGTGGTGACCCCAGGCAGTGACGCCTGCGGTGACCCCAGGCAGTGTCACCTGTGGCTGACCCCAGGCAGTGATGCCTCTGGCTGACCCCAAGCAGTGTCACCTGTGGCTGACCCCAGGCAGTGCCGCCTGTGGTGACCCCAGGCAGTGCCGCCTGTGGTGACCCCAGGCAGTGCCGCCTGTGGTGACCCCAGGCAGTGCCGCCTGCGGTGACCCCAGGCAGTGTCGCCTGTGGTGACCCCAGGCAGTGCCGCCTGTGGTGACCCCAGGCAGTGCCGCCTGTGGTGACCCCAGGCAGTGCCGCCTGCGGTGACCCCAGGCAGTGTCGCCTGTGGTGACCCCAGGCAGTGCCGCCTGTGGTGACCCCAGGCAGTGCCGCCTGTGGTGACCCCAGGCAGTGCCGCCTGCGGTGACCCCAGGCAGTGTCGCCTGTGGTGACCCCAGGCAGTGCCGCCTGTGGTGACCCCAGGCAGTGCCGCCTGTGGTGACCCCAGGCAGTGCCGCCTGCGGTGACCCCAGGCAGTGCCGCCTGTGGTGACCCCAGGCAGTGCCGCCTGTGGTGACCCCAGGCAGTGCCGCCTGTGGTGACCCCAGGCAGTGCCGCCTGTGGTGACCCCAGGCAGTGCCGCCTGCGGTGACCCCAGGCAGTGCCGCCTGTGGTGACCCCAGGCAGTGCAACCTGTAGCTGACCCCAGGCAGTGCAACCTGTAGCTGACCCCAGGCAGTGCCACCTGTGGTGACTTACAGTGTTAAAAACACTTTTTTAGAGTATTTTCTAATGAGCAACTTTGAAAATCAGCTGATTACAGATAATGCTAGATAATACACTAAGTGTGTATATATGTTATTACAATTGAGGTATATAATGGTATTTATGAGTAAGATGTAATTGTGTCTTTGACACTGATAAAATTAAGTACTGTGTTTTTTTACACAGAACTGTCACTAGTATGCTATGAATGCTTACTAGGTAATAGATATGGTAGTTTAAGCCACTGCAAACAACTTGTTCACTTAGATATATAGGTATTATAAATATTGGCTGTTAGCTAGGTTAGGCAATAACATGTAAAAATTATTCCAATGCAAAATCAAGACGTTTCTTATGTATTTGCTGGAATAATATTCAATAACCGAAGGACCATGAATGTGGGGAAAACTGCCGGGATTGATATGAGAGGAGAACTACTAGGGACTTGTACTGTACTAAAATTAAAAAAATTATTGTGTGCAAAATTAATTCAACTAAAGTCTCTAGCTAGGGTCGTAAATCCTAGCTCCTCTTTTCCTAATGACAGACTGTGGGCTGTAAGGGGCAGGTGGGGTGAATGAATTAGTTGATTGAAGTTCCATAATCCACCTGCAGGCAATTATCTCACATTAGCTTGTATTGTTTATGCAAGGATAAGATTTTAATAAATTCAGTTCTATGATTGAACACTTGTTCTGTTTAAAGCAGGGATTTAAACATGTACATAGTCCAGCCTAGCACCATTACTATCAACAGCCAATATTGATCACTATAAACACAACAATTTAAATTGTGGAAGTATGATATTAAATAACCTTAAATGTGGTCTAAGTACTAGATTTTATTCAATTATATAAACTTATATTACAAATTAAAGATAACTAAGCAAGTAACTGTTAACTTAATTTATATGTTCGAGTATATATATAGGTATATTCAATTTATATGAAAAGGTTCAGTCAGCTCGACTGAAACTCTTCCCAGCCTAGGGACACTATGAATCTCATGAGAGTCTGGGCTTCTGGAAAAGATTCATGCACTACATTATTAATAAACTTACTGAAATATTAGGCGTTACCTCACTCTATAACCGACAGACTTATTGGTTGACAGTAGACCGACAACAGTCTAGGGTAGTGATCACTCAGTGAACAGGGGAACCCAGGGTGGGGGGGGGGGGGAATCAGGCTTGGGGCGGGGGAGGTGTAGCCAGCCACCACCACTCCCCCATCCCTGAGGCCTTTCCACCTCTTTCCCCTCCAGGGAACCCACCCACCCATACCTCAATCTGTACCCACGGTGTCACACCACCACCACCACCACCTACCCTCCCAATCCATACCAATGAATCAGACCCCTCCACTGTCTCCCATCCGCCTCCCCATCCAGGCACTCCTAACCCCCAGGAGGTCGTCACTCAGGTTTGTTTTGCAGCAATATTAGACCGTATGATAAGATCTCATTCAGTCGTCCACTGAATATTACAAAAGCAGACGGAACTTGAGAAAGCCCTCTGCCAGATTAAGAAGACTCAGGAACAAATCCTCCAAATCCTGCAACTTCAGAGTCTATCAAGTGGAGGTCCTGCAAGCCAGAGCCTGGTGCAAGATGATGCAACACATACTGCCGAGGTACGTCAGCAGACACAACCAGGACACCAGCACATCAGTGCACACAGTAACACCGGTGCACACAGTAACACGAGTGTACACAGTAACACCAGTGCACACAGTAACACCAGTGCACACAGTAACACCAGTGCACACAGTAACGCCAGTACACACAGTAACACCACACACTATGGAATACACGATGACACATGTGAACATAATAATTACACACGTGCAGCTGATGACAAACAACCTCAAAATGGATAATCACAATGAACAACATCTCACTATACTACAATGGAACTGTCATGGAGTTTGCAATAGAATTAATGACATCATACAGTACGTCCATGAACACCAAACTGACGTCATAGTGCTACAGGAGACGATGGTAGGTGATGACTTCAACCCAAGGTTCAGCGGATATCGCAAGTTCTCCCTGCCCTCTGGGGAAAGAAAACGGGGTCTCATCACTTTTGTAAATAACAACATTCTCACACAGATTATTGATGACCTGCACATGGCGGATGAGTTTGAATCACTGGGAGTAACCCTGTACTTGAACAATAATGCTCTACATATAATCAACCTATATGTCCCACAGAGCAAACTTGACCTTGACACACTGCCTGAATTTATTAATGAAGAACCTACCCTGCTGGTCGGTGACCTGAATGCCAGACACCCACACTTTGGTGCCAACTGTCATCAGCCCAATGTCAATGGGCGGAAACTGTCACTCTTTGTCAGGGTAAGTGAAAACCTTAGAGTCCTGGGTGATGAACAGCCAACTCACCTCAGAGGAGGAAAATTAGACTATGCTCTCCTGCTGAATGCACAGGACACGGATGCCAGTACACACATTGTGCACAGTTTATGTAGTGGCCATTGGGCACTGATTACCACCGTCGACATAAGCAAGAGAAGGAAAGAGACAAATAAAAGAAAAAGGTTATCACTCGGACCAGATATGAGGCCGCACTTCATAAACAGGATGAGTGACTGGTTCACGGAATACCAAATCCCAGAAAACATTGACACATTTGTTGATGACCTTAATCACCAAATTGAGAGCTGTCTAAGAGTTCCGCGCCGTACGCCTGGGCGAAGTAACCCTCAGAGGAAGAAAATAAAATGGTATGAGAATGATTACATAAAGATGCTTAACGCAAATGTGCGAAACATGAGTAGAGAGTACCGGATACATCTCACTGAAAGTAACCAAGAGTTGTTTAAAACTGTCTGTCAAGTAGCCAGGAAGGGAGAAGATTAAAGAGCGGGAAAGACAATGGCTTGAGTTCACTAGCTCTATTGGACGGGAAACATCTGCAAGGCAAATGTGGGCAAAAATTCAGATAGCTAAGGGGGGCAGGGCCCGGCCTGCGCCTCACAAAAACCCCCAGGGTAAGGCTGAGGAACTAATTCACAAGTGGAGTGATGCAGCATCCTCCTCCTCTCTCCCTGCAGAAATCAGCAGGGGACAACTCCTGCGACATGATGACAGAAGAATTAGGATAACAAGAGTACTGTCTAGTAATGACGAATATGGGGAACCAATCACAGCCCAAGAAGTAAGGGGCGCTATGAAAAAGGGTAAAAGTACAGCACCTGGTGAAGATGGCGTCATCTACGACGAACTCAATGCACTGTGTGAAGTGTCTGGGAATCCACTACTCCACCTGTTTAACAAGTCATTCCTAAGTGGAGTGTTGCCCACACAATGGAAACACGCAATAATTGTTCCCATACTGAAGCCTAATGACCCTGGTAATTACAGACCTATCAGTCTCGTGTCATGTACTTGCAAGATGCTTGAAACGATCATCCTAAACCACGGCTAGGTACTCTGTATTTGTTGACATCAAAGGAGCCTTTGCCAAAGCACAGGGGATTGCGATCCTGGACGAGCTTGCATGCATGGGTGTCAAGGGGAGACTCATGAAATGGGTTGAAGACTACCTCACAGGAAGGAAAGCCAAGGTTTGCTTCAATGGAGCAGTCTCCAGAACAATGAATATGGAACTCGGGCCCCCCCCCCCCCAAAGCGGAGTCTTAAGCCCTACACTATTCAATGTACTTATGAACGCCATTGCAAATATTGATTTTCCGGAAGGAACACAACAAGTGGGATATGCAGATGATGTCCTAATACAAGCTCCCACCTTGGGAAAAATTGAACAGTCCATTGAACTCCTTGGAAGAAAATGTATTGAGCTCGGTTTCACTCTCTCCACAAACAAGACGAAGGCATACTCCCATCACAAGCGGAGAGCAAATGAAGAACTGCAAATTAGTGGTGTAACACTTGAATGGGTTGACCACTATCGGTACTTTGACGTCACTGTCAGCTCTAACAAGGGAAAGAAAGAGGAGCTCAATCAACTCATAGGAACATGCAAAAGTCGACTCAGGGCACTGAAAGCTATGACCTGGAATGGACATGGAGCCTCTATTGCCGTTCTTAAAATGATGTACACAGCCTATGTGCGCTCCGTCATAGACTATGCCGCACCAGTTCTGTGCACCTACTCCCTAAGCGATATGAAAAGGCTTGAAAGCATTCAAAATGAAGCCATGACAATCATTCTTGGAGTTCCAAGAACTGCCAAAACGTCTAATCTACGAGAGGAGTTGTCCCTTCCCAGTGTTAAAAGCAGAATTCAGGAGCTGAATGCTAAGTTTGCAATTAGGATAGCCAGAGATCCCCATTACAATGATATTGCTAAGAAAAAACTGAGCTCTGTGCTACTTTCAGGGGGACACAGGAAAAGCAAAAAATGGCATCACAGATCAGTCTGCTACCTTGAAGAGCTTCACCTACTTGAGCAAGCCCATGAGCTCCTGCCTGTAGAGAGGTTACCTCCCTGGGAGGATGACTCATGCAAGATCATCATCAATGAAATGGCAAAGAAAAAATCCAACATGATACCACAAGAAATGAGGCACAAGTATCTCGAGGAAATTTATAAAGAAGCCGGAGATGAACTTGATCAAATCTACACTGACGGGTCATCTAATCCTGTCAATGGCAGGGCTGGTGCAGCATACACGGTAATCAAGGATAATACTTTCCAACGCAGAAATGAAGAGCCGCGCGTATTGAGAACTATGCCTCTTCAACGCAAGCAGAGCTAACTGCCATTGTTATGGCGTTAAGGTTTCTTGAATGGAACACTAATGGTGCAGTGATTTGCACCGATTCAAAAGCAGCACTGCAAAGCCTAAGTAAAAATCAGGCAGAAAATCTTGCAATAGTCGCTGAAATTAAGAGAGCTGTGAGAGTACTAACCAATCAGGGAAGAGTCATCAAGTTTCTGTGGATCCCCTCCCATGTTGGAATATGTGGGAATGAACGAGCAGATGTGCTGGCTGCTGAAGGCGCTGAAGGAGACCATATTGAATACTTCATACCCAAGACTCTACTACAAATTAGAGGTATTATCAGGCAACATCACCGTGACAAGGTAACTGAAGAAAGGATGATAGAAGCACAAACCAGTGAATCTGTACGATGGTACAACATGGTTGCAGCTGGCAATCCCAGTCATTATGGCCGAAGGACGAGAGAGAGAATCAGTAATAGCTAGAATCCGTCTTGGATACAAATATCCATGGAGATTTGGAATGGAAACAACAGTTGATCAGCGAAGTTGCAGAATCTGTGGTGAGAGTAATGGACACCGCCTTGACCACTATCTACGTGAATGTGAACACCTGAGAGACATTAGGAATATGTGTAGAATAATAAACCCCACATTGTTTGCGTTAGGAAAACACTATTTGTCAAATATTGATACTGTTCTTAAAAGATTTCCCCATTTTGCACCCGCAAGATAACGTAAGCTTTTAAGGGTTGATAGATGTTAATCTTCTTGTTTGAGGAGCTGTTCACTTGAGACAGTTAAGCCAGTCCCAGCTGTGTCTGGGTACAGGTGACAGGATGAACAACCCAGCGGGTTTTCTTCCTATTGGGGAGTGTTGTACATGCTGCTATGACGGTGTGTCCACTCACAAGATGAGTGGCGCTGCCCAATAAACTCGCCCCTCAGGGCAAAATTTAAAAAATTTAAAATTTATTGGTTGAAAATTTTTCTCCACCAATGGGAAAGGGTTTAGGTCACCTGATGTTCACGTGATCAGGGTGATCTCATATCTAATAATAGTGTCTGACTCATCCACTGTGATGATTCTCCAACACTACCATATTTGGGCAGGCAGGTTACTCTCACCTGTTGTTCACGTGATCAGCGTGATCTCACATTTGATAATAGTGCATGACTTATCCACTGTGGAAAATTTTTACCCACTATATCTATATTATTATCTAAGAAATGTATTATTTCTATATCTAAATCATATCTAAATCATATCAAAATCACTACAGATTCATTATACATCTGGATCCTACAAGACAATGCCATCTATGATCATGTAGGACCATAGGGCCCTTGGTTGCCTATGTGACTTTGTGCATGATTTCTCAAGGATCCAGAAGCTGTTAAAACAACTATTTTATGGAAATACATAAGAAACAAATAAGAAACCACAGGCGGCACTGGGTGGCCATTTTACCTCTGGCCTCCCCAGAGTAGATTGACTGGGGAGGCCAGGGAGGCTTATAACATGTTGGGCATCGAGGAGTGTGCCATATACGACATGATCAAGAAAGCAGTGCTCCACTCGTGTACACTGACCCCGGAGGTTTACAGGAAACGCTTCCATAAGTGCACAAGGGCATCCGGAAGATCGTATGCTGAAACTGCGTGGGACATGGAGCGCAGGTTCCTACGATGGCTGAGGGCCGAAGAGGTAGAGACAATGGAGGGGCTGAAACAGTTGATTGTGATGTAAAAGAATCATGTCGATGCTCCATCCAGAAATCAAGGTCAGAATAAAGGAGGCAGGTATTAAGGAACTTAAGGCTGCTGCAGACGGAGCTGACATAATAGAAGAGGCACTACATCTCAGGAAGGCGGGACTGCCCAGGCACTCGTTACCCAAGGTTTGGGGAAAACTTCAAGAGTTCAAGAGGAGCGAGGACGGGCGGGGGGACTCTCACAAGAGTAGTTTACCCAGCGAGGTAAACTGGTCCAAGAGTTCAGGGGAACTGGTAAAGAGACCCCAAGGGGGAAAAGCCAGGACTGGTGCTGGAGCGAGGAACGCTACCAGGGAGATGATGACCAGGGGCGCGAGGAGGACCCAGGGGACGGCGGTTTCCGAGAGCGTTACCCGAGTGACCGGTGGAGAGTCGCCTCCCAGGAAAGGCAGGTGTTTTAGTTGTGGTGGGCGTGGACACTTGGCACGTGAGTGTGGTCGCTCCAGGCAATGCGAAAATGTGGCACTGGTCAGAATGGGCGACCAAGGAGCCAAGAATGTTTTGAACGGATCTCCACTAGAAATGGAGGAAAAATTTCATCCTTTTATTTGTGAAGGTACTGTGAAGATAAAGGAGGCCGACCCCATTCCGGTAAAGATGTTAAGAGATACTGGGGCGAACTTTACCCTAGTGAGTGAGACCCTATTCCCTGAGGGTTATAAGGACACCAGTGTGGGGGTAGCCATGGTGACCACTGTGGGTGGCCCTGTGAGAATGCCCCTTCACGAGGGTGATTTTAGAGTCTGACTATGGCTGCAAGACCCTTGTGGTGGGGGTCTGCACCTCGATGCCTAAGATGGAGGCCCAGGTCATTCTGAGAAATGACTCATGTGGGGGATGTGTACTCCCAAACATCGTTAAAGGCGAGGAGTGTTTGGAACACTATAGAAAGGGAGGCAGCGCGTCGGACACATGGGGAAATGCGAGGGAGATCGCTGAGGGAGCGTTCCCTGTGTGCGCAGTATTTCCAAGACAAAGTATCGAAAGCGAAACGAAGGGATCTGGTCCGGCTGGAGAGGATATGCCTGGCGGTCTAGGAATTGATCAACTCTTCAAGAAACCCAGAGGACAGCTGAAGAATGGTGGGAACCCAGATGATGGAGTACAGATATCCCTCACCAGCCCTCTTGAGTTTGATCGCATGCGACTGGGCGAGCTGCAGCGGGAGGAGTTTCCCGAGTTTATACTAGAGGCCGAGGGAGGTCGCGCTGGACCCGAGACTGCTACGCACTTCTACTTAGAAGAGGGGATGCTGATGAGACAGTGGAGGCCAGTGAGGAAAGAGGCCGATATGGAGGCACTAGGAGTGAAGCAGCAGGTAGTGTTACCGACTCGATGCAGAGGAGCAGTGCTGGAATTGGTGGGGTCCAATACCACCCACAGGGTGGGTATGGGGGCCACATCCATCCACAGGATGTGTATATGCTCCACTACCACCCACAAAATGAGTATGGGGTCCACTACCGCCCACAGAATGGATTTGAGGTCCACTACCGCTCACATGATGAGTATTGGGTTGATAACCATCACAGGATGGGTATGGGGGGGGGGGGGGCACTACCACCCACAGGATGGGCATGGGGTCCACTACTGCCCACAGGATTGGTATGGGGTGTACACATACTGCCCACAGGATGGGTATGGAGTCCTTTTTCGCCCGCAGGATGGGTATGGGGTCCACTACTACCCACAGGATGTGTATGGTGTCCAATACCGCCCACAGGATGGGTATGGGGTCCATTACCGCCCACAGGATGGGCATGGGTCCACTACCACCAACAGGATAAGTATATTGGGTCCACTACTGCCCACAGGATGGGTATGGGATATATAATTATAATAAACACTATTAGTTTATTAAGTTTATTATTACTTATTAAGTGTATTATTACTACTTAATTAATACAATTAAGTACCTAATTTCATCTTCATAGTTTTCTACTCTGTTCTTTAAAATTGTTCTGTATCTGGTGTTACCCAATCTTGATGTACTTAATCTAATCATCTTTACCATTGTGATCATTGTCTTCTTATATGTGCTAGCAATATGCTGTATTGTTCCTATTATTCTTTGTTAAATTACTATTCAAGCTGTCACTGCAATACATTTGAGGTATTGAATAGTTTATCCTTGTTTACCCGGTCAATTCCCCTGAGGATTTTGTAGGTTGTGATCATGTCTCCCCCTTACTCTTGTCTTCCACTGTCGTAATGTGCATTTCCCGCTGCCTTTCCTCGTAACTCATGCCTCTTAGTTCTGGGACTAGTCTAGTGGCATACCTTTGGACTTTTTCCAGCTTCGTCTTGTGCTTGACAAGGTACGGGCTCCATGCTGGGGCCACATACTCCAGGATTGGTCTTACATATGTGGTGTACAAGATTCTGAATGATTCCTTACACAGGTTCCTGAACGCTGTTTTGATGTTAGCCAGCATTGCTTATGCCGCAGACGTTATTCTTTTTATGTGGGCTTCAGGAGACAGGTTTGGTGTGATATCAACTCCTAGATCTTTCTCTCTGTCCGTTTCATTAAGTACTTCATCTCCTATTCTGTATCCTGTGTCTGACCTCCTGTTTCCACTGCCTAGTTTCGTTACTTTGCATTTACTCGGGTTGAACTTCAACAGCCATTTGTTGGACCATTCACTCAGTCTGTCTAGGTCATCTTGTAGCCTCCTACTATCGTTCTCAGTTTCAATCCTTCTCATAATTTTTGCATCATCGGCAAACATTGAGAGAAACGATTCTATATCCTCTGGGAGATCATTTACATATATCAGAAACAGTATAGGACCAAGGACTGACCCCTGCGGGACTTCACTTGTAACGTCTCGCCAATCTGAGACTTCACCCCTCACACAGACACGTTGTCTTCTGTTGCTTAGGTACTCCTTTATCCAATGGAGTACCTTTCCTTTCACTCCAGCCTGCGTCTCCAACTTTCGCACTAGCCTCTTGTGTGGCACTGTATCAAAGGCTTTCTGACAATCCAAAAATATGCAGTCTGCCCACCCTTCTCTTTCTTGCCTTATTTATGTTGCCTGGTCGTAGAATTCAAGTAACCCTGTGAGGCAGGACCTGCCATCCCTGAACCCATGTTGATGTTGTGTTACAAAGTTCTTTCGCTCCAGGTTCTCCACTAGCTTTCTTTGCACAACGTTCTCCATCAGCTTGCATGGTATGCAGGTTAGGGACTCTTGCCTGCAGTTCAGTGCCTCCTGTCTATCCCCTTTCTTGTATATCGGGACTACGTTAGCTGTTTTCCAAATATCTGGCAGTTCCCCTGTTGCCAGGGATTTGTTATACACTATGGAGAATGGTAGGCACAGTTCTTTTGGTCTTTCCTTTAGTATCCAAGGGGAGATTCCATCTGGGCCTATAGCCTTTGTCACATCCAACTCTAGTAAACACTTCCTTACTTCCCCGCTGGTAATCTCAAACTCTTCCAGTGGTTCCTGGTTAGCTATTCTCTCTATCTTATCTCTGGAATGCCTCCTTGCTCAAAGGTGAAGACCTCCTGGAAATTCCTATTCAGTTCCTCACACACTTCCTTGTCGTTTGTAGTGAATCCTTCTGCCCTTATCCTTAATTTCATAACCTGTTCCTTTACTGTTGTTTTTCTCCTGATGTGGCTGTGGAGCAATTTAAGCTGAGTCTTTGCCTTGCTTGTGATGTCATTTTCGTAATGTCTTTTTGCTTCTGTTCTCATCCTGACATATTCATTCCTGGCATTCTGGTATCTTTCTCTGCTCTCCAGTGTCCTGTTATTCCTATAGTTTCTCCATGCCCTTTTACGTTGCTGCTTAGCTAGCCTACATCTCTGATTAAACCATGGGTTTCTCATCTTCATTTCACTGTTTTCCTTTTGGACTGGGACAAACTTGTTTGCTGCGTCCTTGCACTTCTGCGTGATGTAGTCCATCATACCATGGGCCGTCTTTCCCCTGAGCTCTGTTTCCCATGCTATATCTGTTAGGAATTTTCTTATCTCCTCATAGTTTCCCTTTCGGTATGCTAACCTTTTGGTTTCAGTATCCCTCCTCGAGTTTAATAACCCTTCTTCAATCAGGTACTCAAACACCAGTACACTGTGGTTGCTCATTCCTACTGGGTTCTCAAAACCGATTTCTCTTATGTCGGAGTCGTTCAGAGTGAAGACTAGGTCGAATCTTACTGGTTCGTCATTTCCTCTCATCCTTGTGGGTTCTCCGGCATGCTGGGTTAAAAAGAATCTAGTCACCCTCTCCAATAGTTTGGCTCTCGACGTGTCCTAGCTTCAGGGTTCTTTTTAAGCATTTCAGCAAATGAGAGCTGAGTTGTGGTGGTTCCCTCCAGTAGCATTCCCATCTCCCTGAGGTATGGTTTGTGTCTGGTATTGCGGAGGAGTCTCTTTAGGCATCTTATCTCCTCCTTTGCTGCCCTTAGTTCATCCTGCAGGTTGGCTACTGTCTCCCTCATTACCCTCGGTCCTTCATTGAATTCATTCCGCATTTGCTGGAATACTTCCTTCATCCAGTCTTCCTGTTCCACCCCATCCTCTGAGTTTGTTCCAGCCGCGATTGTCATCCTGCGTTTGTCTCCCCGAGTTCGTGTCCCTGCCATGTTTTCCCTATGAGGGGGAGAGAGAGAGAGAGTGAGAGAGAGGAGAGAGGTAGAGGATAGAGAGAGAGGAGATAGAGAGAGGAAGGTTAAAGGTTACACATATGTATGTATGTATGTACGTATGTATGTATGTATGTATGTATGTATGTATGTATGTATGTATGTATGTATGTATGTATGTATGTATGTATGTATGTATGTATGTATGTATGTATGTACTCACCTAGTTGTGTTTGCGGGGGTTAAGCTCTGGCTCTTTGGTCCCGCCTCTCAACTGTCAATCAACTGGTGTACAGATTCCTGAGCCTATTGGGCTCTATCATATCTGCATATGAAACTGTGCATGGAGTCTGCCTCCACCACAACACTACTTAATGCATTCCATTTGTTTACTACCCTGACACTGAAAAGATTCTGTCTAACGTCTCTTTGGCTCATCTGGGTATTCAGTTTCCACCAGTGTCCCCTTGATCGTGTTCCACCCGTGCTAAAGAGTTTGTCTTTGTCCACCCTGTCAATTCCCTTAGATTTTTTTAGGTGGTTATCATGTCTCCCATTACTCTTCTGTTTTCCAGGGTTGTGAGGTTTAGCTCCTTTAGCCTTTCCTCGTAACTCATTCCTCTCAGTTCCGGGACCAGTCTGGTGGCATACCTCTGAATCTTCTCTAACATCGTCTTGTGTTTAACTAGGTATGGACTCCAGGCTGGAGCTACATACTCCAGGATTGGTATACAGGGTCCTGAACGATTCCTTACACAAGTTTCTAAAGGCAGTTCAAATATTGGCCAGTCTAGCACATGCCGCTGATGATATCCTTTTGATGTGGGTCTCTGGGGACAGGTTCGGTGGGATATCAATCCCCAGATCTTTCTCTCTATTTGACTCTTGTAGGATTTCACCTCCCAGATGGTACCTTGTATTCAGCCATCTACTCCCTTCGCCTAATTTCATTACTTTACACTTTCCTGAGTTAAACTTTAGCAGCCATTTTCTAGACCATTCCTCCAGTTTGTCCAGTTCGTCCTGTAGTCTCTGTCTATCTTCATCTGTTTTGATTTTTCTCATAATTTTTGCATCGTCAGCAAACATTGAATGGAATGAGTCTATACCCTCTGGATGTTCGTTTACATATACTAGAAACAGGATGGGTCCGAGTACAGAGCCCTGTGCAACCCCGCTGGTGACATCTCGCTACTCTGATGCCGCCCCCCTCACCGTTACTCGCTGTTTCCTATTGCTTAGATACTCCCTTATCCACTGGAGCACCTTACCTTTTACACCTGCCTGCTGCTCCAACTTTTGTAGCAGCCTTTTGTGAGGTACTGTGTCAAAGGCTTTCTGACAGTGCAAGAAAATGCGGTCTGCCCACCCTTTTCTTTCCTGCCTAATTTGTGTTGCTTGGTCATGGACTTCTATTAGGCCTGTGAGGCACGATTTACCATCTCTGAACCCATGCTGGTGGTGTGTTACAAAGCTGTCTCCCTACAGATGCTCTACGAGTCTTTTCCTCACAATCTTCTCCATCACCTTGCATGGTATACAAGTTAGGGAAAGTGGCCTGTAGTTCAGTGCCTCTTGCCTGCCATCCTTTTTGTAAATTGGGACTACATTAGCAGTCTTCCAGCTTTCCGGAAGGTCTCCTGTTGCCAGTGACCTGTTATACACCATTGAGAGCAGTACACTTAGTGCTTCTGCACCTTCTTTTAGAATACCCGGTGAGATTCTGTCAGGCTCAACAGCCTTTGACACATTCAGCTCCAACAGATTCCTTTTGACCTCATCACTGGTGAGGTAAATTTCCACCAAGGTTGTTCGGTTTGCCTCTTCATTTAGTGCAGGGACCTCTCCTTTTTCTATTGTGAAGACCTGGAATCTCTTGTTGAGTTGTTCACACACCTCTTTGCCGTTTCTGTGTATCTGTTCTCCCCTTTTCTCAGTTTCATCACTTGTTCCTTCATTGCTGTTTTCCTCCTGATGTGGCTGTGCAGCAGTTTTGGTTGGGTCTTAGCTTTACTCGCGATGTCATTTTCGTACTGCCTCTCAGGTTCTCTCCTCACTCTGATGTACTCATTTCTTGCCCTCTGGTATCTCTCCCTGCTCTCTGGTGTTCTGTTGTTCCTGTAGTTTCGCCATGTTCTTTTACTCAGTTGCTCTGCTGCTGCACATTCCTGGTTGAACCACGGATTCTTCTGTTGCTTCTCATTTTTTACTTTTTGGACTGGGATAAACCTGTCTGCAGCCTCCTGACACTTCTGAGTGACATAATCATTCATATCCTGTACAGTCTTTTCTCTGAGTTCTGTTTCCCATGGTATTCCCATTAGGAAGTTCCTCATCTCATCATATTTTCCTCTTCGGTAATTTAGTCTTTTTCCTTCCAATCCCGTCCATGGATAGGTTATCCCTAATTCTACCAGATACTCAAATATCAATACACTGTGGTCACTCATTCCTAAGGGGGCTTCATATTTGACTTCCCATATTTCTGAGCCATTTAAGGTGAAAATCAGGTCGAGTCTAGCTGGGTCGTCATTTCCTCACATTCTTGTGGGCCCCTTGACATGTTGGCTCAGAAAGTTCCTTGTACTCACTTCCAAAAGTTTAGATCTCCATGTGTCTTCACCTCCATGTGGGTCCCCATTCTCCCAGTCTATCTTTCCATGGTTGAAATCCCCCCTTATTACGAATCTGGATCCATTCCTGCAAGCAACTGAAGCTGCACTTTCTATTATGTTAATAGTAGCCATGTTGTTTCTGTCGAACTCTTGTCTGGGTCTTCTGTCATTTAATGGAGGGTTGTAAATGTCTGCCACTATTATCTTAGGTCCACCTATTGCCATAGTTCCTGTTATGTAATCTCTGAATCCGTCGCAGCCCGGAATTTCCATCTCTTCAAAGCTCCAGTCCTTCCTTATCAGCAGAGCCACTCCTCCTCCTCCTCCTCTCCTGTCTCTCTCTCTCTTTCCTTACTATAGAAAAGTCCTTTGGAAACACAGCATTTGTTATGACTGCTGACAATTTTGTTTCTGTGATTCCATTTACATCTGGGTTTTCTTCCAGCGCCCTTTTTGCCAGTTCACTTGCCTTGTTGGTAATCCCATCGATGTTTGAGTACATTACCTTGAAGCTCACTTTTCTATGTCCATTTTCACCCACCCTCCCTTATAGTGCAGGATGCTGTTCCATGGGCATTGCTGCTTGGGTAGGCTCATTCTCCTGTCGGGTAGTTACCAGGGGTTCTGAGGGAGGTGGGGGTGGGGGTGGGGAAGAGGGGGTAGGGGGAGGATGGCTTAAAACTGGGGTGGGGGATGGAGGACTTAGTTCGTGTCTGGGCCGGCTTGGGGAAGGAGGAAGACCAGGGGGTGGGAGGGAAGGGGGTACTTGAGGAAGGGAGGGAGGGTGGAATTGGGTGGAATGGTGGAGCTCCCCACCTATAGAGTAGTGCGTTGGAATGTTTCAGTCCCCTCTGAGGTTCCCGAGGTGCTGGGTTGGGGTTCCACACTCCCCACTGGGATTGCTGGGTTGGGGGTTGAGGTTCCCTGGCTCCCTTCCCTCTGCCTGCGCCTTTTCCTTGCATCTGCTGCCTGTATTATCTCTGTCCTGGTCATGTCCCTCTGAAGGAATATCTGTCTGTAAATCGTTACATATTTCAGTTTGCTCTTTTTTGCTAGTATGTCCACTTTGATGCCCTCGTTTTTGAGCACTACCTTGATCAACCGATCTTTGTCATTGTTGTACTGGCCAATCCGGAAAATCTTTTCTATGTCTGTTTCAGCCCCTTCCAGACCTATCTCCTTTAGTATCCCTCCCACTGTAGCTTTGTCCTTAGACCTCCATTCTTCCCTTGTGGAACCCTCTTATTCCTCAACACCTATCACTACTACAGTTCTTTTCCTTTCCAGTAATTGCCTCGTGCATCTAGCTGCCTCCTGTGAGGTTACTGCTTTCATTAAAACTTCCTTGACTGTGGCCATTGCTCCTGGGCTCTTCAGCATTTCAGCAAAGGTGGCACTTATTGTAGGGGTCCCTGCCATTGCTGTATCTCCTGGTGCCTTCGGGTTGGTCCCCTGGGCCACAGTCTGAGGAGATCCTTATTTAAGGTTTGTTATCTCTTCTTGCGCTGCCTTTAGTTCATTCTGCAGTTTATTTATGAGTCCTCTCATGTCTTTCAGTTCCTCAGTGATTTCCCTCCATGCGTGAATAGTCATCTCCATGTATGACTCGACCTGTTCCTCTCCTCCACCTGTGTTCTGTTTTCTTACCATCCTGCTTGATCCCTTTCTTTTCCCTAGCGTTTGTTAGTCTACACTAACCCCAGTACTCACCTAGTTGTGCTTGCGGGGGTTGAGCTCTGGCTCTTTGGTCCCGCCTCTCAACCGTCAATCAATAGGTGTACAGGTTCCTGAGCCTACTGCGCTCTATCATATCTACACTTGAAACTGTGTATGGAGTCAGCCTCCACCACTTCACTTCCTAATGCATTCCATTTGTCAACCACTCTGACACTAAAAAAGTTCTTTCTAATAACTCTGTGGCTCATTTGGGCACTCAGTTTCCACCTGTGTCCCCTAGTGTGTGTGCCCCTTTGTGTTAAATAGCCTGTCTTTATTAACCCTGTCGATTCCCTTGAGAATCTTGAATGTGGTGATCATGTCCCCCCTAACTCTTCTGTCTTCCAACGAAGTGAGGTTTAATTCCCGTAGTCTCTCTTCGTAGCTCATACCTCTCAGCTCGGGTACTAGTCTGGTGGCAAACCTTTGAACCTTTTCCAATTTAGTCTTATGCTTGACTAGATATGGACTCCATGCTGGAGCCGCATACTCCAGGATTGGTCTGACATATGTGGTATATAATGTTCTGAAAGATTCCTTACACAAGTTTTTAAAGGCCGTTCTTATGTTAGCCAACCTGGCATATGATGCTGATGTTATCCTCTTGATATGAGCTTCAGGGGACAGGCTTGGCGTGATATTAACCCCCAGGTCTTTCTCTCTCTCTGACTCTTGAAGTATTTCATCTCCCAAATGATACCTTGTATCTGGTCTCCTGCTTCCTACCCCTATCTTCATTACATTACATTTGCTTGGGTTAAACTCTAACAGCCATTTGTTCGACCATTCCTGTAGCTTGTCCAGGTCTTCTTGAAGCCTCAAGCTGTCCTCCTCTGTCTTAATCCTTCTCATAATTTTGGCGTCGTCAGCAAACATTGAGAGGAATGAGTCTATACCCTCTGGGAGATTATTTACGTATAGCAGAAACAGGATAGGTCCGAGTACAGAGCCCTGTGGGACTCCACTGGTAACTTCACGCCAATCTGAGGTCTCACCCCTCACTCTAACTCTCTGCTTCCTATTGCTTAGGTACTCCTGTGGGAACCAACCTGTGAAATTTATATTTATTTAATTTATATGAATTTATATTTACGTTAATTTATATACTTCGATAGCAATTTGTATGATGATAAGTGGACTGTATTTCTGCAATAATCTCACAAATCGATCCTCTACACATTAGGGGGGTTTATATTAAATTTATATATATGCAGCCAATCAAACTACAGTATTAACTACACATATTGTTAAACATTGAAGAGGTTTCTTATCTTATTGTTCAGCAGGCCTTAGTCCACCAGATATAACTAGGATGTAGACACCAAATTATCCTCTTTGAGGTAGCTTCCATCACCCAGTAACTGGTACACAAAGCATGCTTCCTCGTCTTGACCTGTCAAAAGGGTGCTAGCTATGAAGCCAGAATCCTAATATATGACAGCTATATCAGAGAAAACACTGTACAAGGAACCATAAAGACCTAGGCTTAATTACCTTTAGTATGAGGCGATCTCGTATTCTAACTGGCTCACCCTATCTAATGACATTTATGGCCACAAATGATAGATAAATGGGTTTCGGCAGAACACTTAACTTGTATTTGTTGACAGCGTGTTGATGATGGTACACCTTTGGTTTCCATAACACTTCGTCCAAGTAAAATTAACAGGAGCCGAATTGCTCCCATGCCTCTGGTCTAAGTACAATAACAATGGCTGACCACTCCCTCACAACTGACGCTACTGGCCTACATTGTCCAGATGACAGTAAGTGATAGAAGGGTCACATTTACTCTATTTTAATTCTGATAATTAAGTTAATTTATATGAGATGTTTTTATGATGGTAAAGTCCAAAGACTAATGTATTTAAGAATAATTCCCACCATAATAGGTGGTGAATTTATAATAGTATGTGGTAATTATATCCCGTTTTCTATAGACGGAAATTCCAATACAAGTTACATTTTCTATGGGTTAACTTGTTTATACAACACAGCAATATTATCTGCCTGTATGATATTATTAAATGGTGTCGGATTTTCCGACATAATTCCCCAGGGGGCTGCTCACGGGTCAAAGTCCTATTTAGAACAGATGAACACCAATACTCCTCCTACGGATTATTAGATTAATTTGATGTTAGTAGTTAGTAATCACACATTTGTGTGTCTGTTCGTACAGGACGGATGTCCCGTACTAGAGTTGCAGGGGTTAGAAATCTAATGCGATTTCATTTCCCTGTTAACTCTAGAAAGGCTAAAATTCAAGCCTAATTGCATATTATTTAACCCAGAAGACTGAATGTGATCAAGTACTACAGTCAAGTATGTTTCAGGGACTGCAGTGAGATCAGTGACATTAGATATAACTTGAAGTTTGTTCAGGTAACTGGTCACTGATATATAAACACTGAGGCCCATGGAATACATCTTGATTAAATAATAAATGTATCAAATCAGTCATCAGATTTATTGGGGTTTAATTTAGTTAATTGATTCAGAAGATTGAATAGCTCATCATTAAAGTAAAGTATGGTTCTGAGACTGCAGTGGGTTCAGTGACATTGGTCGCAGTGACTTGTAGCTGTTTAGGCTACTGTTCACTGATTTGCCACTGAGGCCTCATGAACTCATCTTCAGCTTTAAATGATGATACTAACATCAACCTCTGTTGGTATAGTCAGCTGTAATCTCCTTAGTATAATGCTACTGGAGAAATATAATCAGCTGACAAATTTAGATTTCTATTGGTATTGTTTATCTGTAGCCATATGTCTCCTCAGGCTTGATACTGGGCCTGAGAGTAATTTACCTCCTGCAGAAATTAACATGGTTATGCCCTGATATTTAGTAGGGCTACCAATGAATCGATGGCAATAGTCTGTCCCTACAAGGAGACCGAAGTCAGTGAGGTGATCAGACTTAATATTATCTGCCAATTTTATTCCTCTATTTCTCAGGAATTTGGCTGTTGCTCTCAGACCTTGAACTTGTAGGTCTACTGGTATTTTGTCCACCACAATGGCTTGTACTCTACAGACGTACCTGCCTAAACGTACTGATGGTTGTACCACCTGGTAGACTTGAGGTCCTGCATCTGTTACAAACCCTGAGATATTGAATGACATCTCGGCTACAGGCCTTAATTGTAGTTCATCTGCCAACCTTTTAGTGACATATGTTCTCTGGGACCCTTGGTCAAACAACCCACGGGTATGGACCTTGGCCCTCTTATACAGGATGGTAATTTGGGCAGTAGGCAAAGTCGTATTACCTTTAGACTTTGCCGTTTGGACACTCTTTGTTTGTTGCACCTTGCAGTACTGTACTGTGGTGGGAATGCTATCTTCCACTTTGGGGTTTGGAGACGTTGTTTTGGTGTCTCTGCACAATGCTGCATGGTGCTGACTTTTGTTACACTTATTACAGGTGTGTAATTGGGTATCACAGTCGTTGATGTTATGTTTCCTGAGGCACCTCGTGCAATGTTGCAAATCTTTGAGTCACTCAACACGGGCGTCACTATCAGGAAAATTAGAGCAGTGGTACATTGAATGTTTCTCATTGCAGAACAAACATGTTCCATAGCTTCCAGTACGCTTTGGTGTCACGTTCTTGGGTGACACAGTAACTATAGGCTTGGAGGATCCCACTGCATATACGCCCAAACTCCAACTGTTCCACTTTGGTGTTGAATTATATTGTCTAGATTGATTTGGAGTACCTTTGGTACTCTGTGGTTTACTATTATTGGTTTCTGAGGGTTTACTTGGTGGTTTTAATTTGTCATGTGTTCGTAATTGATGAACTACTGACTTTAAACCTTCAGATATTTCATTCATAGATAAGATACTTTTATTGTAATGAGCACTCATTTGTCTCAATATGTCCCTAGGTATTTTCTCCTGGACAATTATTTTCAAGACCCACTCAGCCCCGTTTGTATCTGCTGTCAGGCTGAGGGCATTGATCAATGATTCTACCTCCAGCTTGAAGACTTGGAGTGAATCAGCAAAAGCCTCCGGTGGGGGTAAATGCAACAGCTCGTGAACTAAATGTGATGTTCTTACTTCTGGATCAGCATAATTATCCTTGAGGAGTTTTACTGCCAGATCATAGCCGTCATTAGTTAATCTCAGATGGGATACTACTGTTTTAGCCTCACCTGATAATTGGGCTTGCAAATAAGAGAATTTACTACTCTTTGGTAAAGATTGTTTTGAGTCCACAAGGTCAACGAATTTGTTCCAAAATTCGTCCCAATCTTCCTCATCTTTTCCTGAGAAAGTGGGTAAATTAATTGGAGGGATTCGAACTTCTGCTTGACTCGTATTAGATGCAACTGTTGTTGTTGTTGCTGTTGCCTTGTTCTGGTCAATTAATTTGACGTAAGGCTGTAACGTGGCCTGAGTGTGATCTTCATAATTCGCAAGATCAACCATAATGTCGTCTATTTCTGTTTCTAATAAATTGGTGTTGGCAAGTTCAGCCACATATGTTGCTATTTGGCATTTGATTTGCTCAAATTTACCTGCAGCTGCTTGATAATAGCTTTCCAGGTCAGTATAATCAACTGGTGATTGTTGTGACAAATCTTCACATTTCTTGATCTGTCTTGTTAAGTGGCCTTTAAGACCTGCAAGGGTTCTTTTCATTCTCCCTGCATTATCCATACTGGCTAGTTGGTGAAGCCTTGTGGGACTTGTACTTGGGTCGCTCATAATACTGAACAAGCACTGATGGTAGCCTAGGGTAAAATTTCTGCACTCATTAGGCTGTAATCCTACCTCTACTAGAGGTTAGCACTTAAAATTAACACACATTATATATATACAATCATACACACTAATGATTTGAGTGATAAACCAGTGTCATTGGAAGTACCTTTAGGTTAGCTCTTCTGTATCACCCTAGGATGGTATAGACACTAATTAATCACTCAAAGGTGTAATGATCATAAGTAAATTATTATATACACAACTCAACTCGAGTTGATAAAATTTACACCCAAAATAGGGTCTGCACCATTCATTAATGGTGCTACGTTGTCCAATATAGTACAACTAGACTATGGTAATGAGACTAGAATGAACAATAAATAGTTCAACTAGTCTATGGTAATATCCTACCCTGTTGTGGGTTGGCAATTAGTAAATATTATATTGAGATCACTAGTGCAATATATATTAAATAATTCTCTATTTTGGAGAAATAATATACACAATTATTGATAATAGCCTCTATGAAACTTCTAATATTATCAAGAAGTATTAAATATTATTAGTGACTTCGCGAAATAAACTCCACAAAATTCGTAGATAATCTCTCGCGAAATTTAACACCACGAAATCCGTGAACAATCTCGCGAAGACACAGCCACTAATTTGGCTGGCTTCAATATTAGCGCTGTCATTTCACAGAATAACACGCCACCAAATTTGTGGGTGACCATATGAAACTGCTGATGAGGCTGAAATGAACTGATGGGGGCTCCTGAGCTCGCACGAGGCAACGCCGCCGTCTTTGACTGCTGGCTTTGTATAAATCACACTGCACTAGTATATTAAATGAATCCACTGGTTAACTGGTTCATCCGGTACTAAGATGACCAAATAATGTGTCATCCGACTCGAAGATGACCAATAATGTGGGTTCATAGGACCAATAATCTGTCATCCGGTTCAAAGATGACCAAATAATGTGGGAACCAACCTGTGAAATTTATATTTATTTAATTTATATGAATTTATATTTACGTTAATTTATATACTTCGATAGCAATTTGTATGATGATAAGTGGACTGTATTTCTGCAATAATCTCATAAATCGATCCTCTACACTTTAGGGGGGTTTATATTAAATTTATATATATGCAGCCAATCAAACTACAGTATTAACTACACATATTGTTAAACATTGAAGAGGTTCCTTATCTTATTGTTCAGCAGGCCTTAGTCCACCAGATATAACTAGGATGTAGACACCAAATTATCCTCTTTGAGGTAGCTTCCATCACCCAGTAACTGGTACACAAAGCATGCTTCCTCATCTAGACCTGTCAAAAGGGCGGTAGCTATGAAGCCAGAATCCTAATATATGACAGCTATATCAGAGAAAATACTGTACAAGGAACCATAAAGACCTAGGCTTAATTACCTTTAGTATGAGGCGATCTCGTATTCTAACTGGCTCACCCTATCTAATGACATTAATGGCCACAAATGATAGATAAATGGGTTTCGGCAGAACACTTAACTTGTATTTGTTGACAGCGTGTTGATGATGGTACACCTTTGGTTTCCATAACACTTCGTCCAAGTAAAATTAACAGGAGCCGAATTGCTCCCATGCCTCTGGTCTAAGTACAATAACAATGGCTGACCACTCCCTCACAACTGACGCTACTGGCCTACATTGTCCAGATGACAGTAAGTGATAGAAGGGTCACATTTACTCTATTTTAATTCTGATAATTAAGTTAATTTATATGAGATGTTTTTATGATGGTAAAGTCCAAAGACTAATGTATTTAAGAATAATTCCCACCATAATAGGTGGTGAATTTATAATAGTATGTGGTAATGATATCCCGTTTTCTATAGACGGAAATTCCACTACAAGTTACATTTTTTATGGGTTAACTTGTTTATAAAACACAGCAATATTATCTGCCTGTATGATATTATTAAATGGTGTCGGATTTTCCGACAACTCCCTTATCCACTGGAGCCCCCTACCAGTTACTCCTGCCTGTTTCTCCAGCTTATGCACCAACCTTTTATGGGGTACTGTGTCATAGGCTTTCCGACAGTCAAAAAAAATGCAGTCCGCCCATCCTTCTCTTTCTTGATTAATCTTTGTCACCTGATTGTAGAATTCTATTAAGCCTATAAGGCAAGATTTACCCTCCCTGAACCCATGTTGATGGGTTGTCACAAAGTCGCTTCTCTCCAGATGTGTTACTAGCTTTTTCTCACAATCTTCTCCATCACCTTGCATGGTATACAAGTTAAGGACACTGGCCCTGTAGTTCAGTGTCTCTTGTCTCTCACCCTTTTTGTATATTGGGACTACATTAGCAGTCTTCCATATTTCTGGTAGGTCTCCCATTTCCAGCGACCTACTATACACTATGGAGAGTGGCAAGCAAAGTGCTCCTGCACACTCTTCCAACACCCATGGTGAGATTTCATCTGGCCCAACAGCTTTTCTCACGTCCAGCTCCAATAGGTGCTTCTTGACCTCATCTCTTGTAATTTCGAACCTTTCCAAGGTCGCCTTGTTTGCTGCCACCTCTCCTAGCGCCGTAACTTCTCCCTGTTCTATTGTAAAGACCTCCTGGAACCTTTTGTTGAGTTCTTCACACACTTCTTTGTCATTCTCAGTGTACCTGTCCTCGCCCATCCTAAGTTTCATCAACTGTTTCTTCACTGTTGTCTTCCTCCTGATGTGACTATGTAGCAGCTTTGGTTCGGTCTTGGCTTTATTAGCTATATAATTTTCATACCTTTTCTCAGCTACTCTTCTCATACTAACATACTTGTTCCTGGTTCTCTGGTATCTCTCTCTACTTTCTGGTATTCTGTTATTACGGAAGTTCCTCCATGCCCTTTTGTTTAGCTCCTTTGCTTTCATACATTCCCTATTAAACCACAGATTCTTCTTTTGCTTCTTTGTTTTTTCCTGTTGGGCTGGGACAAACCTGCTTACAGCCTCCTGACACTTTTGGGTGACATAGTCCATCATGTCTTGTACGGGCTTGGTTCTGAGTTCTGTGTCCAAATGTATATCCCTTAGGGATTTATTCGTCTTATAGTTTCCCTTTCGGTACGCCAGCCCTTTGTTTCCCATTTCTTTTTTGGGGGTGATAATTCCTAGCTCAACCAGGTACTCAAAGCTCAATACACAATGATCACTCATTTCCAGGGGGGCTTCCAACATAACTTCCCTTATATCCGACTTATTTAGGGTAAATATCAGATCAAGCAAGGCTGGTTCATCCTCTCCTCTCATTCTTGTCGGTCCCTTGACGTATTGGTTTTGAAAATTTCTTGTTGCCACATCCAGCAGCTAAGCTCTCCATGTGTCTGGTCCTCAATGTGGGTCTGTGTTCCCCCAATCTATCTTCCCATGGTTGAAGTCTCCCATCATTAGTAGTCTGGATCTTTGTCCTGCTAGCCACAGAAGCTGCTCTCTCCATTATATTGATGGTGGCCAAGTTGTTTCTATCATATTCCTGTCTGGTTCTTCTGTCGTTCGGTGGGGGGTTATATATGACTACTACTATAATTTTCTGTCCTCCAGTTGCTATGGTGCCTGATATGTAGTCACTGAAACCTTCACAGTTCTGAATTACCATCTCTTCAAAACTCCAACCTTTTCTTATCAGCAAAGCTACACCACCTCCTCCTCTCGCTTGTCTCTTTTTCCTCACTACATAGTAGTTCTGTGGAAACACTGCGTTTGTTATGGTTTTCGTCAGCTTTGTTTCTGTGAGTGCTATCATGTCTGGGTTTTCTTCTAGTGCCCATTCGTCGAGTTCACTTGTTTTATTTGTAATCCCATCTATGTTAGTGTACATTGCCTTGAAGGTCACTTTCTTCTGTTCATTTTCTTGTCTCCTTCTTGGCGAGCATTCTGCTGGTGTGAAAAGCTGTTCCCTGGGTGAGAAGATCCGTGAGGTTTGCAGGGTCTCAGAGGATTTTGGGATGGGGGGGGAGGGTTAGGGGTTCAAGGGAAGAGGGGCACAGGTAGGGTGTGGGTTAAGGAGATAGGGGAGACATGGCGGATACGGGGTGATGGGGGAGGAGACATAGGGAGGGTATGAGATGAAGGAGGAGGGGAGACGGGGGGGAGAGGGAAGGAGGGAAGGGGGACATGGTGGGAATGGGTTAGGGGTGACAGGGTCAGAATGGGATGGGGGGGAAGGGAGGGTTGAGTGAGCATTTGAGTGGGGGCAGGTAGGGTGAGGGGAAGGAGGGGTTTCTATGCAGAGAGGGATGGTGGTGTTGCCCTCCCCTCTGGTGTTGCTGGTATGCTGGTTATGGATTCCCCCTCTTGTCTCTGGGACTGTTGTGTTGGGGCTGTGATTTCCTGGTTTACTCCTCTCTCCCTGCGCTTCCTCCTTGCCTCTGCTGCCCTGGCTCTCTCCTCCTCGTCCTGTTCCTCTGCAGGAATACTTTTTTGTATCCCTCCACATACTGCAGACGACTCTTCCTTTCTAAAATAACCTCTTTGGTGGCCTCGTTTGTAAACACCACCTTTACAAGTCGGTTTCTGTCCTTGTTGTACCAGTTGAACCTGAAAACCTTCTCGATGTTTTGTTCAGCCCTATCTATCTGTAACCCCTTCAGTAGCCCATGTACTGCCTCTCTATCCTTGCTATTCCATTCCTGCCTATTGGATCCTTCCTGTTATTTGATGCCTACAACTACCACTGATTTTTTTCTCTCCATCAGCTGACTGGTGCACTTTGCTGCTTCCTGTGAGGTAGCTGCTTGCATGGCTACCTCCCTCACTGTGTCCATTGCTTCTGAGCTCTTTCTCATTCTTTCCACAAACGTTTCAGGTACAGAGGCATTTCCTTTCAATGTAACATTCACACCTTCCCTTTGGATGATAATCTGATGCTCGGTCTCTTTATTTTTCTCTGTGAGGGATTTGATCTCCTCCCTTGCTGATGTCAGTTCACCTTGCAGGTTGTTAATTGTAATCCTCATTTCATGTATCACCCTCCTGAATTCCTCCAGAACTTGGGTTAACAGTTCCTTCGTTTGGTCACTTTGACTATTCCCTGTCTCCCTGTTATGTCCTGCAATTCTGTCCCTTGTCAAGAGAGAGAAAACGATAGAGAGAGAGCAAGAGAGAGATAGAGAGAGAGAGAGCAAGAGAGAGAGAGAGAGAGAGAGAGAGAGAGAGAGAGAGAGAGAGAGAGAGAGAGAGAGAGAGAGAGAGAGAGAGAGAGAGAGAGAGAGAGAGAGAGAGAACAGAGAGAACGAGAGAGAGGGAGGGTGGTGTGTGTGTGTGTTTACTAGTTGTGTTTTTGCGGGGGTTGAGCTTTGCTCTTTCGGCCCGCCTCTCAACTGTCAATCAACTGTTTACTAACTACTTTTTTTTTTTTTTTTTTTTTTTTTTTTTTTTTTTTTTTTCCACACCACACACACACACATACACACCCCAGGAAGCAGCCCGTGACAGCTGACTAACTCCCAGGTACCTATTTACTGCTAGGTAACAGGGGCACTTAGGGTGAAAGAAACTTTGCCCATTTGTTTCTGCCTCGTGCGGGAATCGAATCCGCGCCACAGATTTACGAGTCCTGCGCGCTATCCACCAGGCTACGAGGCCCCTGCAGGGCCCCATACATCACGCCCTGCCGGCCAGGCACGTGACGACCTGGCAAGGCATGCATGGGCCCCGAGGCGGGGCCCGCCATAGGGCCGCCCACGCCTGGCCACGTGTCGCCGCCGCCGAGAACATGCGCCCCAGGCGTAGGACCGAACCTACCCTGGGTTCCCTGGGTGTCCCAGGGGGCCAGGTTTCGCCTTGTCCGAGGACATGTGTCGCCGTCGGCGACGGATTGTGGCCAGGTTCGGTCCTACGCCCGGGGTGCATGTTCTCGGCGGCGGCGACACGTGGCCAGGCGTGGGCGGCCCTATGGCAGGCCCCGGCTTGGGGTCCATGCATGCCTTGCCGGGTCGTCACGTGCCTGGCCGGCAGGGCGTGCTTCTGCGTCTTTCCTGTTTTTCCCTCGGGTGTTCCCTGTTGCCGGTCTGCCGGCTTCCCTGGGATGTCCCCAGGGGTCGGGTCTCCCTGAGCGGACAAGCGTCGCCCCTGGCGACGACTCGTGGCCAGGTCCGGCCCTCCGCCCGGGCCTGCTACGGGGCACACGCCTGGTCGTGCTGCCACGTGGCACGGCGTTCCGTGGCACGCACGGTTGGGCTGTGTCCCGCCCTTCCTGTTCCCTTTTGGGTGCTAATCCACGTGGCTTCGCGCCACGGCTTCCCACGTCGGGGCTCGGGCTGCCTTGCGCCCGTACGGCCGCGCCTGTGTGCGGGCCCCCCCCCCCTCCCCTTTTCGTCTAGGCCCTGAGCATGCCGTGTGGCAGCGCGTGGTTGGTAGGCCACGGGGTCCTTGCCGTGTGTGGTGTGTTCTCTGCTAGGCACGTCGCCCTCGGACGTCTCGCCCGGCCGTGTTGCCCGGGGTGTTAGCCCCAGGCCCTTCGGTGTCCCGGAGTCCCCAGGTACGTCTTCCCCAGAGTGGCGCCGATCAAGATGTCCCCAGACGTCCGTCGGCCGTTGTAAGTCCGGCATGTAGTCCCCAGACGTACGTCTGGCCGGTGTTGCCCGGTGTGTTATTTCAAGCTTTCCGCCGTCCAAGCCCTCAGGCTCGTGCCCTGCTTGCCTGGGGGGTAACCAGGACCGCTACTCCATGTCCTCCGTCTGGCCGGTGTTGCCGGCAGGTTGGTTCCCAGGCGCTCCCGCCTGGCCGGTGTAGCCTGGTGTGTTTGTCTTAAGCGCCCTGCCCGTCCGTTGTAGCAGGGATTCCTCCTACGTCGTAAGTTCAGCGTTCGTCCGCCATCCCGTCCGCCTGTGTCGTCTGTTGTTCTTCTTCGTCGGAGGGAGACGCCGGCGTTGGAGCAAGGACCCGAGATCAGCTCGACGACGCCGGCAGGTTTACGTCTAACGGTACGCACCACAGGCCCTGGGTTCGGCGTTGCCGCTGGCAATCCAGGATGACTTCGTTATGTCCGTTAAGTCCTCGGCGTCCAGTTCCAGGGGCCGTGCCCTGGACAGGGGGGTGGCCCCCATGTTGCCTGGGGCACGGTATCCTCCAGCAGATGGCGGCGTCGAAGCGTCGTCGGGAACGTCGTATATTTAATGATTCCCATTCTTTGCCTTCCTAAGACACTGTAAATTAAGACTTTCTCACACTTTATATGGAAGGTTTCTTATTTTGTACTAGCAGACATCTCGCGACATGCCTTGCCCTTATTCATATTTATGTTCTACATTTCAGCACTGACATGCCTCTGCTTTCAGATCACCTCGGTTTCATTTTGCCACCAGCCTAACTTATTTTTCTCAGGCATTCGTAGCCTTGTGCATGTCGCACGTTCAAATCTTCGCGTTCGCTGTGTTACAGTATGCTCGTTCACTTTTCCTTGTCTTACGTCATTAAGTAAAGTCAGCCAGGATGTCCTATTTGCAGAGTTATAATTAATTTATTAAGTAAAGTCAGCCAGGAGGTGCTATTTGCAGTATTTGCGGGCCCTTAATTTGCTTTACGTTCCCTGGCCCTGCATTTTGCCTAGTTTCCTCAGTAGTTACAGTACTTTCGCTTGGCTCTTGCAGTTTATTCACGTCGCTTATTTGGTTATATTTATGTTATGCATCTCCTCCGTTCTCTTAATGTAAAATGGCTATATATCCACGCCGATTGTATACCCTTATTTTGTACTTGCAGATACCACGTGCCATGACTTGCCCTATTCATAATTATGTTCTACATTTCAGCGCTAACATGCCTCCTGTTTCAGGTTACCTCGGACTCTCTTTCCGAGGGGAAAGAGAGTCTCTTCCTCTTTCCTGAAGAGGCCCCAGGCAGGCTACGAGGCTCCTGTTTTCCTGTGTGTGTGTGTGTGTGTGTGTGTGTGTGTGTGTTTGTGTGTGTGTGTGTGTGTGTGCGTGTGTACATTTAGTCAGTGGTAGGGGAGAGTGGGAGTGGGGGGGGGGAGTGTTTTGGAAGAGTGAGATGGGGGTTAAGAGAAGTTGGGTGAGGTGCTGTCTTCAGATTACGGCAGGGGGATTAGCAGCTTATCTGGGTTCCCAGTGAGCTCACAGTTGCTGTCCCTGTTACCTGTCTACCACTTACGATTGCATTATTGAATGGAATGCATTAGCTTTCTGCCTCGGCCCCTCTGTAATGGATCCTCGTTCTCTTACCTCTCTGTCTTTGCCTTTCTGCCTATCCCTTTGCCAATGCCCCTCTGCCTCTCTGCCTGTGTCCCCTGCCTCTGCCCCAGTGCCTCTGCCCCTCTGCTTGTGCCCCTCTGCCTCATCCCCTCTGCTTCGGCCCCTCTGCCTCTCTGCCTTGGCCCCTCTGCAAAGGTCCCTCTGCCACTGTAACAAACTAGGCTGGTTGTAAGAATTATCCAGAGTGGTTTATCGACAAAAGAGAATGGGAAGCTGAGCCCGCGTGGTGACCTGGGACCTGACCCCAGGGGAATTCGCGGTGAAAATAATCGACGCCTTGTTCATAGCTGCGTATAATGAATCATCCTATAGTATTCAGTAAGTTAGAGAAATTAGCCTTTATTCATTTTGTATTAAAATTGTATTGTATAATATTACTGGGTACAATATCAAGAGTATTCTAATTATTGAGTTAAGTCACCATCAGTGACATCACGAATCAGATCTAAGTTGTAAGGCGGAGTGACCGGCGGTCATAGGTCATCAGTGTTGACATGTACACTATTTTTCAAAATTCAAATAACCATTTTGGGGAACGGGAACAGCTCTGCCGTTAGATGCTTGTGTAATTTAACTTCAGTAAAATAATTCAACCAGTCTGGATCAATTCAGTACAAACAGAGGTTAATTGTTATAACTTAAACCTGGCTAAGTAACTTGGTAAAACTTAGACTATGCGGAAGGATACAATGCTCTAGTCTGGGGAAGACCAGACGAGGAAGAGATCAGTGTGGAGTCCAGATCAACTGGGGGAGGTCAACCATCTTACCTCTCCCCCCAAGACCAGCCCAACATCTTTAGCTGGTAAAACATAGAGGTATAGTTGCTATTGTTATTTATAGGGATAGTCAACTCAGTGCCACTCAGGTCAAGTTGGGAGTGTTAAAGTGACAGGGAGTGAACATATTTGGATTTTGTTTTAGTTTTTCTTTTAATAAATTAATTAGTTAATAATTTGCATTTTTATTGTTTCTATTTGTTTATGTTTACTTGTCCTGGTCACGTGGTCCACACGAGGCAGAGTTGGATTGGGGCGCCGATTCTAACACCAAATCGGAAGTCATCTTTACCGTGTAATTTATTCCACACTTAAGGTCATCGGTTATAGTGGGGATCAAGCCCCAAGAATGATTAATTAGCATGATCGATCTAGACCTCGATCATTGCTCTGTGTTACTGGTCTGGTGGTGGCGGCGGAGGCGACTCTAGGGTTTTGCTCGAAGCCTAGGTCACGTCATACTGGTTGTAGAATCCTAAGTCGGTCAATTGTCTTAGGACCACGTGGCGTGGAGTTGGCTTTAGTAAAAGTTTTGGAGTCCCGTGTAGAGAACAAAAAGTAAGAATACGGGTAGAGGGGGAGTAGAAGGAAAGATAAGTCGAGAAACCCTCCCCGTGTTACACCACTGCCCCTCTGCATCTGCCCTCTGCCTCTGCCCCTCGGCCTCTGCCCCCTCGGCCTCTGCCTCAATGCCACTGCCCCTCTGCTTCTGCCTCTCTACCTCTGCCTTTTTCCCACTGTCATTCAGCCTCTGCCCTCCTTCCTCCGCCCCCTGCCCCTGCTACTCTGCCCCCTCTGCCTCGTCCTTTCTGCTTCGTCCCCTCTGCTTCGGCCCCTCTTCCTCTGT